>NC_135578.1:5403016-5717421 GCF_965152235.1 Eretmochelys imbricata | reverse complement strand
TACCAGCACTCAAAAACAAAACACTGCAAAACATTAGAGCCTACAAGTACACTCAGTCCTGATTCTTGTTCAGCCAATCATTAAGACAAACAAGTTTGTTTACATTTACGGGAGATAATGCTGCTGGCTTCTTATTTACGTCACTTGAAAGTGAGAACAGGCGTTTGCATGGCACTTTTGTAGCTGGCATTGCATGGTATTTACATGCCAGAAATGCTAAACGTTTGTATACCCCTTCATGCTTCAGCCACCATTCCAGAGAACATGCTTCCATGGTGATGACGCTCGTTAAACGCATTTTTTTTTTTTTAATTAAATTTGTGACTAAACTCCTTGGAGGAGAATAGTATATCTCCTGCTCTGTTTTCCCGCATTCTGCCATATATTTCATGTTATAGCCATCTCAGATGATGACCCAGCACATGTTGTTCATTTTAAGAACACTTTCACCGCAGATTTGACAAAACGCAAAGAAGGTAACAATGTGAGATTTCTGAAGATAGCTACAGCACTTGACCCAAGGTTTAAGAATCTGAAGTGCCTTCCAAAAGCTGAGAGGAATGAAGTGTAGAACATGCTTTCAGAAGTCTTAAAAGAGCAACGCTCCGATGTGGCAAACCTGAACCACCAAATATCAATCTTCTGTTGGTGGCATCTGACTCAGAGGATGAAAGTGAACATGCATTGGTCCACACTTCTTTGGTTTGTTATCAAGCAGAACCCCTCATTAGCATGGACACACGTCCTCTAGAATTTTGGTTGAAGCATGAAGGCACATATGGATCTTTAGCTCATCTGGAACATAAATATCTTGCGATGCCAGCTACAACAGTGCCATATGAACACCTGTTCTCATTTTCAGGTGACATTGTAAACAAGAAGGGGCAGCATTATCTCGTGCAAATGTAAACAAACTTTTTGTGTGAGCGATTGACTGAACAAGAAGTAGAACTAAGTGGACTTGTAGGCTCTAAAGTTTTACATTGTTTTATTTTTGATTGTAGTTATTTTTGTACATAATTCTACATTTGTAAATTCAACTTAATTATTGTAATTAATTTTTTTATTTAATTGACAGCCCTATTTTTGTTACATTTAAATATGGCCATGCATTTTTTACAATCTAAACCCTGCAGCAATTACATAGCTAAGATAATTAGCATCATGTAGCCATTTTTTGCCAGTTGTGTGATATTGGTATTTTATTTAAAGCCCCAGATCTTGGAGTCAAGTGATTAGATGAGAATATCTACTTTCATTTTTTTTAAGTAACTATCTAGCCCTCATTGGTGTAGAGAAAAGTTTGTACTTTAAGAACTCAAAAACCAGAAGGCAAACAAAAATCCCTTTTAAAAAAATCTCATAATTTAAATGAATGATTTTTTTTTGAAGGCCTGGCTTTTTTTAATGTTTTGGGTTGGTAATATTGAATTTATGCCATTGCTTAAGCATTATTGAGAGAAGCTCAATACTGTTATAATCTTTCTGCTGCTGCAACTGGTTTTACAGCAACCGACAGCTGTTGTAGAGGATAACTAAAAGGTGTGTCCTGGAGAAGACAGTCTGGTGCTTTTGTTCCTCTGTAAAAATATATGTCAAAGAAAAAGCCCATTAAATTAACTCCATTCAAAATGAAGGGGAGGGCTTTATTAGAGAGAACACTATAAAACTAGATGCTTGGAGGAAGTTGTCTTTTGCATGACTGTATGAGCATTCCCCAGAAAGAGTGTTCATGGCAAGGCTTTGTAAAACAGAATTGACAAAGTAATCCATATTGCAAATCAAATCTATTCAAAGTAGACACAAGTTTTAAATTAAATCATTAACCATTGGAGAACATCTCCATAGAACTTCAGTGGTCTGACTTGTGAAGAATTGCATTTATGCTAGAGGTCTGCAAACACAACAAAGGAATCCTATGTGAAAATGTGACGCACTATAAATAAACCTGCGTCTTCCACTTACCGAAATAAGCATCTGATAGCTGTGATGGAAAGCAGGAGTCAGTGGAGCAAGGAACTTGCTTTACAATAAATATTTCTGTACTATTCCATTGTTATACTATCATTAGATATAAATTCCCCTATAAAATTATGTATCTGCTTTCTACAAAGAGATATAAGCTCTTTGGGGCAGAAATCCTGTCCTCATATGCATGTTTATAGGAGGAGCACCATGGAACTCTAATCCAAGTAGGACCTCTGAATATTACTGTAATATAAATATTAAATACTAATCTCAGTGGATAAGCAGTCTTCTCTAATGAGACACTTAGATTCACCCATGGATTGTGTCTATTATGTTAATGCCCATTTGGCCTCTTGAAAATAAACTGAAAAATGTAATGCTTTAGTTAACCACTATTGTATATGTATAATTAAATTTTCAAGAATTATACATTAAATGTTTGGAATATTACATTTCTTCAATTGCTGTTATATTTCATGAGATATTTGGTCTTTCATGGCATTGTAATAGTAAATAAACATTTCCATGAAAATTTTTTTAACTGCTTAATAACAACTTGTCCACCTTTAGCTACAGCCAGTACCAACGCATGCTGAGCACTTTATCACAATGTGAATTTTCAATGGGAAAAACTCTGCTTGTCTATGATATGAACCTCAGAGAAATGGAGAACTATGAAAAAATCTACAAAGACATAGGTAAAGAGAACTAAACTTACTGAGTATTGTCGTAACATCTGTAAGGCAGTCCAGTGTTAAAATTCGAGACAATTTCTGGCAGATTTAGCATAATTTGTCTACTGTTTCTGCAAATATATGTATTTCAATTTTAATGAAAAACACCCATGCACAGGCTTTGAGCATCCTGCTAGTATTTAAAATACAAATTCAAAATGCACAAGGGAATAAGCATTTCCCGTGGAGGCCATAGGTTTGAAGTCAGTTGCCTTCTGTGATACTGTAGTTTAGAAAATTGGCTTATTGACACTTGAGTACTTTTGAATCAAATACTGTACCGCTTACCTTTGGGGATTTTTATTAATTTGTTTTGTTTTTGTTTTGTTTTTTGTAAAGAAAATAGTATAGCCGCAGCACATGAGAAAATAGCTGAATGCAAAAAGCAGATCCTGCAAGCAAAAAGAATCCGAAAAAATCGCCAAGGTAAGGTTTTACTTTAGGTGGAGCAAATGCCTGTACCTAAAGTTGCCTAACTATTTCAAAATCTAAAAGGTCTTTTATTAATACTTACAACTTTTGGTTTTAGATTTGTCAGTTTTGCTCATTGTCCAATTTCAGTGAAGGGGTTGGAATGGGTGGGAAGAGGTGGAGTGGGGCAGGGCAGCTGGGGCGGGTGGTGGTTAGTGGTGCGGCCCTCTGGCCAATGTACTACTACTCATGTGGCCCATGTGGTCATTTGAGTTTGAGACCCCTGGTCTGCACAGTAGTGAAAAATTACTAGATTCGATAAACTACCTACCATTGTCTTATGGGCCCAACCCTACAAACACTTAATCCCGAGCATGGTGCTTTCCACTATGAGTAGTCCTATTGACTGGATCACGCTTTAGAAATCCTTACCCAGAAGTTTGCTTTTTTTCCTTTTCAGAATATGATGCATTGGCTAAAGTAATACAGCACCATCCAGACAGGCATGAAACATTAAAGTAAGTATAGAGTTGACTGAAATGAACATAAGCCAACAGCTGTTCCATCACTTAACATAAATCATTCATCTTATTATGGATCTTCAGCATTTAAATCAGTTACTACATATTGTAGAGGTTTAGTTAATTAATTAACCTACTCTGCAAAATATTTTTGCTCATTCATGACCTGCTTCTATTCTTGCAACATGAAACCAAGTAATGTAATTTGTTCTGTGTTTTGGAAACAAACTTACTTTTACATCTCATAAGTGTTATGAGCAGCAGAACTAGACTTAACCATTTATGGAGATTCTTTCTATATTGTTAATTGCTATGGAAAACGTTCTGTCTACACAGGTTTTTGCACAGTTGCTGTGTATGCAAAAAACCCTTTAGTCATTTTTTCATTTGTAATCTGCACTTGTCCAAACTTTGCACACCATACCTATTCTAATGGACCTTAGATCGTTTGTTTAATATTGAGGGTGAGATAATTGTAAGCTAATTCAGTACTGTTCATTAAATATCCCAGTTAACGGTCATTGCTTAGAAAATAGTGTCTCTTCATTAAAGTGATGTTCACTTGATTTTATAACAAACATTTAAAAGCTAAGTTTTTTTATACTACTTTTGGTGGAGGTTTTCGTACACCATTTTCTTCATTTGCTGCAATGTGTCTGTGTTTAAAGTTTGGTATGTGGTGATTTTCTTTTAACACGTTTATTCCTTAATATTTTAATTAATCTCCATGCATTTCTGTTCAAAAGTATTGCTATTATTTTGTATTTGAAATGTTATTCATATATTATACTTAATGGGTGAAACTCAGATCTACATGCTGGTGAAGTCTCGGGCCAAACTCACTGGGGACAGGTTGATCAGAAAAAGAGGTGTAATGGCAAAGTAATGTGACTGTCACAAGTTTGGAATTCAGTAGTTGTGCAGAACATGTAACATACATGCAAAAGGCATGCAATAAATAAGTAGCAGGAAAGCCCCTGCTACTTTGTTTTACATCTTCCTAGTATCAGAGGGGTAGCTGAGTTAGCCTGTATCCACAAAAACAACAAGGAGTCTGGTGGCACCTTAGAGACCAACAGATTTATTTGGGCATAAGCTTTCACGGGTAAAAAAACACTTCTTCAGATGCATGGAGTGATCCTGTTAGCACCTTTTCCTACAATGGCCCCACCTGCTCAGTTTATAAATTACTATCTTGCACCCCTAGTTATTTCCCAATCAGGCAATTTACGCCTTCTAGCTGTCCAACTTACCCTACCTGTAACTTACACCACTGGTTATGTGATTGCTGAATGTGGACCAAAATCTGTAAAATTGGATACTTAGTACTGATCAAGGAGGAGGATCAGTTTTGACTTCACAATCTCAAATGTTGTAGCACTGTCTTCAACTACATTTTTGTCCTCTGAACTTGATTAATGATGACAGTCGCAGGGTGGGAACACTATAGTTTAGTGTTCTCACTTGAATATTACTTATACTTACATATTTGATTTGCTCTGGCCACCTGTCTTTAAATTACAAAGGGAAGCTGTCATTCCATGTTCCATGATTTTCTATATCAAATGGAAGATCTATAATTGTCTGATTTCAGAAAATACAACTACTAGAATAATGTTTTTGAGCTAGTGAGAACATTTCGTTTAAAATCTGCAGCATACAAATTTCCTATTTAACCAGTTATGTGCCACTCATCAATAGAAAGCTCATAATGTGTAGATGTCAAAAGTGGCTTTAGTTTTTCAAATAAATCAGCTGGAACAGTTAAAAGGTCATGTATATTTCTTGGAAGGAAGCCACTCTATTTACCTTACACGTCGCTCATCTGAGCACAAGTGTCCTTAGCAAATCCTTAGATAGCAGCAATAGTATTGATCAAGTTTGATTTTCTGCCCTTTCCTTTACTTCATTTCCTCTTCCTATTATTTGTATTACAGGAATACGTAGAGGCCTTACTATGGGGTACCCATCTTATGTATTACACCCTGTACAAATACACCGGAAGAGAGAGTCCCTGCTCTGAACAATGTATGCTCTAAACAAGAGAGACAGACTAGGGCTATGAGAGAGGATTAGTATCTCAATTATACAGGTGGGGAACTGGGACATAGAGACTGAATGACTTGCTCAAGTTAATATAGTAAGAACATGGTAAGAATTGAACCAAGGTCTCCTAAATCCCAGTCCAGTGCCCTAACCACCAAGATCATATTGCATAAGAACAGCCATACTGGATCAGACCAAAGATCAGACCAGTATCCTGTCTTCCAACAGTGGCCAATGCTAGGTGCTTCAGAGGGAATGAACAGAACAGGTAATCATCAAGTGATCCATCCCCTGTCACTCATTCCCAGCTTCTGGCAAACAGAGGCTAGGGACACCATCCGTGCCCATCCTGGCTAAT
This sequence comes from Eretmochelys imbricata, assembly GCF_965152235.1. Taxonomy (NCBI): domain Eukaryota; kingdom Metazoa; phylum Chordata; order Testudines; family Cheloniidae; genus Eretmochelys; species Eretmochelys imbricata. Next base: position 5,711,383 of record NC_135578.1, on the reverse strand, counting down.
AGCCACTGACGGACCTATCCTCCATGAACTTATCTAGTTCTTTTTTGAACCCTGTTATAGTCTTGGCCTTCACAACATCCTCTGGCAAGGAGTTCCACAGTTTGACTGTGCATTGTGTGAAAAAATATTTCCTTTTGTTTGTTTTAAACCTGCTGCCTATTTGCTCTCTTGTTTCTGAAGGATGCTTATAGAAATTGCTACAAAGCCAAATACTACAAGCCGAGAACCACCAATCTTAAATCAGGAGACTTCTTGTATGAAAGGCTCTCAGCTAATGAAACATACCTGTTTTCTTGGTACTCTTAATCACTGCAGAAGCTGGAGAAAAATTGGTCAGGAAAAAGGTCCTGGTTTATTGTCATACACAGGTCATATGGCACAATGGGACAAAAAAGTCTAGAAAAATAATTTATTGACAGTATGGTGTTAGAACTAGCTGTTCCAAATACTAGAGCAGGCAAGAGGAGAGACTATTTTTGACTTAATCGTCATAGATTTGAAGAGTGGAAGAGACCTGCAATCCTCTAGCCTGCCCCCGGCTATAACATGGTCCATAGAACTTCCCCAAAATAATTCCTAGAGTACCTTTTAGAAAAACATCCAGACTTGATTTAAAAATTGTCGGTGATGGAGAATCCACCACGACCCTTGGGGTGTTGTTCCAGTAGTTAATTATTCTCACTATTAATTTATGCCTTTTCCAATCTGAATTGTCTAGCTTTCATTTCCAGCCATTGGATTGTGTTACACCTTTCTCTGTTAAATTGAAGAGCCCGCTATTAAATACTTGTTACCTATGTACGTACCTATAGTCTGTAAGTAAATCATCCCTTAAACTTCTCTTTAAGCTACATAGACTCAAAGACCTCATCACTCTAGGGCATGTTTTCTAATCCTGTAATCATTCTAATGGCTCTTCTCTGAAACCGCTCCAATTTATCTACATCCTTCTTGAATTGAAAGCACCACAACTGGACACAGTATTCCACCAGTGGTCACAACAATGCCAAATATAGAGGTAACAAACAGGGAAATCTCAAGTAGGAGTAGAGAGATTATGTATCCTAGGATCACATTTGCTCTTTTGACCTCAGAGTCAAACTGGGACTTCATGTTCAGCTAAGCATCCATCATAACGTCCAAATCTTTTTCGGATGCACTGCTTCCAAGGCTAGAGTCCCCCATCCTGTAACTTTGGCCTACATTCTTGTTCCTAGATGTATATACTTACATTTAGCCATATTAAAATCCATATTGTTTGTTAAGTCAGCTAAACTGGGCATAAGCACACACGAGTTAATTCAAGAAGTGACAGTAAGTGAGCTAAGTAACGGTGACCACAATATAATTAGATTCTACATCCAAAGCACAGGTAGACTACCAAAAAGTGACACTAAACTTTAGAAAAGGAGATTTCAATAGAGAGAGGAGGTAAGTCAAAAAGGCCCTAGAGTGAAAAGTAAAGGAAGTAAAAATCCCTAGACGTAATTTGGATGCAGCTTAGAAAAATTGTAAGTCTCAAGTCATGTACTGCTGAACAAAAAGGAAACTGGGAATGCAAGGTGTAAACCATTGTGGCTGAATGGTAAAGTTCAAGAGGCTGTTCAAGTCAAGGAGATAGCCTTCAAAATCCGGAAAATCTAACCCTAATGAAACCAACAGTGCCTGGGGCTCTGAGGCACCATGATAATACTGCTAATAATAAAACAGGAGCGTGAATTACAGCAGGCACTAAAAAAGAAGGAAATTAGAGGGGCCAAAGAGGAGTCTGAAGAGTAAATAGCTCACTGGGTAAAACAACAGTATAGTGGAAACAGGAAGCCTGCAAAAGAATCAGTGGGCTAAAAGGAGCAATTAAGGAAAATGAAGACATTGGTGAGCAGATAATTGACTTCTTTCTATCAGTCTTCACCACAGACAGTGTTGGGTAAATTTCTGCCCCAGACCTGATATTTCCTGGTGGTAAAGATGAGATACTGTCATAGATTTGATGTGGTGGAAGAGGGGTAGTGGAGCAAATAAATAATTTAAAATGCAGTAAGTCACTACGTCGATGGTATATATCCAAGAGTTTAGACGAAGCAGCTCAGCTATTTCATACCTAAGCTAAAAAAAATTTGTAAATCTCTCATTAAAAAAGCTAATGTTCCAAAGTATTGCAAAGTGGCAAATGTTGTACCCATATTTTAAAGACCCTAGGGATGATCTGGGTAATTATAGACCTGTAAAGGATAAAAAAGAACCGGTTGACAATTTAATTAGACTTGCAAAAGGCCTTCAACAAGGTCCCCCACAAGAGGCTACTAGAGAAGCTAAGTACTTATAGGTGAGAAGAAAAGAGTTATCTCGAATCAAAAACTGTCAGAGAGAAAACAAAGAGTAGGATTAAATGGTCAGCTTTTATCATGGCAAAAGGTTAACAGCGGGGGTCTCCCAGGGCTGGACTAGGTCCAGTGTTTAATATACCTGGAAAGTGGGGGAGGGTGAGTAGAGAGGTAACAAAATGTGCAGATGACAAAGTTATTCAAAATAGTCAGGACCGGAGAAGACCATGAGGAACTTGAAAAAGACCTAAACAAGCTAGGTGAATGAGCAACATGATGGCAGATAAAATTCAATGTTGATAAAGGCAATTGAAAGGGAAAAAAATGTAAACTACTTACCTCTTATGGGGTTCTAAATTAACTGCATCAGCCCAGGAAAGGGACCTGGGACATCACTGTACACTGCCTAATGGAGACCAACTGCTGTCAGAGAAAACAAAATGTTAGGAAGCATAAGGAATGGGATGGAGATAAATACTGAAAACATTATCCTGCCTTTGTATTAGTCAGTGGTGCACTCTCCTAGCAATACTGGTCACCTGATCTCAAAAAGAATATCATAGAACTGAAGGAGGTTCAGAGAAGAGTGACAAACATGACCAAAGGCCTGTAAAAACTCTCCAGTGAAAAGTGGTTGAAGAGGCTGGGATTGCTTGCCTTTGAAAGGAGATGTATCTGAGGGGACATTACAAAAGTACATAAAATAATGAGTGTTATAGAGAAGGTAGAGCAGGAGCTTCTATTCTTCCATATAGTGCAAGAATAGGGGGGCACTTTAAGAGGTAGGAAATTCAAGATCAACAAAAGGAAATACTTTTTCACACTTCTTAAGCTGTGGCACTCATTGCTACAAGAAGTCACTGAGGCCAAGAATTTAACAAGATTAAAAAAAAGTATATGGATTAAGAATATCCAGAGTTATAATTAATGACGTCACCATTTTTTTGCAAGGAATATTAAACCTTGTGCTTTGGGGCTTAAGCCAATTTCTAACTGCTAGAGAGTGGGGTGAGACCTAATGGCAGGGGGTGGCAGATTATTCCACATATGCCTATTGCACGGTTCTTATGCTATCTCCTAAAGCATCTGGTTCCAGCTACTATCAGAGATGGGATACTGAACTAGATGGGCTGTTGGGCTGATCCAGTTTTTGTGTTCCTATATGGTTATTTTTTATATGCTCCACTGTGCCCTTCTGTTAGTGGTCTTGTAAGACACAGGAGTTGATGAAGTAGTGCATTCATGTGAAAATATCAGGGGTATGTTGCGGAATTTGTTTCTCCCATTTCCAGGCATTTTTAATCAGGCAATCTAGTATTTTAGCAAAGCCATAGAGAATGATTCAGTTATTTTTAATAATTCACAGAAAGTGTGTGTAATTTGTTACCTCACTGTTTGTACTATGACAGTTGTTGGAATTTATTTGCAGGCAGCTAGAAGCTTTGGGAAAAGAACTTCAACATCTTTCTCACATTAAAGAAAATGTTGAAGATAAGGTAGGGGTATTCTTTTATTTTGGTATTTATATTCATATGAACATAATTATGAGAAATCTACTGAAAGTTTCATAGTTCATGTATATACTCACTTAATTGGCCATACTTTAGTTGGTGGATTGTGTTCTTTGTCATTCTAGCTGGAGTTGAGACGAAAGCAGTTCCATGTGCTTCTGAGTACCATCCATGAACTTCAGCAAACTTTGGAAAGTAAGTCGTTCCTAAATGAAAATATATGGGGCCAAATCCTCCTCAGCTTACTCCTGACTAGTTCTGTTACAGCCAGTGAGGCTATTTCCATGAGTAAGGGGAGCAGAATGTCTTTTTTCCAATTAGCTTATACAAAGTAATGCCTTCCAGCATTGAAATTATTTAAATTATAGTTGTATCTGTATTTCCTATATTAAACTACTGCATTCAGCACTACTTAAGTCAGAGAATCTTTATTTAAAATAAAAAAAAAAGTCCTCTCAAACATTATTCTAGGAGCCAGCTATGATGGAGTAGAGTAGGGTCAAACCTATCTGCAGCTAACAAACTCCTTATAAATCTTTCATCGTTTTTAATAAACTCCTTTGAAATGTGATTGTAAAAATAGCGACATAGCTGTTACCCTTCAGAGCCACAATATAAAAATATGTTCATAAATATTTGTTGAACTAACCAAAAATGGTCTCTGTATCTAGGTTACTGATATGGCTCCCATTTCTGTAGTGGTGGACATCTCAATCTTTAGTGTATTTATGCTCACAACACCCCTGTGACATAGGTAAATTAATAGGGAACCAAGGTCCAGAGCGACTGAGTGACTTTTCCAAGGACATGCAGGAAGTCTGTGGCAGAGCAGGAAATTGAATGTGGGTCTCCTGACTCCCATGCCAGCACCCTAACCACTAGACAGTTCTTTCTGATATAATCTTCATATAGTATACTCTAAAGCCAGATCTATACCTATTCCAAACAAGACATTCAGTCTTGGAAAGACGGGAACATATCTGGTATAACTAAGGCTACCATTTTATCATGGAAGTTTTTAATAAATTTCACAGCAGAGGTGCAGATGAAAAGCATTAAATGAGTCAGGTATTAGTAGTGCTATGGTAAAAGAGTTCAGAATGTGCGAAGCCACCAATAAGCAAGGACATTACTAATAGAAGCTAATACTTAAACTTGGTGTATTGATATTACAGGATTTTACATATACAGATACACACACACTAATTGCTGTAGTAGCTGAAACGGGGCAAATGTCAGCCTTAGCTTTGAATTAGTGTTTTCCCTTTTTTGTGTCACAGTCTTAGTTACTTAATATTTTGTATAATGCAGTGCTAAACCACAGATCTAAGCCCACTAACACAAAACATTTTTAACTGGGATCACATTCTCCAGTACAGTTTATATAAAAATATCAAGTCTAATCTGAGCATGTTTGATTAACAGACACAATCTAAATTTCAGATGATGAAAAACTTTCAGAAGCAGAGGAATCCCAAGAAACTCACATGGAAGCAGAGACTAAACAGTAGACCGATTTTGGACATACCCAAGAATTTCCACAGCTCTTGAACTTTCTTTAAGAAATAAAACCTTGCTGCCACTTCTGTGAATTTGTATGACGTCTATTTTTTTAATACAAAAATACTTGTTTTGTTAGTGCTACAGTAAAACAGTTACTGATCTGTAAAAAGCCTTCATAGACAAAGCGTGGACAGGCACTGTATTTGGTTTAATACAAAAAGCTTTATATTTTGTGAACTAGAAAAATATTTTAGGCTTTTAAGTTGCAGAGTGTGAAACGTTTCTGTACAGTAATCAGCTAAAATGATAACACAATGTTGGCAATAAAACGTGTTTACAAATAATTTTCTCTTTTTTTTCTTTTCTTTTCTTTTTAAGGCTAAAGACCTAGATTTAGCAGTAAAGTATTAAGGCCCTGATCTTGCATTGAACTCACCAGTCAATATTCCTGTGCCTGCATGCAGTCACAGTCATGCCAGTAGCCTCTGCCCATACGCAGGCATACACACTAGTGGACCCAGATGCAGGTTTGGAATCTAAGTGTGGACCAAATGGTTTACTTGTAGTTTTCCAGGGTAGCAGCTATGTGTAGTATATTTTAGAACCCGCCAATGAAAGTTAGTAATTACTCCTTCGTTTCAAATACACTATAAACTTTAAGAATCCTCTCACATTAGTATATGAAAGTTGGCACACCAACAGCTTTAAATCACTAACATCTTAAGGTGTGTCTATTCAGCAGTTTACTGTGCAGCGAGCGGGAGTGTAAACAGACAGCCTGTCATGCTCTAACGGGCCACATGGACCCTGCTACCACACAATTAAAAGGTCCCTGGTGCACTTTGATCTGCTCGACTTTGAAATGGAAGTAGATCAAAGCACACTGGGGACCTTTTAGTGCACAGCAGCAGGGTCCACATGGCCAGTTAGTGCACAGCAGGCTCATACTGTAGATTTACACCCCAATTTGCTGCAAACTAGCTGTCCATATAGACAAGCCTTTATTGTAGTATGACTATTTATTGGTATTGTAGTAGTGCCTAGGAGCCAGGTGTCCAGGCCCCATGGTGCTATGCTGCCACAACGTAAACACAACCAAATTACAACTAAAACCCACAGTGCTTACGGGCTAAGGCCTGGTCTACACTGGGGGGGGGGATCGATCTAAGATATGCAACTTCAGCTACGAGAATAGCGTAGCTGAAGTCGACGTATCTTAGATAGACTTAGAATCACTTACTTGGTGTCCTCGCGGCACGGGATCAACGGCCACCGCTCCCACGTTGACTCTGCTTCCGCCTCTCACTCTGGCAGAGTTCCGGAGTTGACAGCAGAGCGATCGAGGATCAATTTATCGCGTCTACACTAGACGGGATAAATCGATCCCCGATAGATCGATCACTACCCGCTGATCCGGGTAGTGTAGATGTGGCCTAAGTAACCTACTTCATTTAATTGAAATGTTTTTGATTACCACAGTTAAGGATGGAGAGGATCTAATACAATTAGCATTCAGAGTCGGTCCTGCTTTAACTATATCAACAGTAATTGAAAGTTTACTGACTTTAAAAAAATCTATAATATACAGTACATAACCTCAGTTATTTGTAACATAATATAAAATCCAATATATTAGCTGACATGGAAGTCAGTCAGTCAATTACAAGTGCTTCCACTCATTCTCTCCTTGCAGAAATTAAATTTATCTTTATCAATGAGTATTCTAGGAGAACCTTATCAAATGCGGCGTTAATGAACCTGACTCTTCCTCCTGAGTTAGTATAGAGCAAACATCCCAGTATAGCATTTGAGGGTTCTATTCTAGAGGCTGTCTTGATCTTGTGTGATTGCTGAAGGGGTCATGGCACTTTTTTCAAGAGTAAAAGTGTTAACCGTGGTGTTGTGGCCAAATTCCAACTTTTGTAATGACATTCTGCTCGTTTAGTTTTCTTCTGTAGCTTGTAGGATAAAATATTTGATTTCTGTCCAAAACCATTACATAATGTTAATTACCATATAACATTCCGTTTCCAGCTGCTTTTTAGAAGTTACTAATGTAAAACATACACAGTAGAACTTTAACTTGCAATATTGACTGGATTGCCTATTGTTGATTACTAGTCAGAACAAATTACTCTTTCAGGTAGTGTCTCTTTTAAAAAAAAAATTGCATCTGACTTGGTTTTGTTCTTTAATTTGCAAAATTCATTATAGTTCGGTTATTGTTCCCTCACAGTATATGAATTAGTAAGTATTCTGTAGCATATTGTGAAAGAGCAACAAAGATTAGTAAGAAACTTCACTTCTCCGACTGGTTTTTGAAACACTTCAATCTCTCTGGTCACTCGATTACAGACCTAAAAGTCACAATTCTTCAACAAAAAAACTTCAAAACCAGACTCCAATGAGAGGCTGCTGATTTGGAATTAATTTGCAAACTGGACACTATTAAATTAGGCTTGAATAAAGACTGGGCATGGATGTGTCATTAGACAAAGTAAAACTATTTCCCCATGTTTATTCACCCCCCCAACCCTCGCCCACTGTTCCTCACACGTTCTTGTCAACTGCTGGAAATGGCCCACCTTGATTATCACTACGAAAGTTTTTTTTTCTCTCCTGCTGGTAATAGCTCACCTTACCTGATCACTCTGGTTACAGTGTGTATGGTAACATCCATTGTTTCATGTTCTCTGTGTATATAAAATCTCCCCCACTGTATTTTCCACTGCATGCATCCAATGAAGTGAGCTGTAGCTCACGAAAGCTTATGTCCAAATAAATTTGTTAGTCTCTAAGGTGTCCTCCCTTAATATTGAAATAGTTACCTTCCAAGAAAATCAGGAGTCCCTATTTAAGTCATCTGCAAAAGGTTGGTGGGGATAAAGAGCCACCATGTTATAACTGGATTTAGTTAGGGAGAGTTAGTGTCACAGTTAAGATAACCAACTGATTGCTAATTTATTGTGGTTTCAAATAGTACTGTGTTAAAGTATACTAGGGAACTTTTAGTGTGCAACAGCAGCGTCCACACAGGCCAGTTAGTACTCAACCCATCAGTGTGCACTAGAATTTACACCACTGCAGTGCAAACTACCACACCGTGTAGACAAACCTTAAACTGACTTCAGTGGCATCAGTCTTTTTAGCAACACATTCCAGTTCCAGTCTGCCATTAATATCCTGGGACTATGTAGTTGAGACCCCCTTATTCTTCTGATTGAATTCCTCCTTCTGTGAACGGTTTAAGCACAGATGGCAGATACTGTCCATTGTGATGTTGCTTATCTGAGTGGCTTCCACATGTACAAATATAAATTGCACTTGGGATCCCAGCTACACACTATACTACAATTTTTCTAAATAGAGATTATTCCTACCATTCTAGCCGCTTTTTGTGCCGCTCTCTCTGAGCTGGTAGACTGTATGCTGCATGGTACTACGTCCCAGTTCCACCATCACATGGACATTGAATACCAAACAGAGGAGACACCAGCACAGCGATTTTTAGAAGGGATAAAGCTGATATTTCCCACATTAGGGGGGTTTTTTTTAAATTAAAAAATAAGTTATTGTATTCTACTGCAAACTGCATAGGGTGCAATTTGAATATAAGGCCTCGATTGGGAACATGGGCAGAATTTTTAACTTAGAAAGAAGAACAAGCACGTGATATAACTTCATGCACGGACAGAATAAGCGGTCATGGTGACACCAGTGTCCAGTGATACTGCCTCTGCCCCTTTGTGAATCTATGGTAACTTGAAGCTACATCTAAGAAAATTGCAAAAACATAGGCTTAAGATACGTGGCGCAGCACTAGAGAGATTACTAATTATTTTTATTACAGATACCTGCATTTGAAGCTTTCCAGCTGTCACACCTGAATGGTACTGCACCTTCTGCTCATTCTTCTTCTTTTTGAGGCCTAGAAAGTTTCTCCTCTTTTTTGACAAATAAGGAACCTGAAAACAAAAAGTGTATTCAGACAAGGCTAGCTAGTGTGGCTTTGGGAGGTATAAAATTAATTATTTTTGTTTTATGGAATCTGTAATTTGTATTTCTTATAACCTGGGAAATACCCAATATGTTAAAAATCATTAGACACCGAATATGCAGCATTGAGAGAAAGCAAGTCACCAACAGAAAAATTTGTTCTTATTCCTCCCTCATCTTCCTATTTTCAAGCATTTGTTCTTGGTTTACCTTGACCTGCCACTGCTGAAACTCTGATTCATAATTTAGGGCTAAATCATGCTATAACCTTGAAACAGCTGGCACAAGGAGATGGGAGACTCGCAGTCTTCCGCTGCTTTACCTCCATGGCACCTTGCATGTATGGTGGGGTATTTCAAACCAGCCTACCGCAAAGCACTTCTGGGTATTGTTTACTACTCCTCTCCAATGAAGTAATTGAGACATGTTCAGTTGCTGTTCATAACGTGGCACGTACACATGATCTTGCCTAGGGGCTAAACATACCCCTTATCCTCCAGCTAAGCCCCTTGCAGTCTACGGTCTATGCAGGTAGGTACATTAGTTGGGTTGTCATGGCAGTGTGCTATGACAGCATCCCACTTGACTATTTGAGCAGGAGTTTAAAGGTCCTTATACCATTTCCATCAACTCACTGTGTTTGGCAGTCTTAGGTGGTAGTAACTGTCCTTTTTGGAGAAGAGAGAGGAGGTTAGTTGAGATGGGTTAGAAAACAAAAACAAGACAAATACTCAAAAGGGAAAAGAAAAGAACAGCAAAGATAGAAAATGGAACTTCGGTCTCTGGTTTTGGCTCTCACTGTTGGAAAAACACCGGCATAGCACATGCTCTTATCAGCCACTCTGAGACCTGGCAAACTGGTAACAGCAGTGGGCTGTTTAAGGCATTGCTTTTAGCTGCTTCCTTCTGGTCACAGGCTTACAGCAGTGTTGCAAAATATGCAGTCTTAGGTGGCTAAGCCAGAATCTTATTAAACAGAAGACAAAAGGAGAGATATTGGAAAGAAATGAAGGAAAAAGGATACACCAAAGGGGGCAGGGAAAGAGATGAAGTCTCATATTTCAGGTGGTGTTTTGGAATTTAGTCTATGCTGGTGGAGATAGCAGTATCATCTGGGTCTCTCTCTCTGGTCCAGTCTGGTCGGGGCATCTTTCATGATTAGGACAAAGACGGTCCGGGATCCCAGGAGACGATGGGGATGGCAGCCAGGATGGTGAAGCTCGCTCCTTCCCCTTCTTTAGTCTTTCAGTCAGCCAGTGTTGAGGGAGCCAGCTTTTCCCCAAAGTCTCTTTTTGAGGACCCCAAAAAGGGGGGTGATGGGAATAGCCCATCTCCTCATTATTTTGGCCCAGTTTCCAACACACCAATTTTAGTTAGCTGATTTCTGATTCCATGCTTTTCTTCTTTACCAAGCATGGTTTTAAATTCAGTCATCAAGTTACATCAGTAGGCCTTTTTGTTTGGACTAATTCAAAGCTCTCTTGCATTTGCTTATTTTCCCCATCAATATTTGTTGTTATCAGTTACTGTGACATTTTATAAACTTTCACTCACTTCTTACAGTTGAGCTCACAATTAGGGCAAGCTTGTAGGCCCAATTATCGCAACAGGCCCCCTAGTCTATTCTTCTCCCAGGGCCCTTGCTACTCTCTCGCTCACACAATCTCCCCTTTTGGAGCTGTTCCACTTTGTATAAGTAAATATTCATCTGGCCACAGAGAGAGTTTAAATAGAATTTTTGTTTTCTGGCCAGCCCTAATCATTGGCAACCCAGGGAAGATCAATGCTATCCAAGTGCAGGCCTATCATCAGGGGTAACCAGTAGGTGGCACTGATCTCCACTCATTCCCCACAGCTAGAGCTTGTGAAATGAAAGCAGTTTTTCCTGGAACATTTCACACTCTCTCTGTATGTTTCCCAAAGGAACCATCTTTAAATTTATTTATTTGTAAGCATTTTTGTCAAAAGTGTTTCGTTTTTGAAGTTTTTCCATGTTTGATTTTCCCATTCCCACCCTCTTCCACTATCATTTTTCCACTGAAGAAAAAAATGGAAGATTTTGAAAAAGTGTTTTTTGTGAAAAATTCGGATTTTGAAGAGACCCTTTTCTGAGAAAGTTATTTGGCCCAGTTTGTGGCCTCCTCCAGCCCAGCCAGGGGCATTCAGAATCCCTGCTCCTCTGCTTCTAGTCCAGGGGTTCTCAAACTGTGGATCGTGACCCCTCAGGGGTGGCGAGGTTATTACATGGCAGGTCGCAAGCTGTCAGCCTCCACCCCAAACCTTGCTTCGCCTCCAGCATTTATAATAAATGTGCTAAATGTAAAAACAGTGTTTTTAATTTAGAAGGGGGGGGGGAAGATTGCCCTCAGAGGCTTGCTGTGTGAAAGGGGTCACCAATGCAAAAGTTTGAGAACCCCTGCCCTAGTCCTCTGTGCGGCTGCCTCCACCCCACAGCAGCAGGCTGCTCTCCGCCTCCCACCCCCGCTGGCTGACTGCTTGCTACCAGGACTCCCCTTGCTGGTCAAGATATGAAGAAGGATCTCATGGGTGGCTGAGCAGAACAGACAGGGTCTTCCCATGTGGGAGCTCGGAAGGGGAGTTTACAGGGGCAAGGAATTGGATTAGGAAAATATTCTGGGTCTGAGCCTCCAATCAGGCAAATCTCCCATTGACTTCAATGGGGCCTGCAAACACAATTTAATAAAAGCCATTTATTTGAGTTGTCTGACCATCGTCAAAATGCTACCTTTTGGAATTCAGATGTCAGAGATGTCACCGACCAGTGTCTCATGGTTTGTCTTGCTCTCACAACCGTGGTTTCCCCAGTTATCCTCTCTGCTTGTTCCTCCATGACATTCACATCTAGCTGGATGGTTGCTTTGAAAGAAAAAGAGATGGAGATAGTTTAGAAACATCACAGTGCAGTTTCTGAGCTAGAGATGGACAGCTGGAAGCTCAGCCAACATAAAGTAATTTGTGTTTTTTATATCCTCCTCTTCCCTTGCTTCAGTTCTTCCTACGCTCTGACACACACACACTGGAAACCTGGAGGCTGGCAGTACTAATGCTGGATAAGCTCAGTGAAACCTTTCATTACTTACTAATCCCTTCCAGGGACAATGCTGGTGATCGACCTCCTCTATCTTCTGCTCTCGTTCCAGTAGCCAAACTCACTCACGTCCCATTGCTAACATCAGGAGCTTCTTGATAGAAACTGACTCTGTGTGTTATTTTCAGAAGGTGTGTCACATATGTTACCTGTCAGCTCTGTGTTCTTGGGGAACTAGGGCGCAGTATCCAGCCTGTCTGACTCACAAAGGACACGCCCCCTCCCCCCCAGCCTCTCGTTAAATCAAAACTGATCAGAAGAAAGGCTTACAAAAAGCAATGGAAAGGCCGTGGGAGTCACACGTAAACCCCTCCAGACAAGGGTGACAGGGTTAAGGCAACTCCCCTAGCCTCATTTGCATCAAAGATGGGCCAGGGAAGCATCTCTATTAGCATACAGAATGGAGAACAGAGATTCCAAGGCAAGAACCACACTGAACTCTGGGACCAGAAAAGCAGGGAAGCACTGCATGATGCGGGATCTCTGCTCCAGATGTTAAAGAAACTACGCCTGCACACACCCAGCTCAGTGGTTATCAGACCAATTCTTGCAATAAATCCTTTAATGGTATCCAAAACACTGAAGCTGCCTGATTGCATTGTGAGCCCCCTGGAAGGAACACCACCCATAGCCAGGAATGATCCGTTCCTATTGTCTAGCCTGAACAAAACAACTTGGGTATATTCCCTTGAGCCATCAGTTTACCCATAAACAAATCTAGTGTTCTCCCTTGAACCATTGTTGTTTCCCTACAAAAACCCCTACCCATGCTCAAGTAAGTGTTCTGATGCCTGGATCCAAAATCTGCATCAGTTCCATTGGGACTTCATCTTCTCCTGACTGACTGTGCTGGGGACTCTGCCTGTCTCCAGCACTCCAGACCTTCAGCCACCATCACCACCTAGGAACCCCGACCAGTTCAAGCTTCACGGAGTGGTGAGAACTCATCCCTCTCTCTCTCTCTCTCTCTTTCTCTGTTTTTTCCCCCTACTCTAGGTATAGCTTTCTAACCCTGACTTGTGTGATCAGTTTTAGTTTTCTAAACTGACTTTGGTAATCATATGTAAGCTAGATTTAATATTGTAACTTTTGTTTGTTTGGCTCTCCTTGTATGGTTATTACCTGGCAATAAATAACTTCTAAGGTTAAGCTGGTTGCTTCCCTCTCTCTCTCTCTCTCTCTCTCTTTTGTGTTTTTGGCTTCCCCATTTGCTCTAACTAAGCTAAAGATCCCTGTAGTGCCCAAAAATCTGGTGGGGTTTGCTCATCAAGTGGGTTACTACCAGAACAATTGTAATGTGAAAGTGGGGATAAGGATGTGCTGAACCTGGGACATATGAGGGTGACAGCTTGGAAGTGCTGTTCAACCCAGCCTGCTGAGTCCAGGGCATACAAGGGGTCAGCTTGGGAGTGCTGATTGACCCGGTCCACTCAGATGCGCTCTGTTAATGTGTATGTGTGTGTTCATCTGATTCTGGGGCTGGAGGACCCCAGCCCTGGGGAACCTAGGTCCTGCAGGGTGGCTCCATTGGGAGGGAACTTGCAGCAGGGAGAAGTAGAGCTCCATATGAGAACACAGGTCACACAAGCAGTACACGGACAGAATTACAGAACCCCCACCCCCGGTTAGTAACCCTGGTAAATGAGCATACCCCACAGTAAACCTGGTAACATATAGGACTAGGTTCAGGATTTACAGCTCCAGCCTGCAATGCTATAAACGGAGCAAATTCAGACTATTTATGAACCTCAGACACGTCAGGTAGCAAGCATGTTCTCTTTTGGTATTCTCAGCAGGAAGACGGGTCGCTCAATGCAAGGTAATTGCCGGAAGCTTGAATGCCTCTATAAGTGGCTGATTTTTGCAGTAGAATGGGATTGGTTTAAAAGGAAATAATTTCAGCAGGAAAACGTCATTTAAAAAGCTACTAGGTTCAGACTGTTTGTCATAAAGATTCCTGGAGCTTTCCCCAAACCCCCTCTTTTGGCCTTCAAACAATCCCCCCCCGACCCACATCACCACCAGAAGCAAGATCCCTGCAGACCCGGACACACCAACTCAAAGCAGCAGCAGACCCTGCCAGAACAGATGCAAAACCTGCAGACATATCTCCACTACTGTGATGATCAATAGCCCCCACATCACCAGTGGAGCAGTCCTGATATTTTAAGTGCAGGTATTCTGCCCCTTATAGGCATGGGAACTATGGGTGTGGGGGGTGCTGCAGCGCCCCCAGGTTTTACACGGGGCTCTGCTCCCTCCAGCCCCACGCCTGGGACTCTGCGCCCATCCCCAGCAGTGGCCCCAGCCTTGGCCATCTCACCCCTGTCCATGTCCCCCACTCCCAGAGCCGCAGTCCTGCTCCCACCCCCACACAGACAGGGGTAAGGAGGGGCACGAGGTAAAAAGGGGTCTTTGCAGTTTAGCTGGCTTTCAGCACCCCAACTATAAAAAATGTTTCAGGGCCACTGGTGTCCCTGCTGCCGTGGCCCGGCACGTATGGAGCGTGCAAGGTCATGCTGTGTGGAGGAAGCCATTTTGAGAATAAAATGGCTTCCTCCCTGGTATGCCATTCCAGCATGACCCGGTTCCACTACAGTACAACACACCTTTCAAGATCCGTGGCTCCTACACACGCCTATCACAACCACCTGTGGTGTACCTCATCCAGTGCCCTAAATGCCCCAACAACTATGGGGGCGATACCAGACAAGCTGAATGAACTCACATGGAAAAGCGATAAAAGACAAAAAAACACCATATCACCCGTGGGCAAAGACTTTCCACAAAGCGAGCACTCCATCTATCAGTCCTCGGCCTCAGAAAATCTGCAGCTCGCCCCCTTCAAAAGGCAAGCTTTGGAACTCAGGGCTCGTCTACACGGTCACTTACTTTGGTGTAAATAATCCATACTCCTGAGCGATGTAAGTTACACCGACCTAAGTGCTGGTATGGCCAGCACTATATCGGCGGGAGAGCATCTCTCACCAGAACAGCTCCCGGTGCTGGCGGAGGTGGAGTGATTGAGTTGATGGGAGAGCTCTCCCCCGCCGCCTTAGAGCATCTTCACCAGAGGCGTTACAGCTGCATTGGTGCTGCTGTATTGCTTCTAGGGTAGACAAGCCCTGCAATTCACACCTGCTAATCACCAAAAGCAGACTCAGTAGGGACATTGGCTTCATGTCTCATTGCAACACTCTCATACACCTGCCTGCTAATTCTCAATGGCCAGCCACCTCAAACCCCTTCTGCATCCAACTTTTTTTGCCTGCTCCCTTTCAAGTAGCCTCCTACAACATGGGTCACCGCTAACGCTTAACAATCTGTCCCCACTGGTATTTGGCTCAAATGCTGATTTCCTTCCCGAGACCTGAAGAGCTCTGTGTAGCTCAAACATTTGTACCTTCAACCAACGGCAGAAAGCCCAATAAGAGAGATTACCCCTCCTACCTTGTCTGTCTCATATGCTGGGCCCAACATGGCAAACATCTACATTAGACATCAAGTCAATTCAGAGACAGAAAAGAGCACCGAATCATAGAATATCAAGGTTGGAAGGGACCTCAGGAGGTCGTCTAATCCAACCCTCTGCTCAAAGCAGGAGATCTTATTAACATAATCCCGCCTGTCTCTTCTAAATGCAAAGGAGAGTTCCTATCTAGATGACAGGCCAGATATTAACTCCTCTTTTCTTACTTTTTTTTCTTCAGATCAGGAATTTGGGGTAATCTGTGGTAGATGCTGGGGACTGACAAGGAAGGATGTAGCTGCAGCTGGGCCAATCTGCTATGGAGAAGTATGTGCAATTGTGTGCTAGCTGGAGGGGGGCTTAATAGGTGTGTCTGCGGGGAGCTGCTCAGCTCAGAAGACCTGGTTCTGCTCCAGAGAAGCTTGCAGCTCAGCGGGAGCACTGCAATAGTTAAAAGCACAGAATCAGGTGACAAGATCACCGAGGGCCAAACCGGGCCCGGTGAGGGTGCTTTGCACAGCATTCTTAAAGCTGGCCCTGAGCCTGGCCAAAGCACTGTGCTCTCTGGGGTTTCCCAGGTGCTGCAACAGGCCCCTTGGGGACACAAGTTTAGGGCCACACATTTAAAAATCAGGTTCCCCTAGCTTTGTCACTAGAATGCCTCAGGACAGCTAAAACCAAGTTGTATTTTTTAAAATCAGATTCATGTTGTCATTTATGCATCACTAACACCTTTACCACCACCACCACCACCTCCTCTTCTTTTTGCAAGAAAGGCTTAGGCACCTACCTTCTGGAGAGGAGTCCCAGCTGTGAGTCCCGAGTGCAGAGAGGCACCTCCCTCCAGTCCACAGTCAAGCTCCTAAGTCCCTTTGAGGGGCAGGGTTTAGGCCTCACACCCTCTCCTTGGCATTTCCTGTTGGCTAATTTAGGCTCCTCCCTGCTGAGCATGCTGGCTGCACCTAACTCTCCCCATGCATTGTATAGGGAGCCTGGGTACCTAGCTCAGGGCTGTAGATTCCATGAGGCAGCAGGACATCTAGAAGTTAGGTATTGCAATGCTGAGTCTAAGTCCCATGTGTGGCTCGAGCGCTAAGTGCCATGGTCACTTTGAAAAGAGAACTCCTACACCTTTGAAAGTTTTACTCAGAGCCTACCTTATGGGTACAAAACCACCTGGCAGTGTCCCTTGAAACCCATACTGATGGATCCTACAGTTGATCTCATCCCCAAACCCAAGGTTTGTCGAGTTGTAGTTATTAACAGCATAACATGGTTTGTTTTACAGAATCACCTCTAGAAACGAAGGTTGAATTGTAGACCAGCCCTGCTGATTTCTTGGAATGAAAGTGTGCTATTAGTCAGCGACTACACTTTATTCAGCAAAGTTGCCATGCAGTATCAAACAGCATATCTGATGGAAGCCTGCAAGATCTTGCACCAGTTCTGCAGTGTACATAAGAAGGACCATTGGTCTGGCCTAGTATGGTCAGTCTAGCCCAGTATCCTGTCGTCCAGCAGTCGCTAGCATCAGATGCGTCAGAGGGAGTGAACAGAACAGGGCAATTATCGAGTGATCCATCCCCGGTCATCCAGTCCCAGCATCTGGCAGTCAGAGGCTTAGGGACACCCAAAGCATGGGGTAGCCCCCTCTGAAAACCCTGCACCATTTTTCAGAGAAACAGTGCTAAAACTTTGATCTAAAGTGTGCACATGTAAACATTAAACTCAGAACTTCTACTATATTTTAGTACAGTTAACAAATCTGAAGATTTCTGGGGCTTCTGAAAGGTCCGTATTTGTTTCAGAGCCATGTTAGCTCTCATGAATGAGTCCTGTATTTCTTGGACACACTCAGAAGACCTGGTTCTGCTACAGAGAAGAAAATCCATCTCTGAGGTTAATGAGGGGGTGGAATTGAGGCACAGAGACTGCAGGACTGAGCCCTCATTCAATAATAAATTACCATTCTGAGAAAGATTCCAGGTTCTCATTTTTGGAAATCCTCTGGGAGATGGCAACTCCGTAATTATTTTTGGAAGACGTCTGTGTACTCCAGAAAAGTCCCCTGCTCTGTAGCTGGTTAGATTTACAGGGCCGTCATCATGTAGCTTGAGTTTTTTAATGTGTTCTTCAATAGGACAGAAGCATTTTTCCCATTGTTGTCTTCATGTGCATCATAAAACCTTTTTTCTCATTTTCACAGATTTCAAGACAACCTGAGTCACTTCCACTGGAGGAGTCATCTTCTTTGGTATCAAGAGATTTCGTTTCAGTAAGAGTAGACACAGCTCTGTACCACCTGAGACAAAGAAAAATTATTAGTAATTACATGCAGTAAATATAGAATTCAAATACCTTGCGTCTGACACAAAGGGTTTTTTTAAAGTCCTATGAGGAGTCCGGTGGCACCTTAAAGACTAAGAAGAAGTGGGTTTTTTACCCACAAAAGCTTATGCCCAAATAAATCTGTTAGTCTTTAAGGTGCCACTGGACTCCTCGTTGTTTTTGTGGATACAGACTAACATGGCTAGCCCCTGATACTTTAAAGTCCCATGTCTAACATTGGGCCTAACCCTTACAAGAGCTGAGCATCTACACAACCCATTAATGGGTGACATGCTGGCCCCCTTGAAATTACTGGGACAGCCACTAAACTTCAATGGGCTTTTTGCTCATTTTCTCCTATTATGGCCTATTGAAAATGTAATGACCATAGAGAAGTTTTAAATGACTAAAAGGTGGGAAGAAAATAAATGTTCACCTCTGACATCCCCACAAATACTAATATACCAGAAACCCAGTACGTTGTATTTCAATCCAGCACCATTTTTTTCTTCTGTGAAATACGGTGAACACAGAAAAGGAGTTTTTAAAGTGAGGCGATGTTTTGAAAGTTGGTCAGAAGTTCACTTCTGAAAAGTTTTCTAACATTTTTCACACAGAATCTCTCCGGGCTAGCAAAATGCCAACATTTCTCTTTTGTTCGGTTGATCTGCTGCCAAGGAGAATAATTGCCTTTCAGTACTTTGGGTGTGGGAGTTGGGGAAGCACTTAAGCATGTACTTAAGCAGTGACTTCAATGGAATTTAAGTGCTTTGTTGAATCAGAGCCCTACTGGGGAAGATATAACTATATATGTAGTGGTTTGTAAAAACCCCACACTAAGGAAAGCAAGAACTGTGCTCACTAGGAGCTAGCAGAATGCTGAGGAAGAGGGAAGTACTTGCCCATACCATGCAGTCAGGAAGCAAGAACTAGGAAACTACTTAAAAAAAGATTCATAACGCCATGTCTACATGAGGACACTTGAGAAATCTGAATTAACTTTTTAAGTGGATTAGTTAAACTGCACTAAACCCCTGTGTGAGCACTTCCAGATAGAATTAAAGTTGCCTTAATTTGGTTTTAACTGAATTAAGGCCACTTCAATTCTGAATAAGTATCCACACAGGGATTTAATGCAGTTCATTGATCCACTTTAAATTCACACCTTTAGTTAATTCAGATTAATTTTACCAGAGATGCCTTAAGGCCCTTGTCTACATGGGAAAGTTATACGGGAATAAAAGGGGCTTATATCTGTATAAGAGTGGCTTTTTGGCTGGTTCAGTTTATGCCATTTGGCAAGGCGTTTGAACTAAACCAAAAACTAGAGTAAGAATGTCCAAATGGGGGTTTACACTGGCATATAGCAATTTAAATTCACACCTTAACTTAGACCTTGTCTATAAAGGAAAGCTCTTTTGGGGCGTATAAGCTAAGGCCAGGGCCGGCTCTAGGTTTTTTGCCGCCCCAAGCAAAAAAATTGCTGTCCCAAGCTCCAAAAGCGCCCCTGGGATTGTGCAGCCCCATGCACATGCTTGCTTTGCTGGTGTCTAGAGCCGGTGCTGGCTAAGGCTGTTTGTTTCCTTTCCTGCTGACTCAACCTTAGGCAATGTGTTTCTTGCTGAGTTTGGGCCAGGCTGAAGCAAACGCTTGACCTGGCTGCACATTCAGAAGTATTTCCTCAAGGCTCTACACAGAGGTACGTTCACCTCACCAGGGCAGAATGCAGAATCGTGTTGCTTTCTCTCCCCACCGCCCCTTTCCATTACCTGACAGTCTGGGCCACAATACTCTTCGTCATTCTGATGTTCATTTACATTTCCAAAAAAAAAAAAAAAAAATGAACGCTAGGGGCAGAGTGAAGGTTGAGGAGTTGGTGCTAGTCAGATGGGAAGGGAAAGGTTTAAATGCAGTGAGAACTGGCTAGGTCTTTTACCTGTTTATCACCAGGCATTTTAATGTCTAGGGGGGTTGGAAGATGGATAATTTTTGTGGGTTTTTTTAAAAAGTAATGTTGGGAGCTAGTTGAACTCCACTGATGCACATGGTCAGCACGAACTCTTTTGTAGCCAAGTTGCTTCTCTGTGAATTTAGAGAAGTCCTGGTAGTCGCTTAAACCTCACCTCTGCCACGGTGGCTACAAATATCTTAGTAGTGGTCAGGCAGCTGGCGTGCACTGAGACCACAGCTTCTGATGCTGGCCAGGGTTGTCTCATTGTCTTCCCCACGTCCACCCCGTCTGTCTGATGTGGCCAATGGTTGTCTCCTGTCTTCTCCTTAGGTTGTAAGCTCTCTGCGGCAGGGACTATCTTTCTATTCCATGTCTGTACAGGGGTTCCCGTCCGTGCCCGAGTTTAAGTGCTACCACAATACAAATGAAAAGTAATCATGCCACAAAAAAATTCTGTATTGATTGCAATAGGACAGTAAATACATACAGTGTTTAATGAGCGATGAACTATTGGTTGTTACATGTGAGTAATCACAACATCTCCCCTACCTTTGTCTGTGGCATTGAATATTTTTAAGTTATACCTTAAAAATAATAAAACATATTTTGATCATCCCAGTCCTTTTGCTTATGACGTGGAGACAAAAATATCTAATCCCAACTCAATATGTAAGTTTATTATTAAGTCTAAAACCCTTTCAGGCAGGAAGCAAAGAGATCTGTGTTGTTTGAATTAAAGCATTCCAGATAACATCTGCAATTTTGTACGAGCTAGATTTTCTCCAATTACCTTGTATGCATTCTCAATGCCTTAACTCAGTGGGGATTTTCCATTTGTTTTAAAGCATGAGCTGAAAATTGTATAATGACTTTCTCCCTTTAAAGACCAATGCATCAAACATACTATGCCCTGTTTCAAAGTATTATAGCCATCCTCTTGTGTTTTACCAGATCACAATTTATAGCTGTATTGAAGTCATCAGTATTACTTACTTTTCAATCCCATTTTTCTTTTTGATTTGCTGTATTTTATCATTGTGTGCCCCTTTTCTGTAGCTCCTAAAAGAGTCGGAAACATGCATTTGCCTATGGTGCATAGTTAGTTCACTGCAAGCTAATTGACTAGTTTAGATTCTCAGCATCCTAATAGCGACACTTTTAGACTGTCCAATCAATTTGCAGATGTTGAAGTGGGTGCTTCTGTCTCAGACCTTCTTTTAGCCAAGTTTCAGGAATTTCAACTCCGTTCACTTGCACGTATTAGGTTCATCGCTACGAGAAATGTCCTGCTTGAGGTAACTTAGGGGTGATAATAAAGACGTTTGTCAGAGCTATGAGAAATGCCATGATGTGCAGCTAAACATTTTGTGGTGAATTCCTTACCCAGCAAGTGAACAACACTTTAGTAGGACAGCAATTTCTCCCCCTGACGATTTACACCCAGGGCAGCTAGCCTGAGCTGTTGCTTGCCACGGTCCATGCTACCATGACTCCATTCCTATTTTTAGTGAGCTAACTCAATGAGAACTAGTGTGGGTGTGCTACTCGAGATAGGAATCACATCCCTAGCTACAAGCATAGACAGAACCTGACACACCCCTCCCACCACCCCTCATCCTGGGACTTAAGAGGGGCTCTTCCAAAGAGAAAGCCTGCCTAGGGTTTCACAGATTTTACCAAAGTAATAGCTAAGATACCCAGAAAGTCTTCACCCCTATGGCTGCACAGCAGCTGGGAGGTGTGATCTCCAGCCTGGGTAGACAGACTCATACTAACATGTGGACTAGCAGCATGGACGCTGCTGCATGGGCAGCATCTTAGGCTAGCCGCCAAGCTTGAACCCAGGGGCCGAGCAGCTAGTTCTAGCTTCACCTGGGCAAGTCTCTCTGCTTTGGGAATCAGACCTCCCATCTTGGATCTTGAGAAGTACACAAAGCCCAGACCTGTTTGGTGCAGCCTGGAGAGACAAGAGTCTGACCTTGTACCACAGAAAAACATTCAGAAGGGAAAAAAGGGACATAGATCTCTTCTTCAGTCAAGATGTTGGGCAGGAAGGGATGGCCTCAGGATGCTATAGGCCTCTTCCAAAAGATTAGCTCCCTTCTGGAAGGAAAGCTGAGAACCCTCAGACCCCCCTTCAAGATTTCGAGAGTGTGGAGAGAGAAGGTGGAGACGGGGGTTGTTTCAGAGAGAGAGAACCAAGGATCAGGTCAAGGTGCCCCTGGAGGGACAGAGCTGGGTCCAAGACCAGTGCCTGCAGATATTGCTAGAAGACCATTAGGAATCAACATTAGTCAATTAGCTGAAAACGAAGTAGCCAGGAGGGAAAGCACCTCTCAGGTGATTGGAGCGGGGCCTCAATACCTCTGCAAAGCGACCTTCACTAAAGCCACCTTTCTGAGACTCACACAGCCTGGAGGGCCTGATCCTATTGCTGCAGCCCCACTAAAGCCAATGAGCTGACCAGTTTTGCCATTTCTCAAGGGTCAAATGCAAAGATCCAAGGACTCAGGATAAAAATCCTGAGGGCTGGCAACATTACACAATGCTAATTTACACCAGCTAAGGATCTGGACCTCGGTTTTCAACAATGCTCTATAAACCTTGCAGTTTGGTTTCCTGGGGCAGGAAGTCCGCAAGCATCTGCTGGAAGATTTATTTCCAGTAAAAAATATTTTAAGAGAAGAATAACAAAATTAAACATCCAAAGGGAAGAAATTGTGATGTCTCCGGTATGTGCCTTACTGCTCCCCCCCGCCAAAAACATACCCCCGCGCTATCCAGCAAGCCGTACACCTCCTTCCTGAAGAAGTCTAAAATAAAGTTGATGGGACATTAGGCTTGCTGGCGAAAAGAATAGCTGATGTGGGGAGCAAGGAGAGTTTTTAGCCATACGTATTTAGCTACCTACTCTGTGTCTACACATGCCGCATGTACCAAGCCACAAACACAAGATTAGTCAGAGCAGAAGCTGAATGTGAATATTTCACACAACTTAAAAACAGAGTAACTGGCCAAAGCCCTGGCGTAACAATTACCATCAAGTTTCAGCGTAGCAGCCGTGTTAGTCTGTATTCGCAAAAAGAAAAGGAGTACTTGTGGCACCTTAGAGACTAACCAATTTATTTAAGCATAAGCTTTCGTGAGCTACATCAATGGTCTCTGGTTTAGGAGTAAGCATGCATTGGCACATCAATGCCAGCAGATGGCAGCAGAGGTTAACGATATTTTTCCATTGTTGCAGGCTGTTCCCTGGAGTTTTTTTTTAACACATATATGATTGTTAATATTCATGAATATTTAGTTTTATTACAGTTCAGTCCTGCCCATTACCTGCTATTCATATATTTAATTTGAATCGTACACAAGTCCTGTATTCTGATTCTGTTTTTCCTAGCTTTTCTGCTTTCCTTTAGGGAAAATGCATAATGCACGTTATTCTGACCGGCAGTTGGTGTTGTGCTGGCTTTTAGTGTGAATAAAAGGCAGAACAGTTTAAGAATTATAGTGATAGTTGACTTTTCCGGGACACTTTACTTACATTCACGACTCGTCCCTTTGAAGTCAATGGAACTGTTTTCCAGCAAAGGTTACATTTATCTGCACAGGATCACACCCTTTATACCTACAAAGAGCTTTGCTGAAGTGCAGTAGGTACAGGCTGAGGTAGAGCTGCATGACAATGGAGATATTGTCCTTTTTGCCCTAAGGCAAATTTTTATAGTTATGAAGATACTACAAGTTCTTTAACGTCCCCACAGAGCGGACAGGATCTAGGTTCTCCTCTGAAAGCTCCACCCACAGAAAACTGTGGATTTGACGAGTGTTTCCATGATAAGACCTTTGTTAGTCTGTAAAGCCCCGAGCATGCTGTGAACACAACATAAATGTTAAGTAAGAATAACCCCCATAGCTAGATGAAGGGCCTACTTTTGCCAGCACTTAAGCACATGCATAACTTTGCTCATGAGTAGTCCTATGTGGGAGAGGGCGTGGAATAAAAACTGTGCCATTTGTGGCTGGCATCCTTTCAGTTTGGGACCACTCCAATACAGGCTTTGCAATGCAATGTTAACAGCACCTGGCTGAGAGATGCTGAACTAGTTAAATTGAATGAGAGCTCTGTGATATTTTTAATAGAAACGATACAGAGACAGCAGGGATATACATTTAAAAATTGTTCTTGTATTTAGGAAAAATATTTATGCCTTGCCAATTTGTAATCAGGATAATGTAAAATTTATCTCTGTGGGAAAAGGATCAGGCCTTAAAGAATAAAATTTCAGTTGTTTAACACTATAGTGTTACATCATAGGTACATAGGAAATAACACACTGTACTTTATGCAATGAATTAGCGTCATTAGCACACTCTTTTGGCACAAGACATAGCATATAAGTTATCAACTAGCAGGTCAAGTTGTTTGCTAATGACTTTTCAATGTCTCTTACATAAAATGTGCTATTTAACTTAAATCTCATTTTACATTAAATCAAGTGCAATTAATCTGTTGAGTTTAAGCTGCTGTGTAGAATTTTGTGTCAGCAAGTATTCCAAGTCAAATATTTTCCTGTAATATTGTATTTCACAAAAAAACACTAAAACAACCCCCCCCATCCGACACCCACAAACAAAGCAGTGTAAACTTGTAATCACTAACTACTTTATTTATGTAGCAAGTGTAGCTGACAACTGTACACAGAGCACCTGGAAACAATGTTGTCCAGATCAACATTTCCTTCTAATATTGCGGAATTGTTATGTTCACTTTTGATTGACTTTCCATCTGGTAAGTGACTTTCCATACGGTAAATTGAAATACACATATAATCAACCCAATCAGTGGGAAACATTTAGAATTATGTTTCACATGCATCTTCTTCGGTTGGACACCCCTCCACGTCAGTATCCAGATGTTTTGATTCACGTGCTATGAATCTGATTAAACCGATTTAATGTGACATAGAATTGATCTAAGAATATTAATTAATGAAAAGTTACTTTGGTAAATTTTTACGATTAAAAGCATTCAAAGCAGAAAACCTTTGCTAGTATGAATATGCATGTCAGGGGATATCTTAAAGTGGCTACAAGAATAAGATACTTCTAGATTTCAGGAGTGTTGACTAGACAATCCTCTCAAGAGAGCTAATTCTTTTATTTACTTTTGTAAATCACAGATAGGCTGAAATCTCTGGAATTAAGAAAAATACTTGGGTATTTCTTCAGTTTCCTAATTCTCAAACTACGGCCCTTTGCAGCAGGCCTCACTTGAGCAAATTCCCCAGCTGTGGGACTAAATAAGGAAGGTCTCCAGGATTAACATCCTAAAGGAGAGTGATGTGCTATTCAATGTGAACATCAGAGTCTGGGCCAGCATGAACACCACAGGAAACTATGGAAAAACCAAACAAAAGCCAAATAAAATAAAATGCATCATGAATGATTTCATAGAATACAAAATCGTGCGTTGGTACAGTCCACTCTGACTAGCTGCTGAAAGTGTAGCTTAAGTACTACCAATTTGCAAAGAAGGATGGCAACAAAAGAGAAGCAATGGACCTGTTTGTGATCCTATACACTTGTATATGGTGAGTGTGTTAGAAAAATCTGGTCTTAGCAGAGCTACTAATGACAAACAAGCCCTGTAATACAGAGCAGTTGTGTACAGTATATTTGTTACAATAGAGCTGTGGGTTTCAGGATTTTTAAAATTATTTTTTGGACCTTTAATTAATTAAGATTCAAGGAGATACTGTAAAAGACAGCTAAAGCATTATTTGGCTAAGTAGGTGGGCTTGTGAATTTAAATCATGCATAAGTTCTTTGTGCTGATTTTCCCCTCCGCCTCCTGAGCCAGCAAATTTTATCTGCTTGTTTTCATAAGCACAAAACAATGACAAAGGACCTGATTCTCTGCTCACTTACATCAGGGCAAGTCAGAAAAAGCCCATGTAATTCCACTGGCTTCAACATAGTAAACAGTTAGTGTAAACGAGAGGAGAGTCAGACCCCACAACTCAAACTCCAGATGCAAGAAGGTACACAGAGAAATTTGCAGAACTTTAGAAAGCAGTCAGCAGTTCTAAAGTGCAAGAACTGGCTTGAAAAATCCAATGTGTATACTAATGTATAGGGCATGAATTCCCTAAAAGAAGTCCCAGTCCATACCAAGTGACCTATACCCATTACATAATCCACACCCTCAGGGTTTGTTATTGTGTTCTTTAAGGTTACTTTTATAACAACAATAATGACCTCAGTCCAGACCAATCCACAAAGACAAATGGCCAACTGCAATTAATGAGCTAAGATAGATCATCAGCTCCTCTCAGGCCATGTCTATACTACAAAATTACATGCACCAAACTTACACTGGCATTCAGCCACCATAGTTATTAAATCACTTGTGTCTTTGCACACTTGGCTCTTTGTGTCGGCCGTGTGTGTCCTCACCAGGAACGCTTGTATCGATTGTATTGTCAGTAGTGGGGTCTTGTGGGACAGCTTCTGAAAGCCAGTTACAGTGAAAGTAAACAATGCAGTGTCTACACAAATATTGCATTGACCTGTAATTCTAAGCTGCTCGGGGAGGTGATGTTATTAGGTCAGCGTAGAGAGAAGCTTATGTTGGTGGGAGCCAAATTTAAGTGAAGACACTTTCACAACTAGGCTGACCAAACCGTGTAGTGTAGACCAGGCCGCAGTCAGTGATTAATTCCCCGAAAGTACTGCTTCCTCCTGCAAAACCCTGGGACATATTCTCAGCTTGATCTTCAGGGACATCAGTCTGCAATGCTCACATGATTAAGGGCCCTCTAGCAATGAAGGCACATGACTAAGGCCCAGTTTTCACTTCACACCACTTCCCTGTGCTCTCTCCATTTCCTGTGGCCTTGTCTACACTAGAAACTAGTACCTCTTAAAGACTATACTGCTATAGTTGTTTTATAGTTATTCATGCAAGGGAAGGGGAATAAGCGAGATGGTACCCAGCACCCAGAGGTGAACGTAAGCCGCTACGCCCGGTATGGCATACTGGCAAGATCCGCTGCACCGTACTGGGGGTGCAATTTAAAGGGCCTGGGGCTCCCAGCAGTGGCTGGGGTAGCGGCTGCAGGACTCTGGCAGCTATTTAAAGGGCCTGGGGCTCCCCTGCTTCTACCGCCCGGGCCCTTTAAATAGCCACTGGAGCCCCACGCCCCTACTCCAGGGCTCCCACGGCTATTTAAAGGACCGGGGCGGTAGAAGCAGGGGAGCCCCAGGCCCTTTAAATAGCCCCCGGAGCCCTGGGGTAGCGGGGACTCCAGGGGCTATTTAAAGGGCTGGGATCCAGCTGCCTCTGTGGCCCCGGTCCTTTAAATAGCCGCTGGAGCCCCGCCGCTTCCCCAGGGCTCCGGCGGCTATTTAAAGGGCCGGGGCGGTAGAAGAGGGGAGCCCCGGGCCCTTTAAATAGCCGCCGGAGCCCCGGGCTGCTGCTGCTACCCCGGTGAGGGGGGGGTACTTACCTTACAGGGTGGGCTGGCTCTGACCCCCCCAACCCCGCCCCTCTGCCCTTGGCCCCGCCCCTTCCGGGGGCCAGAGCTGGCCCCAGCATACCGGTAAGTCACTCGACTTACTTTCACCCCTGCCAGCACCTTTTTGTCAGTAAGACTGTGCCCACACCTAGAGCTGTATGGTGTACCTGTACGGTGTACCGGTCCCAGTAAAACTGGCACATCCCTAACTGAAATTATTTCAGTACAAAAACTGTGTGCAGACCTGATCCAAGGCCGCAAGCAAGCAAGGTTAACAATGTTTTAAAATTCTCTTCACCTGTATTTTAAGACTCCTCGGTACTACAGAAACCAGCCTGTTGGGTGAATCCAAAACTGATTTACTGCATATAGAATCATCACGGCGAATGGCATGCAGTAAACATCTTGTCAGAAGTGTTTTTGGTGAGAACGGATGGACTGAATTGAACAGGAGACAAAACTAGTCATTGAGGCTGAACCTAGCAGGAAAGGATAACACTGATGTATGGGGGTTGCATAAACATCTAGCAAAGAGGAAACCAGGAGCAGATTTACCAGGAAACAAACCAGGTGGTGGCATGGAGCCCCCAAAAACAGGGTCCCCCCAAAATGCAGGACAAATCTTATCTGACAACCTGCCCCTGAGCCCTGACCAGCGGCTCATCAGGGCTCAGGCAGGCTGTCTGCATGCTGTGGCTGGTGGCCCCACGCCGCTCCCAGAAGCGGCTGGCTGCTGGCACGTCTCTGTGTGCCCCTGGCAGGGGCGGAGGGAGGTGGCTCCGCGCACTGCCCCTGCCCTGGGCAGCGCACGGAGACCTGCTCCCCCCTCACCCCAAGGGGCGTGCAGAGACGTGCCAGCAGCAGGGCTAAGGAGGCTCCCTGCCTGCTCTGCCTCCCTCGCTCTGCACCGCGTCGCTCCCAGAAGCGTCCGGCATGTCCCTGAGGGTGTGTGTGTGTCTTCACGCGCTGCCCCCACCCTGAGCACCGACTCTGTAGCTCCCATTGGCTGGGAACTGCGGCCAATGGGAGCTGTGGGGGGCGGCGCCTGGGGAGACCCCGGGACCTCCCCTTCCTAGGAGCCGCTGCCGGGGGGGTTGTATATGCCAGTAGCTTTGGAAGTCGCACCACCCGAGGTACGAACCGCCCCCGACCCTGTCCCACACCCCAACCCCCTGCCCCAGCCCAGAGCCCGCACCCCACATCCAAACTCCCTCCCAGAGCCCAACCCCTGCACCCCCTCCTCCACCCCAACCCCCTGCCCCAGCCCAGAGCCCGCACCCCACATCCAAACTCCCTCCCAGAGCCCAACCCCTGCACCCCCTCCTCCACCCCAACCCCCTGCCCCAGTCAAGGTACCTCACTTTATTTTCATTTACTTCCCATTACTTGGAGGAGGATGAAATAAAAAAAGAATGAAAAATCGGGGCGGGGGGAGAGGGCGATACGAAAAAACGTTCTTTTTCTTGGCTGGCTCCCGAGGGGGGCGGGGGGGGGCCCCTGAAAATGAAGCTGTGCACACGGCCCCACTAACTCTAAATCTGCCACTGGAAGGAAGAGTGAAAAGATTACAGAACACAACCCAGTATAAAAGCCCAAACCAACTCCACAACCCGACGGACAGAAAAAGGGATGGACTGGCAGGAACACAGTTTTCGTAGACTGTAAAGACAGAAGGGACCATTGCAGGTACTCTGATCTCAACAGTGCAGCAGGTGACAAGTAGTACAATATTCCCCAAGTGCATAATGGCCAGGGGCTAGGAACAATGGTAATGATGGGGGGGGGGTGTCTACTGGGACTTCTCCTGACTCCTGCTGGTGGCTTCTGAGCTAGTGTTCGAGCTGTGTCACAGTGTGTATCTGTGCGAGGTGTGGTTCTGATGCAGAGGTTGGCTAATGCCATGCTCCCAGGCAGTATGTACTGGCAATGGACTAACAATGTCATTTGCAAACAGAAATGGGCTGGAGAATAAGGTGCTTTTGGAAGGTAAGAGGGCAGGGGCAAAAGTCTTAAACATTTTTCAAATGAGCTTTTTTCCAGTTCTGGAAAAACTAAGTGAAAGGAGACAAATAAGAGGGATATTTACTGTTTGAATTGATTCACCCCATGCAATGACTTATGGATGGAAATGTTGGCCAAGATTAAGAAAAGAAAGCCTAAAGTTAAAGGTACCTACGTAATTTTCCCAAGTAATGAGCACATAACAGCTCTCACTGAAAGTCAGTGGACACTGTTCGGTTTTCAGCACTTTTGAAAAGTTATTTGGATCTCTTGTGGGCTAGATGCACAGAAGGATTTGGTACCACGGCAATGCACAAGATCCCTTCCCCACCACTGAACCAAGTAGGTGGCTAACTTTTCTTGGTGCTTATATTTCCAATGTAAAAGTTCCCTAGGTTAAGTTTTTGCAGTAAAAAGGACCCAAGGCACCTTTGTTTCTGCTTCTCCTCTCTAGGCATCTGGATGCCTGTTTTCTGCCCAAGCTGCAGTGCAAAGGCATTCCTCCACCTAACTGGCCTGCAGGACCTGATCCTTATTATAAAAAGTCTCTATCTGGGCCCTTGAGAAAGCAAGTATAAGAATGAGCCTACAGCCTGTTAGGTAGAGCTCTCAGCCAGGATCCAGGAGATCCAGAACCTAGTACCCCTGACCCAGTATGTCAATCTAGCCCAGTATCCCGTCTTCCAACAGTAGCCAGTTCCAGTTGCTTCAGAGGGAATGAACAGAACAGGGCAATTATCGAGTGATCTATCCCATCATCCAGTCCCAGCATGTGGCAGTCAGAGGTTTAGGGACAACCAGAGCATGGGGTTGCCTCCCTGTCCATGTTGGCTAATAACCTCATTGAGGATAGGCCTATCAATGGCTTTCTAATTCCTTTTTGAACCCAGTTATTCTTTTGGGCTTCACAACATCCCCTGGCAACGAGTTCTGCAGGCTGACTGTGTGTTGTGTAAAGAAATGCTTCCTTGTGTTTGTTTTAAACCGGCTGCCTGTACGTTCCATTGGGTGCCCCCTGGTTCTTGTGTTATGTGGATGCTTAAGAGGTGAGAATTGCAAGCACAGACAGGTGCACAAGTTCAGGCTGCATAGCAGCCTCTAGCTCGGTGACAGGAGCAGGACTCAGCAAACACCCCTCTTGTCAGCATCTCCCACTGGCTAGCTTAGGTGGCTCCCACCTAGCAGGCTGGCTTTTGTGGAGTACGTTCTAAGGTGTGTCTCTCCTCCCATCCATTGTATAGGAGGCCTGGGCACCTTAACTCAGGCTTTATGAAGTGCAGGGTTGGGCCTGTGATTTTCTATGCTGAGCATTGTAACGTGTAAGTCCCTTTGTGCATCCAGGCCTCTGACCCTAATTTTAGGCTCCCTTTTTAAAGATCTTGGCCCAATGCTTAAAATGCACTTTCACTTCAGGAAAGCCAGCGTTAATCTCATGCCCTAGTTTGCTGCAATTTGTCCCCATAAAATTGCTAAATAGGTGTATCTGGCAGCTGTAGGTTTTCTAGCATCGCTTAATTTAACTAGAGCAAATCCTTGGCCTCCGGTAGAAAATGCACCAGAGCGTACAGGAGTTATCACCACAGCCACTGTTTTTCTTCACAACTGTTTACCTGGAGGGATGGTTACTGTTAATGCTAACCCAGCAGTATAGCCATTTATTGGAATTCCCGAAGCTACAAATCAATGGGAAGCATGTATATGTGGGACATGGATATGTGTGTGCTTTGTCATATCTCTCTTGCTTAAAACATAGCTCAATAACTATGTTGCACTTAGAGCTGGAGATTTTTTTTTTTTTTTTTTTTGGCCAATGGTTTCTTTGCTGGAAGTTGCTCATTGAGGTCAACCAAAACTGTTTGCATACTTGGGTTGAATTCAGCAGATTTCCCCCCCTTTTGGCAGAAACTTTCAGAAAAAAGTCAAACACATTTGTATTGACATTTTCAAAAAGTGAAATATTTCGACTGTTTCAAAATGATGTTTTATTTGAAAATTTAGCTCAATTTGACAGCAACAAAAAAAGCAATAAAAGCCACATACAAAACAAAACAAAAAAGAAAAAGAAGAGCCAGCTTTTGTTTCAATGAGAAAAAAAAAGTTTTAAAAGTTCATTTCAGCTTAACCCAAAATAATTTTCTTCCTGGATTGTTTGGTTTGGCCACCAGACACACAGAGCAATTATTCACCAAGCTCTACTCATGCTGTATGTTCAGGTCAACTCTGACATACGCTTTAAATGGTCAAGGAAGCAAAATAAAGTGTATTTTAGGGTCACCGGGTTCCAAACCTGCAATCAAAGGAGCACCTATCAGAATGAATACAAAAACATGCATCTTTTGCTGTCATGTTTCCTTTATCATGCCGGTAGCCACTAACACCCTGTGACATCAGTGATGATGTGTGAACGCACCAAATGGTCCTATTAAATATATGTTGTTGGGAGAAACTGAGTAGATTTTATATAAATCAATTCCACAGAGAAAATAGAGCCAAAGAAAGTGAGCAAATAACCCCTGTAACTATTTATCTTGACATTTCAAGATGTGTTAGAAAGTTAATTTACCTTCCTATTTTTGTGTCATCCTATCATTATCCATTGTTAAGTTTCCTTCCTTTGCTTGTTTGCTTTACAATTACTCATCCAATTGAGGAGGGGGAATTGGGCAGCCAGTCAAGCGAGAGAATAGCAATTTCACAGAGAAACAACAGTAATGGACTGAAATGAACTGATTATATAGATACATCAATGTAAATGAGACAAGAGACAGTCCAGTTATATAATCTTCAAATTGCTACCTGTCTGTTGCTCTGATTGCGATTAGCCACGTAAGTTGTACTGAGAATACAGAACAAGAAAATGAACTGAAGAGACCCATTTTGGATCCAACCCTGTTCCTATTAATTTCAATGGCAAAACTTTCATTGGCTTAAAAAGGAGCAGGTCCTCTGTGTTTACTCTAGTACGGTAGACCACATTGGCTGTGGACTGAAGCAAAATAAAAGGTGAAGGAAAGCTCTTACTTTTCTGTATACAGAATTTCAAAATATATTTCCCTGTCTTTCCTGTAAAGTTAAGTAGAAATGCAGGAGGTCAAGATTTTAAAGATGTACTCATACCGCAAAATACATTACTTGATTTCAACTTTCTTATATTGTACCTGTTCTCTCTTGGCCAGTTCATCACCCGAGCTGGATTTTGAAACAATTGCTCTTTATCTTTCACCAGTATTAGAAGTGACTACTCAGGGAAGTTCAGCTTCTTGGACAATCTTTGTTCAGATTGTCAAAGTCAACCTGACCAAAGTATGAAGAACTTACATGTAACGTTCAATAGGCGTGTATAACGTGGTTGCAATGCGCTTGATTCTGATCTCACATTTGTGAGAATCAGGAATAACGTTATTCAAATCAATGATGTGCAATGGTATGAGAAGAGAATCAGGCTCTCAGAGTTCAACAATAATTTGTTTGGAATAAGCAAACACACGGCAAGTTTGTTCCTTACCTGAAAGCTAATGTTCTGCAAAGGACTCCCCCAGTCAGGAACACTGGGCTACTCCATTGCTTTCCTTTGACCCAGGTAATCCATCCAATCACTCCTTCTGAAGTTTTGGCACCCAGCATCACCATAGTCTTGATCATACTTCCCTATCCTTTAGATGGCAAATTTGGAGGTGCCTTTCTCATAGGGAAAGTGTGTATGTGGGGGGTTGATTCAGATGCTTAGTTGGTTAGATGCTTGCTGTTATCTTCTGGCTTAGCTCCACAGTCTACATTTGGACCTGTGCAGACTCTGGAATGAATGCTGGAGCTGACAAGAGACCTTATATTGGCCCCAGTACGAAGATGAAGGCTAAGAAGAGTAAAGGTTTCAGTACAGCACTAGGGAACTTCTTTTATTCCTGATGGCTTTAACTAGGGCACTCCTGTAGATTGTCTCTCTCTCTTCCTCCCTCCACTGGTGGGAGGAAGCAACATGGCATGACTTAGTCTGGAAGTCAGTTTCTCAGTGTCCCGCAATGTGCAAGGTTATTACTCAGGGGACAAGATGCTGCATTCAGTCTGGTTTCTTGCATCACACAAAACTTGGCATCACCCATAGGGTCTGAGAAATTCAGATTCTTGATGTGCCTCTTTGGGCATATTCCCTTGCATGTCCTTGGCAAGCCAAACACCTAGGGCAGTGCAATTATGGCTGTTGCAGAACTATATGCCATGTGTTTCAACACAAGCTGATGGCTCCTTGAACAATTGGCTCCACATTGCACTCATGCGTCTAAGGGATATTGTCCCTTAGAAGAAGTGGCTCCTGACCAGTCCCAGGGAGCATGCCCCATAGTTTTGGGGCTAATCAGGTCATTCTCATCAATCCCTGGTGGTCTCTTTAATATCTAAATCAATTTGAACACAATCTCCCTCTACCTCCAAGGAGCTGGAGAAACCCCTGGTCCTTCTCCAGGGGCCATGGCCAACTGCTGGGAAGAACAGAGGGCGAGTGACTTTTTCCAGTAGAGAATAATCTCTTACATGGGAGTGCTCTGTGAAAGTGCTGTACGCAAGGAAGTGGGTGGGGAGAGAGGGGAAA
Organism: Eretmochelys imbricata; assembly: GCF_965152235.1. Classification (NCBI taxonomy): domain Eukaryota; kingdom Metazoa; phylum Chordata; order Testudines; family Cheloniidae; genus Eretmochelys; species Eretmochelys imbricata. The sequence goes on along the minus strand of NC_135578.1, from coordinate 5,677,089 downwards.
CAGGAGAGAGGTGCTGGTCCAGGAAACGGGACCGCAGTGACCACGCAACAGCTTGCCTGGGGGGACATCTTGATGCAAACTCCTTTCTTTCCCTGTGAGCCTCGACCAAGAGCTGTGTCCACGAGGAGGAGTCAGGCTAGACAGCTAGAAGGGGCTGGGAGCCCCTCACATGCTTACTGTGGTGTCACCTGGATGCTGGTTTTACTTCACACCAAGTGCCTGGCCAGAGAAGCCCAGTGGCCTTTTGGCATCAAGATGGGCAGAAAATGCTGGTAGATGACAGCAGATTTAGCTGGGGTTGGTCCTGCTTTGAGCGGGGGGTTGGACTAGATGACCTCCTGTGGTCTCTTCCAACCCTGATATTCTATGATTCTGTTTTGTTGGTTTTGCCAGCTGGGCCCTTACCTCTTCTCCTTTGGGCCTTCAGAACAGCTACAGCTCTGAAACAAAGCCCTGCAGTGGGCGAGCCAGGTAGAGGTACAGCTCTGACTGCTGGAAGGAAATGCTGATAGGGTCCTAGGCCACAGATGAACCCACCTGTTAGCCAGACTGCGGGAGCCCTGTGCACAGTTACCATGCTATCCCTCCTCAGCTGATGGCGACTGGTACAGCTGGTTCAGTTAGGCTACGACAGGTTGCACCAGCTGAAGATTAGCTCATTTATTTTCGAAGTAAACCCAATAGCCATACAAGTCTCTGGGCGGGTATTGCAATAGCTGGATAGGCTTTCTGACAACAGGCACTGAAAGATGCTATTGAATCTAGCCCCGTCTATCTCACTTCAGTTAGCCCATTGGCTGGACCCTGTCACACTGATTTCCATTAGGCCATTCTACATCTCTCTTTGGAACCCACGCTTTCTGCTGTCCACTGCTGACCTGGCCAGTCCCTTCTGCACCCATGTTACCATCGTAGGATCACATGCTCCATTCTGGCAGCTCTTCCCTTGCTCCTTGATGCTACTCCTCAGAGAAGCCCCAGACCAAAGATCCTCTCTACTCCCTCAACCCTCCCCAGTCACGACCACCTCTATCCAGCACTTCCCCCCACATGCAGCTCCCTGCTGGCAAACTAACGACCCGTCACGGAGAGGTACCACATGAATCTTAGTGGTGGAGTAGTTTTTATGAAGCAATGCTGCTAGATCTATAGAGAAAGTATCGTCTGTTTGTGCAGTAAGTGCACCTTATTAAAAATGGATCCTATGGATAGCTCATAGCACTTTCATCTACTCTGTTTTTAAATATACACTAAGAGCCTGATTCTGCCATCAATCCACCCTCAGTGCTCCCATAGTCCTGAGCAGGAATTGCAACCGGGCACACTGGCAAGGATTTCAAGCGTTGCTGCGTAGGCCTGGCAAGGGACTCCACAGATGATTCTATAGTATGGTTGCACAATGGTGCCTGGTTGATGTTACAGTCTCTCCTCTTCCCATGCCTCCCTGTTTGCAAGTGACATACAGTGGGCCCTGACTATCCTCCTGGAGGCTTTTCTCAGCTAGAAAGAATCACCCTGAAGCACTCCAGGAATTCAGAGAGGATGTGACACTGAATTCTCAACTGTGCCCAGGTCATTTTTTACTGCAGTTGCTGAAGGTGGTATTGCAGAGGATCTCCTTGTCACTAGCCACTTTTCCAATCACCACCAAGGAGCCAGAAGCGGCTGCTTTAAAGATAATTTACAGTAACTGTTTTGAATGAGAAATTAAAATACACTGAAAGTGACGTTACTTTAATGGGGTTGTAGTTACAAAAGTTTGCTCCTGCAGTGAAGTATTTGTTAAGAAATAGACCTGTGGTGGATAATGTCCTACTAGAGCTGATATTTTAAAAATATGGATCATCAATGCTTACCTCTTTTATAGCACTTATCAGTAGATTGCACTATACAGAGGAGGTCAATATAATCAACCCCACTTTACAGATGGGGAAACTGAGGCTCAGGGAGGGCAAAAGTGACTTGTTCAAGGTCATCCATCCGATCTGGAAGAACTGAGAAAGATCCAAGGTCTTCAGAGTCCTAGTCTAATGCTCTGACCACTAGGACACACAGCCTCCAAAGCATCCAAGTAATAGGGGCCAAATCTTGCAAGCAACCATCTTCCCACTCCCTGTGAGACTAGGGGCAAGGACTGTAGGATTTAACCCAACAAGTTTAGGGTTCTGCCCTCCCTTTAATTTAGACAAAGTGATAGAGAGATTAAAGAAAATCCTTCTAGCAGTTTTGCAATTTCCTCACAGGATAATGGAAGATGGATAGAATGTCGAATGAAAGAGAGAAACCCAGCACCCAGCTACCCCTCTGATACCAGCACTTATGTCAGCTTAACTCCACCGATGTCCACAGAGCCATCCTCACTGCCAGTGGTGTGAGAAGAGAAGACGGGTCTTAACGTTTCTTGGATCAGATCCTTGGCTGGCATCAACCCACTTCGGTGGAGCTATGCCAATTTGAACAAGATGGGCATCTGACCATTCAGTTTCTTTCTTACTGAGAGAGATGTCGTATTTGACCAGAACCGTGCATTGTTTTAAGCACTGTGCATTTCTCTGGCAGGTAGACTGACAGGGCATGAAATGATCACAGTCTTATTGAGAATATTTTTCTCTGGTATCTCCAAACGAAACAATTAGTCATGTTCTTCATCAGAAGGCTAAACAACGATAGTGAATGGTACTGTAGCAATGCCTATAATTAAGGAACTGTTTGCATTTTAATTATTAACGGCTATCTTCAGATGTTGATAATTCAGCTATAAAACGAACATTAAAACAAGTTTGGCAGTTTCTGAGCTATGGAACAGTTAAAGTTTAATTTTTCATAGAATCACAGAAATGTAGGGAATGGACCTCAAGGGATTGTCTAGTGCTGGCCCCTGCTCTGAGGCAGGATTAAGTATTATTCTTGACATGGGTTTCTCAAACTGAGAGTTGGGACCCCTCAGGGGGTCGCAAGGATATTACATGGGGGGTCGTGAGCTGTCAGCCTCCACCCCAAACCTCGTTTTGCCTCCAGCATTTATAATGGTGTTAAATATATAAAAAAGGGTTTTTAATTTATAAGTGGGGGGCGGGTCGCTCTCAGAGGCTTGCTATGTGAAAGGGGTCACCAGCAGAAAAATTTGAGAGCCACTGTTCTAGACCATCCCTGACAGTTGTTTTAACTTGTTCTTTAAAACCTCCCCAGGTAATTTGTTCCAGTGCTCATCTACAGTTAGGTAGTTTTTCCTCATGTCTGACCTAAATCTCCCTTACTACAATTTTGCATATATGCGCATGCTCATGGCTTGTGCCTTGCTTTTTTATAAACTTTGGAGAAATTTAAACTAACCTCATCAGTTAAGTGTTTGGATGGAGCATTAGTCTGAGGCATAATGATTCAGAACAGTGTATGTTTAAGTTTGCATGACTCCCTTGGAAGGAAGGTGAGCCCAATTCTGCTCTCAGTTACAACGGTGCAAGTGTGAGGAGAATTGGTGCCAGTGCAAATAAGAGCTGATGCCAAATACAAGAGTTTGAAAATTATCTCAGTGTAAACCTGTGGTCCCTCAAACTATGAGGCACACCCCACTAGGGAGGCATGGGGGAATGTTTTGGGAGGGCATGTCAGGGGCCGGGACAGCCCCCACGGCAGGCAGAAAGGGAGCACCACCCAGCCCCACTCTGCTTCCGGCTCTTCTCTGGCCCTACTCCCAACTGTGGCCTTATTCCTGGCTCTGTCTCCTGACTGTGGTTCCGGTGCGGGCCACAAACAGAGGTAAGGGAGGGCACAACGTAAAAAGTTAGGGACCACTGGTGTAAACTCCAAAACAGCAAGAAATTCAGCTAAGACTGAAAGCTGCCCTGACTTTATGGGGTAAATTTTGCTCTGACTGTGGGCAAAGGGTAGCACAAAACCTGACCCTACAGTCTTCATCTATGGAAGTAATGCAGGAGAAAGTAAACAAATAAAAGGGATGATCTAAAGCAGAAAGTCCATGCTAATACTATGGCCTTCCAGCTCGATTACAGTTGGCTAGGTTTCATTCTGAGCATATCTGAACACAGGGCCACATTCTGCAATCTGTTACTCAGGTGAGTAGCCCAAAAGAAATCCTTCACAGTCAAAGGTTGCAGGATTGGGCCCATAGGCCAATTACAAGTTAGAATAATATAAAAGTTATCTCATCCACAAGGTGGCATACAAGTTCATAATATACATTAATCAACAATAGCTAAAATGCTGTAGTTAAAGTTCTCTATAGAGCCTCAAATGGTAATAATGAATACTTAATGCTTCTTTAGCATTTTACATCTTCAAAGCTCTGAGCAAACTTAATTCAGGTAATCTCTAGACCACTCAAGTCCCATAAATGAGATGTGACAAGTGACAGTGGAGATTTTGTGTAGTTAGTTACTACCTGCGATCTGAATCAGATGCAATGTATTGAACGTTTTATCATTGTTTAAAAACTAAAACAGTAAAAACTTTTGCTAATTCAATTATTCACTTTCTAACACAAAATCCATACAGCTTGTCACAAATAACTAGTATCATATAACTTTTAAATCTGAATATTCGCAGAATCAAAACTGTTGAATGACAAGCTGAAGAAAAGAAAGAATATTGTTTTTTTAAGATGCAGCTCGGCAGAGATTAAATCACTCTGGAATATTTGTTTGCATGAGTATTTACATCCTCTAGGCATACTCTGTGCAATGCTGCTAAGTATGCAAGGCGAAACAGCTAAGACCAAAGAACTGACCTGCCTTATAGTCAATGACAGAGGACACTACTTACTCTCAAAGCAAGGCTTTATTTTAGCCTCATTTCCAGCAAGTCTGCTTGGGGTAGACCAGTGGTTCTCAACCTGTGGCCCACGGGCTGTTTGCAGCCCAATCAGCACAGAGCTGCAGCCCGTGTGACATCCTGAGGGCCATACAGATAGCTTTGAATGCGGCCCACATAACACACTATGGACCATATATGCAGCCCACAATGGCAAATAGGTTGAGAACCACTGGGGTAGACACTGCATAGATAGTTCTGTCCCTTTAAGAGGACAAGTCAAGCCTCCTTAGCATCAGTCTAGGTTAAAAAGAAACAAAAATTGGTTGAGGCCCTGTATGAAAGGAGAGGCCAACACCTCTTTGGCTCAGTTGCAAGTCAAGCCAGGTGTGACCAGAGACTGGGACGATGGGCTATTCGTTTGCACTGAAGGCTGCAGGAAGCTCATTTGCATTGTAAACCACAGGAGACTGCAAGGTTTCAGCTCCCTGGTGGACACAGCCCAGGTGGGCTTCCTGACTTTGAAGACAGAGATAAGCTTTGGGAATAGAGGAACTGCTGAAAGACTTGGGGGGAATCCATCACCTGAGAGAACATAGAAGCCAGTGCTTTGTACCCATGAAAGATGGGTCCTCCTAAAACCAGGCTGGAGAAAGCTGACAACGTGGTGTGAGTAAGAAATTGTTAGGCAATGCCGTATCTTGTTAGAATTACATTTAAGACACTTGAAAGCGTGTTATTTTTGTTTTGTTGGTAACCCTTTCACAACTCTTACTCTTGACTGAACTCAAGTAAAGCTATGTTCTTTGTTAATAAACTTATTCTTGGTTTTACTACAAACCACCTCACTGCAGTGTATTCAGGTGGGGCGTATAACCCCAGCTGGGCTAACAAACTGTTGTGTGTGCTGGCTCTTGGAGTACCTCAGCGAGTGTCCAGCCAGAGGGACTGGACACTGCAGGGGAGATTATTTGGGGGAGACTCAGGACTGGAAGGGTTGTTGGGGTCACCCTGCCAGGAGTAACCGGGCTGGCGGAAGCCAGGGTGAGACCATTGTGTTGTGAGCAGGCTGCTGGGGTCAGGATTCTAAAGCAAAGCTGCACAACATGGAGGTAGGACAGGTGGCGAGAGAACCGCTTCCTGGTGTGGGTGAACCCCCCAAAGCATCCGACGCTGATTAGGGTTGGCTGAAAAGCGAGGATTCTGTTTCATAGAAAATGTCGAGGCTTCACCATTGGTTTTAGATCAGTATGAAAATGAGACACTGAAATTTTTCATGAAAAACATGAGACAGACTGTCTATCCTAAAAGAGCCAATAGCTCTGTGCTTAGAGCACTCATCTGGGAGCCCCAGGTTCAGGTCCTGGCTCTCAGCCTGGCAGAGCACATCCAGAAATTCCATCCTGGACCTGAGAAAGTTTTAAGGAAATTGATAGATTTCTGTGAAGAGTTTGGTGTCTTCCAACAAAAAACAGGCAGAAATATTCCTGACTAGCTCTGGTTTCAATCCAGCAAGACACCTTTAAAGCAAGAAGCAATCCCACTGGACTTTACCATATTATGTATTTAGTGCTGCCCAAATTTAAATAGGAGTTCCCAGGACTAGCTGGCTTCATTCACCCCACTGTGGGTTTGTGCACTGGTCAGGGACTCCTCTCCCTCCAAACGTGGGGAGAATTCTAGACAGGCCAAAGGCTTGTCTCAAAGCTTTTGTTCCATGGAAGCTGAGTAAGGGCAGGGAAAAGGATGCTAAATTCCCATTAGAAATTATTGGGGAATGGGCTCCCAAATACACTAGATGCCTTTGAAAAAAATCTCTCTCTCAGCTCTTAGGTGATAATACGCTGGGTTTCATATCTACCATTGCGCATGTACCCAATACTTTCCCCAAAATAAGTTATATTATTTCTGCAAGGAGATCAAGGAACAGACATGGAAGGATCTATTGTTATTGTCAGCCGCCTGCTGCGTCAGACACAGAGGAAGACAGGTTTACTGCTCCAAGGAGTTTAACGTCTATTCTAACAGACTATTCTTCCTGCTGAACATGAGCATAGGGGCCGAAATGGTCATGTGGACTGAAGGGCTATACTAGGAATGGGTTTACAATCTTATTACCCTGCATCTGGCCTGTGGGGAAACAGATCTTCAGCTTTGAGTGTACTGATTCCTGAACAATATACTGGGGGAGGAGGGGAATCACTTACTGTCACCCTAGGACGCATTTTCCAGTCCTCACGTGGGCAATCCCACTGTGGAGTTCAGGGAGAGTATTGCCTGGGAACAGCCTCTAGGATGAGATGGGTAAGGCCCCACTTCCAGGTATTGTTGATGATCAAAGGATGGCTAAGCCAGTTCAGTAGTGATTGCAAGCCACTTAAGATCACTCGTTAATCTTATGAACATTCATTCAGATAGCTTCTTAAGCAATTCAGCTGCCTGACAGCCTTTACATTGCCTAGCAACCATGCCAGCCACACTGCAGATGTCAGAACCTGGTAACTACCAGCAAAATTCTTTGTATAAGAAGATAAAAAATAAGGAAAAAGCTGTGGCTATAAACTCAAGTTCTCACCTCATGTTTTAGAAACAGTATCTGGCATTTTAAAGGTGGATAAAATGATTGCAGGAGAGGTACCCAAGAGTATCTGTTAACAGATCCGCACAGGTAAACTATTGTTCCAACATAAAGCTCTGTTGACTTAAAGGAGACACCACCACCCCGCCCCCCCCACCGCTTAAAACAAGGGATTCCCCATGCAGAGATGATTACAGAAACAAGGCCTTCAGTTTTAGTGGGTCTTTTATTTTGTTTGTTTGGTGGCCAAAGAAAACCTTTGTCAAAACCCAATTGTTCACTCAGCTCTAGCTTTTAGCCACTGCCATAGGTTCAGATATCTTGTCCTCACCCTTACGTCTTTACAGGAATGACTCAGCCGGTATTTCCGATCTAGCCTTCTACTGCACCTAGTCACTTCCGCTCCTCTAATGACTCCAGCCTAGATGCCCCCTTTGTCATCTTTTCTCACTCCTGTCTCTGTGCCTTCCTCCATTCATGGAATTCCCATCTCATGTCACGTCCCCAGCTTCAGTCAAGTCCCTCCTGAAGACTCTTCCTTCCCAACATCAACCGGAACAGCTAACTCCCTCCTCTGGGTTTCCCAGAGTTGGCTCATTTCAGGTTTTGTACAGCATCAAGATCTTGCCGAGGTTTATTAAACAGCAGCAGCAACTGGTTCACTACGATTGCTGAAACAAAGTCTCTCAAGGTTGCCAAATTTGCCAGTCTCATGGGGTCAGATTTTCAAAGAAATTTAAGCACCCAAAGATGAGCTTAACATAAGAACAGCCTTACTGGGTCAGATCAATGGTTAATCTAGCCCAGTATCCCATCTTCCAACAGTGGCTGATGCCAGATGCTTCAGAGGGAATGAACAGAACAGGGTAATTAGCGAGACAGCCATGTCCTGGCATCCAATCCCAGCTTCTAGCAGTCAGAGGTTTAGGGACACCCAGAGCATGGGATTGTATCCCTGACCATCTTGGCTAAGAGCTATAGATAACCCTATCCTCCATGAGTTTATCCAGTCCTTTTTTGAACCCAGTTATACTTTGGGCTACACAACATCCCCTGAAACAAGTTCCACTGGTTGACTGTGTGTTGTGTAAAGAAATGCTTCCTTGTGTGTATTTTTTAAACTGCTGTCTATACATTTCATTGAGTGACCCCTGGTTCTTGTGTTACGTGAAGGGCTAAATAACACTTCCCTAGTCACTGTCTCCACACCACTCAAGATTCCATAGACCTCTGTCATATCCCCCTTACTCGTCTCTTTTCTAAGATGACCAGTCCCAGTCTTCTTAATCTCTCCTCATATGGAAGCAGATTAGGCACCTAAATCCCTGCTTAGGCACTCTTGAAAATAGGTGCCTATCTCTATCTTTTAGGTGCCTAAACACCTCTGAACATCTGGCCATAGTAATCACTGTGTATATGCATGTTCCTCAGGGCAGGGACTGGCTTTTTGTTCTACATTTGAATGGTGCCTAGCACAATGGGTTTCTGGTCTGTGACCGCAGCTCCGAAGTGCTATGATGATACAAATAAATAATGCTTTAAAAAATAAAGCAATAGGCCAATTTGCAATACCCTTCCTCACACAAATAGGACATTTATTCATGGGCTGGCCCATTGATTTCAGTAGGATACTGCTGGTATAAAAGTACTCTTCAATATGTGTGAGGATATCACAGTCTGGCCCTCATTTTAAGCCTTAGGAGTACCTTTATTTACTTCTACAGTATGATGCCTATGCCTTTATCAAACTTCAGAATATCAGCTGGGATTTCTTACATAAGAACGGCCATACTGGGTCAGACCAAGGGTCCAACTAGCCCAGTTTCCTGTCTTCCAACAGTGGCCAGTGCCAGGTGCCCCAGAAGGAATGAACAGAACAGGTAATCATCAGGTGATCCATCCCCTGTCGCTCATTCCCAGCTTCTGGCAAACAAAGGCTAGGGACACCATTCCTGCCCATCCTGACTAATAGCCACTGATGGACCTATCCTCCATGAATTTATCTAGTTCTTTTTTGAACCCTGTTATGGTCTTGGCCTTCACAACATCCTCTGGCAAGGAGTTCCACAGGTTGACTGTGCATTGTGTGAAGAAATACTTCCTTTTGTTTGTTTTAAACCTGCTGCCTATTAATTTCAATCTTGCACTAGAATATACAAATGTTTCACACAGGGCTACGTTACAGAGCTCATTACTGAACAAGTACCCTGATATTAATTCTGACATAATTAATTGTAACAATTTTATACAGGCATATACTAATTTTGTTGGTATTTACAGTGCTTTTGTGAGGATAACTGCCATTAAAATCTATACATTTTTAAATTCAGTTTGCTCACTAGAATGTTCTAAGAGACATTTCTGCCAAGTCTCCTCTTAAACAGACATAATCCTAGTCCATATGAAGAGGTCAGTAAAGGGTGGGAGAAAGGACATGAGACCAGAACCTCAGCTAGTGCAAAGTGGTGTGGCTCCACCAGAATCATTAGAACTATGCCGATTTATACCCACCCAGAATAGCCCCGCTACAGAAAAGGAACTGAACTATTCAATCGAGCAGCAAGGTGGCAGAATCCAGCCCACAGCAACTAAATACAAAGCTCTCACTATGGGACGGTGACATTTTGACTGGTCCCAGCAATTTCCCTCACCCATCCCAAGCCTATTCCTTCCCCCCCCCAAAGGAATTTTATGGGAAGGCAGAATTTCACCGCACTAACCCAGGCATCTGGAAGTATTTCACTCCATTTCCAGTTAAGTTACTGGGGTCGGGGGGCGGGAGACCTGTCAGTAGATTGGTTTAACAGAACCAGCCACTCATGGACTAAATATTAAGACAGGTCCACCTTATGGGCGCCCATTTTGGTTTTGCTTATAGGGGTGTGTCCCCTGGGGAGGTTAGCAGTGGTACCGGCTCCCACAGCAGAACCCATCACTTGAAGATGCTGAACACTCGCAGTGGGAGCTGAGAAGGCACCCCACGGGAGCACAGAATTGGGCCCAAAGGTTTATTCCCCCTGCCCCAGGTGGGCATTTATACAGTGCATCCTGGTAGTAAGCCAATCAGCTGCTATCCAGTTTAACTAACTGGACACAATAACCACTAATATGATTTCTCATCGTCTGGAGCACTGGACTGGGATTCAGAAGACCTGGGTTCTATTCCTGGCTTAGCCACAGACTTTGGGCAATGTCACTTTGTGGCCCTGCGCCTCCTTTGTCCCAGCTATAAAGAATGGGCATAACAATACCGACCTCCTATGTAATGCATTTTGAGATCTACTGATAAGAACTAATTATTAATACCCAAGGAAAACGGGACTTTCTATTTCTGCTTAGATCACACGGTCCAGAATCTGATCCCCTTAGGCACAATGAGTAGGGCCTTGCCCCATGAGTAGTTGCACTGAAGTTAGTAGGATTGTTTTTGCAGCAAAGCACAAGTAAGGAAGGATTGAACAATCCTCTCCTGGATGAGTCAGAGTTAACCACTCATTTCTTATTACTGTACGCAGCCAAGGGATTTTACACAAATCATTTCACAACACCAAATTGCTACAGCATTTGCCACCAGATTTAGTTTTTCATATTATTGGAACTTCGACTGTTTTTAGTGAAGAATTTGCTTGCAGCTTAGAAACAGGTTCAATGACCCTGATAACAAGATACAGGCTTTTAAAGGGTAAATTTTATTAAATAATATATCTTGTTATTTAACTGTCTGGCACTTTAACTTAAAAAAAATATTTTTTTTAGACATTAAGGGAAGCCTGCGTATGCACACAGGAGTGTTTGTAATGCCTGTCTCTCCCCTAATTGTCTAGTACCACAGCAGAGATTTTACCAAGGGGCCAAGAGTTTTCTATTGAGGATACTGAGGCAATTTCTACAACAGCACCTTTTGATCTGGATTGAAGAAAGAGAGAGAAAGGTAAGTGGAACTATGCTAGGTACAATATTGCTGGCCAAAGCTTCCTTCTCATTCAGGAAAATGTCCACTGAAAGACCCAAATCCTGAGGCTTTCAGTCTGTGTTTATCATCTTTTCTAAAATGCCTTTATGGAGACACACCGTGGTACTGGTAACCAGAGAGCCTTGCAGTGGACTGTGGAACGTTCATACATTCTGATGCAGGTGCACCCAGTATAGGGCAGACAGTAGCAGAGAAATCATGTGGCTGGATGCCTCCCACAAAGCAGCTTCATACGGCGCATCTGTGGCTCAGGCCCATAGCTTTTCTGACCCACTCCATGGGTCAGTCAACTGCACAGCCAGTTCGTTCAGGGCTAAGGGGATCACTCCTACACAGATATGGCCCCTTGTCTGGCCCTACATACATGTAATATACAAACTATAAACACCGTTCCCCCATTTTTATGTTATGCACAGATGGGGTCAGACCTTTAACAGTTTAGAAATAGGATCATCCTTGCCTTACCTGTATGTCATCTACTGAGTGATGAACCACCAGATTAAAGCTCAAGGCTTTTTTGTGGCAAGTTTTAAAGTGTAGTCCTCATATAACAAGACTATGAGATTTTGTTCTGTCTTCCCAGCTATGATCTGGAATTTATTTAAGCTGTGCTACTGTGGACTCTTTGTTTTGGGAAACAATACCCCTCCCTGTCACAGAAGGGCTTCACATTAAGTGGAGAATCTCTATAACCAGAGGGGTAATTTGCACATTGCAATGCATGAATGGAATCAGGAACTCCATTCTGCTTCACTCTAGGTGCTTCGCTCTTGGGGGGGAGGGATAGCTCAGTGGTTTGCACATTGGCCTGCTAAACCCAGGGTTGTGAGTTCAATCCTTGAGGGGGCCATTTAGGGATCTGGGCCAAAAATTGGGGATTGGTCCTGCTTTGAGCAGGGGGTTGGACTAGGTGAGGTCCCTTCCCACCCTGATATTCTATGACACTGCAAGATATTAGAGAGGTTAAATGTTATAAATATGCTGTCACCAGAAGAGGTTCAGCCTTGAGTTATACATTAAGGGTGCCAACACTGATTGAAAAAGTTAAAGATTCCTTCTATTGTTATTGGTTATTTCCTATATTTTGAGATCACAAATGTCCATGGATTGATCGATTTTAAAGGATATAAGGGACAAATGTGACTTCATAACTGAGGCCACAGAATTTCACCCAGGAATTCCTGCACTGAGCACAATAGCTTGTGGTTGAATTAGAGCATATATTTTAGAGAGACATCTCTCAACTATCCTGGGACCAACACAGTCACCAACACTGCATACAACATATTTTAGAGACATCCAGTCTTGATTGAAAGACTCCAAGTGAGGGACTGGTAAACTGTTCTACAAGTTAATTATCCTCCCTAAGACAAATGTTTATTACTTCCAGTTTTGTTTTTTAAAGTGCAGCTTTCCACTGGTTCTGGCTATGCTTTGCCTCCGAGGCTGAAATTGACTTGCAGTCAATTTGTGGCTTGCAGGAGAGATCTCATAGGACAGTAAGCAAAGCCTGCATCATGAAGACGACTCCCTTGGTTATATCAAAGGTAGAGCTGGTCCGGAAATTGAAAAATGCTGATTTGTCAAAACCAAAACTGTTTTTGCAAAACAGGGTCAGTTTCAATGAGTCTCCCAACATGAAAAAAGTATCAAAATTGTTTGGAATGATTCATTTTGACATTTTCAATATAAAAAACCACTGGTTTAGTGATTTTTCATTTTGAAATTTAAGCTAGTTACTGAACAAAAGGTGAAAGAAAAAAGGTCAAAATCAAAACAAAATGTTTTCAAATGATCAGAATTAAGTTTTTTTGATTGACCTGAAATGAGAAAATCTTTCCATGAAAGATTTTGCAAAAATTTCAGCTCTTCATCTCAGATTGGGACAGCCAAAATTTTCAACCTCAAAAATATTTGTGTGATGGGAAAACCATTTCCCACCCAGCTGTAGTGGCTTGGCAGCACAAAATGACCATAATGGATGGCAGCAATCCAGCCTCTATTTTGGTAGAATTTGGACTTCAAACCTAGTAGAGATTAAAAATACTCAGATGAAATTCTTCCCAGTGCCTGAAATATTTCTATACTCAGTTTATACCTAATGAAAGCATCCACTCCAACGATAAGACGGTACCTTTTCCGTAACTGGTGTTCTTCGAGACGTGTTGCTCGTCTCCATTCCATATTAGGTGTGTTTGTGCTCGCCACATGCACCGGTGCCGGAAATTTTTCCCTCAGCAGTATCCATAGAGGATCGGCTCTGGTGCCCCCTGGAGTGACACCACAGGACGTGGTGTAAGGGGCATCACTGGCTTCTCCCAGCCTCAGTTCCTTCTTGCCTCAGTGACGGTGCTGGATCATCCGCTGCTTCAGAGAGCGTTGATTCCTTCCCTGTTCTTGCACATTTTGAAATCCTGTAAAATAGTTATGCATAGTTAGTAGTTTTCTTAGTTACTATTAGTAGTAGTTCTCAGACTCGTCGTTAGTCCCGAACGGGACCCCGCCGGGGGTCAGGGCGTGCCCCGGTCCTCAGGCTTGAAGCCTTGCGATCGCTGCAAACGGCCTAGGCCCATCAGTGATCCACATACCAGCTGCCTAAGGTGCTTAGGCGAGGGGCACATAAGTGACAAGTGCTGGATCTTCAAGTCCTTCAAACCTAGGATGAAGAAGGAGCACGATATCCAGCTAAGAGCGCTCCTAACGGAGTCGGCACTCACTCCGGCATCAGAGCAGCCGTGTTGTTTTGAGCAACAATAAATCTGCATATGTTAATAATACTACACCCAAAATAGAACAGCAGCTCCCCTAAGACGTGTGTCACACTAACCTACTGTGCTGACCATGAAACCTGGGGGGCTCACATGTACTTCCTGTGTTGCTAGTCAAGTGGGTAGGAACACTAATGAGTTCATCAGGTAAACGTTGTTTGTCATTTTATTTTTGATATTAAATTAGGAATGTTACTATTTTCCACTGAATAGCGTTTGATAAGATTTGGCCAAAATCTACCCTTTTGTTGCTCTTGGAAAGACTGGGTTATTTTACATCCTCATAATCCGTGTTGGGCATTTGCTCCACACCACAGATGCATCAAATATCACAGACAATGAACCTGGTTCTCCCCTTAGGCACACTGGTGTAAGGTCCTAACACTGCACCGGGGGGGTGCAGGAAGGGGCAGTGCTGAACTGGAACATCGGGGCTAGATGCTACACCATTTAAGACAATGGGCATCTGAACGGTAGCTTCAGTGGGCTCAGGGTTGAACCCAAACCCCATAACGCCTATGAATGTAGCGCTTACACTGATCTAAAACTGGTGTCAGTGAGATCAAAATGAGTCTTTTTCATAACCCGACTCATCACTTGCTTTACCGTGTTTTCGTAGAACCATGAAACTATCTCAATTGAGATTTGCCAAGAAATACCTACTAGGTATTAAATTCAACAAGCCGGATTCTGAGTTGCTGTAAGTCACCAGAGGTCCACTGATGACAGCAAAATACATCAGTTTACTTCAGTTGAGGATCTGGCCCCATATCTGTTGAATGGATGGTGACATATTAGCATTTACATAGCTGATGGGCATTAACAGAGGATAATTACAGCTATGGCTAGAATACCCATTTCTTTGACATTTTAATGGCTTCTCTTTAATTAGCTATAGGGGCACTGAGGTTACTGCAAATAGTTCAGTTGTTGCTGATCTGAAATGTCACAACCAGGATGTCTCCCCAGATGTGCTTCACTGTCAGCCCAACAGCGGGCCAGTCGGCGCTGGGAAACTCTTTGAACGGGTCCCAGGGGTTGAAAATTCCGGTTGGGTGAGTAGTTTTATGAGCAATGCAAGAGACATGAAGTAAGTGGTGATGGGGCACAAACCTCACGTGTGCCCCCTTGCAGCACCTGTGAATACTCTCTCTCAGTTTCTGCCCCACAGCCCCTCATCCTACGGCCTATCCGGCCATAATGTCAGCTTAGCCCTCTGGCCAGGTGACCTCAATGCATCCAGCCCCTGCCAGGCTAAAGGAGTCCTCCAAACACCAAGACTCAAAAGGTGTGCAGCAAAGGAATCTTCCGTCCAGCCAGGCTATACCTCCAGTCCCTGTTCCTTTACATAACTGCCAGCCCTTATGGCCTGGCTCTGCACCCTGCAGATGGCCCGTTCAGGTCCAGACACAATCTTCCTGGCTCAAGCCTACCTTTCAGCAACAAGGTCTCTTTGGCCTCAGTCCCCAGCCAGTTCCCTGCTTCCCAGCAAGCACCCTTCCCCTTCCCAGTCTCAACTGCTGAACTTCCCTCTTTTTAAGACCAAACCCAACACAGATGCAATGGGCGTGGTAACCTCAGCCCAAGTCTGGACTTCAACCCTTTCTAGTCCAGGATGTCTCCCCCAAGTCACATAAGGATACAGCTGGTAGCCATCCCCCAAAGGAGATAGAACTAAGGCTCAGACAGGTCTGGGTGAATGGGCTGGTACGTCTCAGACATCATGGGGACAAAATTTGGCACTGGGACTACCTTTTAATGAAAGGAGTAGAAGGAGCAAGAGAAAGTCTACAGGGAGTTGCATGGCCCAGTCATGTGAGGCTAGTTCCCCGGGAGGGGACGGCGGGGGCAGGGGGTTCTGCCATCCCTAACACCTGACTTGGGACTCTCATCAGCTCAAGATACTTTTTTGTGGTTTGTTTTCACTGAATGAGTTCACAAAATTTTTACTCTCATCAGCGGAAACAAGCTCTGGCTAACTGGAGTCAGTCGAAAAAACATTGATAGAACAGTTTTCTGTTGTAAAATGCAGTTCCGTCGAAGCTGAAGTGCTTCACAAAATCACATTAATTTCACTGACATGTTTTAGAAACAAAAAGGGGGGGAAAGTTGAAACTCCCCATTGCAACGTTTTCAGAGCCTCAGGGTCTGATTTTTTCTTTCCAAATGGGTTTTGTTTCGAAGGTTTTTTTTAAAGTTTGTATCATAATAAAATAAAAATGCTAAATTGAAATGAGTTGTTTTGATTTTCATCATTGTTATTGTCAAAATAAAAAAAACACTGAATTGATCTGAAATGAAATTGTTAGAAATTTTCTGTCATTGAGAATTTTGAAACTTTGGGTTTCTTTCTAAACTGGAACAAAACTGTATTTCAAGCTCTCAAAATACTCTAAGAAACAGAAATTTCTGAAAAGATTGTATTTTTTTTAAAGTAAGAATACACAATTGCCTTGTATAGTGTCTAGATAACTGTATAATTTTTAACAATTTATAATGATCTCAAATATTGAAAGTAATTTTCTCTGATGGAGTTTGACAGCGTTGTGGATCCAGAGTTGGCAAAAGCTTTTGAGTGAAAAGGAATTCTGTAAATTGCAAATAATTTTTCAGAAGAGCAGATTTAAAACACAAACTAAAGTTCCTTCACATTGTGCTGTAAATCACAAGGGAAACATAATTCATTTACAATAGCTTTCAGCTAGAAAACTTGGCAGTCTTTCAGCAAGTTTCATAATTGCTCTATTTTAAACTTCATCTTGAAGATACTCAAGATAGCTTTTAGTTTTATTGAAAGGTTAATTTCACACCTACAGAAAAATATCAGCTTTCCACTCAATTAAACAGAGTGTTAAGTGTGAAAATTACATAGTCTCTTCACATGAATGTGCGTTTGTTGCATTTTTAACCCTCATTGCTTTTTAGACTTCCATAGCAGAACTGAGGAAGAGTAGGCAGTACACTAGTATTGCCTTCTTCTGACCGTTATTGGCAACAAAGCTTGTTGCTCATACTTTGCCATGAGAGAATGGTCCCGTACAGTTTAATATTATTCCTTGATGGGAACTACAAGATGGTGTCAGTGCATGATAATTACAGCACTGAGACCGCAGAGTTGTGGGTCTCAGTAACAGGCCGATGAAAAGTCCACAATACGAAGTGATGCTCATGCGAATCCAAGTGGTACAAAGAGGGAATGTGAATCCAGATTAGAAGAAGAGTAGGCGTGAGCAATTTCCCAAAATACCAGTACTAGCTGGCAATCGCTTTGGGGTTCACATCCTTTGGCAGTGTGAGGTATCAGAATGGATAAGGGCTCAGTGGGAATGAGGACTTACCGACCCGCTCATCCAAGTGGTTGTCTCCCTGGGTCAGATCTAGGCAGACTGGGATGTGGATTTTTTAATCTGCTGCTGCTCATACCACACTGGTGGCACCTGCAGCCATACATGTTACATGCGTGCCATTGGCAGGAGCAGGGCTGTCCAGAGGGGCGGGGAAGGGAGGGCAAAGGGGCAGGCTCCTCATCCGAGAGAGCTCCCAAACTGAGTGGCACTGTTACCCTGTGTGCCGGGTCGCAAGACCAGTCAGTGCAATTCGGTCAGGCAGCCCCTCGGTCACAGCCGGGGCAAACGCGAGTGGTGCCATGCTAAGTGAAAGGGATTCAGTTGTGCACGCCATGTGAAAAATGTCCAAGAGCACCCTGGTACTATGCAATCCCTGTCATGTGGATTTCCGTTAGCAAACCTTTCGTGAAGCCAGCCCTTCCATAAGAATTAATGGAAGGAGTTGGTGTTCCAAGATGTTCTGCTACGTCTGAGGCAGGATTTTCCAACCCGTGTCAGAGCAAGAGAGTGTGCGTCGGTGCATAGCTTTCTCCACGTGTCTACACAACCTCGGGTGCGTGGCAAAGATGCAGGCTTGCATCTTTCTGTCAGGTTATCGACTGAGTATTAGGACTTGCTGCTCCACATGTTGGAATCAGGATTTGTCAAGAAGAAGTGTTCACCAACCAAGACAACACCGACTTGCTTCTAGGGAAGCAAGAGAATTTCATCCCTGCCTTCCTGGACTATGGGGTTGAACATCTCCCGGCAGAAGACCATGGTCCAGAACCTCAGAACTGGGCCACTGTGATGGGGTCCACTCACTGAAGGTTTGGCACCTCCTCCTGATTGTTCTGGCAAATAGCTCGGCAAATCAATGCCCTCCCCCATGGTCACCCCCCATCAGTTTCTTCTCTGCAGCCCCTCTCTCATTCCAGGAACCAGTGTCCTCTTTGTGACTCAACCCTCTGGCCAGTCACTGCTGTGGTTTCCCCTTCCAGGGGAGCGTGTATTAAGGTTCCTCTCTTCAGCAGTCTCAGGCAGTCCTCTGGGTTTGCCAGTCTCTTAATTTCCTCCTCCAGAGAGTTACTTTAGGTGACTCATCTCTGTAGCCCTCCAAACACTCCTCCCTTCTCCCAGGGCATGACTGCAGACTTCCTCCTGCCCCCTCCTCTGCTTCCAATTTCCTGGCTTTTGTAGAAGCCCTGTCTGTTCCTCACAGGTGAGCTTCTCTCTAATCAGCTGCCTTCAGCCTAAAGCTCCCCCTGTTTGCAGCCTACTTAGCTCTTTCAGGGCCAGTGCGGGGAGCACACCTCATCACAGCCACCGGAACCCCTTGTGCAGGTGAGGTCAAAATACCGGTGGGGAGCAAGAGCGTAGATGAGTTCATCTATCTAGGCTGTAAGCAAAGTTCAAAGAGTTGCAGCAAACGAGATAAGACTTGTTGCCTCCTGTATGAAGTTCATGGACATAAAAACATTTTGTGCTGAGATGAGTTTGGATTTATCAAATTTGCGAACTACCTGCATTGCTATATGGGTCAGAAAACTGGACCTTCTTACAAGCAGACATGGAAGCCTTTAGCTACTCCAAATGCACAGTCAGAGCCAAATCTTGAGCATAAAAGTGCATTTAAGTTTGATCTTTATTCAGGGATTGTAGTATTTCAACCACAATACCATCCTGCCCAGCTGCTTTACCTCACTTTGTACTTTTTAGCACTCTTTCTAGTTCCCAAAGTGTAATATGTGGTGATTTTCATTCTCTTCCAATTTTTCAGGATAATCGAAAAGTTCCTTCACACAGTCTATCCATCTTTCCGGGATGCTGTTTGGATTTGTCACCTGAATGGCTAGAAGACGCAATGAAATTGAAGAATTTGAAGTCAGACAGAACCACAAAGAGATTAATTGCACCATAAAAAGAACCATGGGACAAATAAAGAAGTCAAGAAAAAGAATTAGCTGTACTAAAACTGAGGATGGCAGAGAAGAGACTGGGTGGCAGAAAATGAGCCAGGAAAGTGAAAGGGTTAGAAACCAAGGAGAGATGAAGAACAGAGACCTAAGCGCCAGAGGTGTGGGGGAAAGAGAGAGAAGGGGTGGGCAACTCAATAAAAAAACGTAATGGTGAAGAACCAGGGACTGGTGTGGAAGGGAAATGAGAAGGCGCAAATGCTAAAAGCAAGGTGGGCTAAGATGGCAGACATGGATGGGTGGCTGGGGAAAGGGAAAGAAGTAGCAGCTGGTTAGATGAGCAAATCACTGAGTAGCCAACTAGCAAGAGGTTAACAGCCAGCCACTGAGTTAAACAACAGCCTCCTTGGTTCCACTGGAAGAGAACTATGGCTTGCCTTGGTGTGGCTGGTAGCAGAGGGATGATTTAATTGATTTTATTTTGCTTACTGGTAAAACCAATAGCCAGGTGAGTCAGGATGGGAGCAAGGGAGGTCTGGGAGGTAGGTCTTCTGTGGGCAGGAGGTGTTTATATATACAATGAAGGATCACCGTATCACAAGGGATGGGGAGGGGACATTCTGTGCCATGTGCCTACACGGCTAGGGGTGAGTTATGGATGTTGTTTCTTTGAGGGTTGGCAAAAACTCCCCATGTGGCTGGTACTATTTTCAAGTTACTTTGGCAATAGTCTGTGCTTATGCTATAAAAGAACAGTTTAGACACACTTGTGAGTTTGTACTGATATTGGTGGGATTGCACTAATGTGAAACCATGTGTGAGGTTAGAATGAGGCCCATTCTGTCTACTGTATTTTGTGATTCTTGAGCACAAGAAGCCTTCCTGAAGCACTGGGCCGCCCAACAGAAATGTTTTAGCTCTGAACTGCCCAAATCCTTCCCCTTGTTCAAAAGCCAACAACCTCTTTCCTCAAATACAGACACTGCACCATGGGGGCTGCCACAGGTTTTGTTTCAAACTTTGCTGGGATTATGTTAACGTGTCATGTTCAAACCCCTGCTGCTCTTTTTGTCCCGGGTCCATAAAAGTGAAGTCTGAACAGAGTTATTTTCATGAAGAATTGATCCAGCTTTGCTATCTGGTGAAAACTGCTGCATAACTTTACCAGGTGTTAGTGCAAAAATAATTCATCCTGTAATGCACAGATAAGTACCTGTTGTCTAGTTTGAGAGCCGACATTCAATCTAAAAATGCTTTGCGTTCCAGTATTAATCACACTGCCTCATGCAGTCCTACGGGGACAAAGAAAATCAACAGCAGACAAGTTACTTTCAGGGACATGACAACAGCCAAATGAGAGCTGTAGTTTATAGGCAGAACTCGCATTCTTTTCAGAACAGATTACTGCTTCAGTGTGGACAGGCAAGGATTTGATCCAGAATAGATACCTGGGAACTAGACAAGTACGGACAGACTGGCTCAATGATTTTAGGAGATAGTTTGACTCTTCTCCAATGACAAGGAGACAACTCATTCAGAGCTGCCTTTATTCTAGTCACCACAGAACCAGCACACAGATTTTTATTTCCCTTTCACTCTGCGTTGCACTTGAAGGACCAGAGTTGGGGGAGGAACTCAGTAAAAAACGATCGTGGTAAACCGTGCATTGGGAGAGATGCATCACCTCAAAGCAAATTCAAGGAAACTCTGTGCCTCGTGTTCTGGTGCACAGAGGGACAGTGCAGAAATGGCACATCCTTTGGGACGGCACAGCCTGCCACCTAGCCATCTAAGGTACTTCTGTAGTCACCATTGTCATAGACTGAGAGTACCTCATGACCGTCAGAACGCCGCCGTGAGATAGCACTACCCAGTTATCTATTTTAGTGATATAGAGGCCCAGAGAGACCAAGGCCCAGCTCCACAAAGAGCTGAACTTTCCTGCTAATAAATGGAACGTCAAAGCTTTCAGCTTGGAAAAGAGACAACTAAGGGGGGCTATGACATAGGTCTATGAAATCATGACTGGTGTTATTTACTCCTCCTAGCACAAGAACTAAGGGCTACCAAAGGAAATTAATAGGCAGCAGGTTTAAAACAAACAAAAGGAAGTATTTTTTCCACACAACGCACAGTCAACCTGTGGAACTCCTTGCCAGAGAATGCTGGGAAAGCCAAGACTAGATAAATTCATGGAGGATAGGTCCATCAATGGCTATTAGCCAGGATGGGCAGGAATGGTGTCCCTATCCTCTGTTTGCCAGAAGCTGGGAATGGATCACTGGATGATTACCTGTTCTGTTAATTCCCTCTGGGACACCTGGCATTGGCCATTGTTGGAAGACAAGATACAGGGCTAGATGGACCTTTGGTCTGACCCACTATGGCCATTCCTATTGTAGCTTAAATATCTTTGTGTGTCCCTGGGTCACACTGGAAGTCTGATACGGCAGGGAATTGAACCTGGGTTTCCCAGGTCACGGACTGTTGGCCTCGCTACTGCACCATCCTTCTGTGGGAGTAGTAGGAACTAGAGTCCCTCCTCCTTCAGGTGATGTGCTCCCCAGGATTGCCCACAGGAAGCTGTCTCAGTGAGTTCTGGGACGGTCATTGTGAGAGGCCAGGTGTTGGTTGGTTTTGCAATGAAATTATACTACGGTCACAGTTTTGATGTAAAACTAGGTGGGACATGGTAGTTTGCTTAGAGATTTTGGGTTCAGCTTCCCCTGAAACTAGTGGCCAGGAGTTTGTGAACCCCTGTGGTTAGAAAGCAAAGGAAATGTTTGCATGAACTCTTGAGATGTGAAACCACCAGTTTGGTAGATCAAGTACCAATGCCTAGTCCTGTCTTAACCACTAGGAAAAAACCCACCCCCTCCAAAATTCCCCCATAATAAAAAGAAATCCTACATTATTCCAGCTGTTGTCAACTCCCTATCAACCTGGTTTATCACAAACATTTTAATATATTTTGGATGCATTAACAACTCAGAATGTGATCTGTGACCTGAAATATACATTTAGTTGTTTTGGAGCATCTATACTGCAAGGCATGTATTATAATGAATAGTGAACCAGAGTTACAGAGCAATGATGCTGTTGGGATTCCCTCCGAGACCATTTCCATTCAGCGTATCCAGAACACCTTGTCCAGTTTTGGGAGAACACTTCATCCAGTTCTCTGGGATCCAAAACACTTAAGTTTGACTTTGGATTTTGTCAATCAGATTCCTTTATTTGGAATACAGCAAAGCTATGCTGAGTTGATCAGACTCAAGCGAAGGGGGTGGGTATAGGCCGTACTGCACATCCAAAATCAAGACCACCTCTTCCTTTATAGATATGTACACCACACATTTTTGGCTTGGCTTGGTTACTTTGCAGGAACCAATCCCTGGACAGCATGCTCGGTCCATGTGCTGTTCAACCCAAACCTGATCTTTACATTCCAGGTTTATCTTGTTCATAGGCCCAAGCATCAAGGTGTTGCTGATTATCTTAGCTAGCCCAGGCATCCTGACTCCCGCGTACTGTTTGTCAAGCTGCTGTTTACAACTTAACCTTCCATTCGCCTTCCCAGTTCTGCCCACTAAGCAATGAGGCAAGTTACTGATGTCAAGCCAGGCCTACAGGTGTTAGTACAGGGGGGACTCTATAAATGCAATAAGACTTCAGGATGAAATAGCATCCTTGCAACTGACATGTACTCCAGGCCCAGGAAAGAATAAACTGGATGCTAGCAGAATAAGCCTCAACCTTTTCCTCATCCGCTGTGGGACAGGGACCACAGAACTACATGAGCGAATGTAACTTATTACTGTGAAAAGATGAGCAGCCCATTCCCCCTGCTCCCCACTCTTCTTTTCCAGTTTTGTGGCTCAATGGGTAACAGTGAACCGAGGGAGTTGGAGCCATGGCTGATGCTTCGAGGAGCTCCTTGCGGCTGTTTGTCAGGTCAGACACAATATGAGCTGATCTACAGCTCACTTGGTGTTTCAGAATGTTGGGGGGGTTGTTGTGTCTCAGGTTATGGGGACCATTTAATTCATACTTGCCGACACGGGATTAATGTAATAAAAGGAACAGGTTTACTGATTAGAAGTTACAAGCCTGACGGTGTGTACTTATCTATCCCAGCATGCAGTGATGCTGCACCAAACCACTGACAGAATGTGCGGGGACAGGCAGATATTCCAGATGCAGGTCCCCAAGCCACCTTCTCCCCTTAACTGGTTTCCATCTCTCTTTTGGAGGGGGCGGAGTGAGGCTTTTCAGGGTTTTCTGTGCTTTGGATGGAGTTCTGCTGATAGTAGTGATCACTACTACAATCTGTATATGTGCCATCTTCAAGTAATGAACGTTACCCAATGGGGCCCCAGCTCTGCACCAGTGAAGTCAATGGAAGCTTTACCACGGTCTTCAATGGGAGCAAGATCAGGACATTACTGCCTATCCTGAGTCCAGGGACTACTGGCAATACCATGGTAAAGTTAATGACTGGAAACTGCAAAACTCTAAGTAGTTTTTTGATATCTGAGTTGCCTCAGTTTCCCCACACACTTATGGCTAGTCTGCACTACACAGGCTCTGCCGATGCAGCCATATCAGCAGAGCGCCCTAGTACTGAGGCCGTGTATGCCAACAGGAGACTTTCTGAGGGTGTCATAACACCACCTCCCTGTCATTAACTACAATAACTAAGCTGACGGAAGCACTGCGGGCTTTGCCAGCATAGCTCTGTCGGCTAGGGGGTGTGGGTTTTCCGCACTTCTGACTGACACAGCCATGCTGCCAAGGTTTGCAGACCGTGGAATAGGAAGCAACTGTGGTTTCTTAGGGCTCGTCTACACTAGAAGCGTTGTGCACTGTAGCGCGTCTGGGAAAGTGGCAGCCAGCACATCCCTTGGCCCGCGCTACTTCCCGCAGCCCCCATTGGCCTGGAGCAGCGAACCGCGGCCAGCGGGAGCCACGATTGGCCGAACCTGCGGACGTGGCATGTAAACAAACTGGCCCGGCCCGCCGGGGGCTTACCCTGGCGGGCCATATGCCAAAGGTTGCCGATCCCTGCTTCATGCCAATGGGAGAGAGCTCTCCCATTGGCATAATAAAACCCCTTCCGTGAGCGCCGATAGCTATGTCGGAGGGAGAAGCTCTCCCACGACATAGCGCATATGGTTTATTCACACCCCTAAGCAACATAAGCTGTAATGTAGACATAGCTTAGATCCCCCCATCTGGAAACAGCTGGCAAATGTATCTTATAAGAGCAACTACTTATCGCCTGTGTGAAAATAAGCTTCCTCTCTGAGAGCTATCAGCACTGCAAGGCTCCTAGCAGAGACAGAGACTGAGCTCTGCAGTTGTGCTTTTGGACAGCTGCCTGAGTGCTGAATAAAGGCTCCTGTAATTTAGCTGAGTTAATAAAAAGTTGAGGAAAGTTAAATCATCTCTCCAGGGTGTTCTTACAGGAGACAAACATAACAGGGTACCCCTGTGAATGTCGCAGGTGAAGCTCGATTACTCATCTAAGAGGCAGATAACCTTTACATTGCAGTCTGGCATTCAGTCACTGACATTTTAGAATCATTGATACTTTCGACTTTTCACTGTGCATTAGCACACTATTCTCCCCGTTTGGAGATATCTAATTAAGAAAACTGCGACAAGCCACTAATGATGGCCATCACACATTTCAAATCAATCCTGTTCCTCCTGTCAGCATGCAGTGTTGCAGCTTACGCATTGTGAAAAGGGCCCTGAGCCAGAGAAAGATACACTGTAGACTCCACTGACCTCCTGTCATTAAGCACAGCTAAAGTTTGCAGCAAAAACAATCAGAAATTCATTTGCCGTCAGCCTCGTTTCAGAGCCTTTAGATTCTGATGTGGTTCAGTGGAGTCCCCCTCATCTGGTTTACCCCTAGCGATCAAGCACATAGTCACTGTGGAATCTACCATTCCCATTTCTCAAAAAAAATGTTACCTGCTATAGAAATTATTGTAAAAGTCTTTGGTATCAGGATGACATTTTGTGCAACAGATTTTTTGGCCTTTGGGTAACTAAGGACAAACCTTGTTGGTATTTGTACAGGTTTCAGAGTTGAAACCTCTACATCACAGCATCGCCTATTTCAGCTAATAGGGCAGGGAGCTGCTGAACTCCCCCAGGGAAAGAACGACCAGATTGGAAAGACTTTATCATTGGAAACAAAATGGAGGAATTAACAATCATCGGGTGGAAACCTGCCTGAATAAGCCCAGATGTAGTATTGCTGAGGTATCGCAGTTGGGGGAAATTATATATTAGATCATCTGTGGAGTTTATAAGCTCCTGAAAGCCATAAATGTTGGTGTCAATATAACAGGCTGGAGACACATGCCCAGAAGTTTTTACGTCCATATTTGTAGCCTGTTTTTCCCCTAAATGTAAACTTTAATGTATGATTGTTGGTTGGCCATTGTTGGTTGGTCCTGCTTTGAGCAGGGGGTTGGACTAGATGACCTCCCGAGGTCCCTTACAACCCTGATAGTCTATGATTCTATGATAAAGAGCGTAGGGAGGCTGAGCAAAGTGGCTGTACTAAGCTGGAGGGAGCAACTCTCACTTTTGACAGCCGATGTTTCAACTTTTATGCTGCATTAATACCCGTGACAACATGGCTGTCAGGGCCTGAGACAGTTTTGTTGGCTAAAACTCATTAAACAAGATCTGGTGATTTCAGTGTCTCCAAATCAGAGGCCTCATACCCAACTCCACAGCATCACCTCCGTGGCCCAGAATGAACTTGTGTTGATAGTTGGGAGGCGATGGGTTCCCCACTAACCGAGGCTCTCATATGCCCCTGTCTCATGTGGATCCTGAACCAGAAGACCTCCATGAGAGGAAGGATGGTCTGGTCCCTGCCCCTTCACAATCTGTGTGACTGTGGGCATGTCACTTAGACTGAGTCTGCCTCAGTTCCCCATCTATAAAATGGGTACAACAACACTGCCCTAGTTCACAGGGGAGACGATAAATACATTGAAGATTGTGAAGTGCTCAGGTAATGAGAGCTACATAAGTACTTAAGACAGAGGGACACATAGGCAAGAGGAATGGTAGCACATGGTGGCTCATTCCTTTCTTTCCATGCTGGGTAGGGGAGACACACAATACAGCTGGGCTATAGCAAAACTGTAATGCCCACAATAACTTAATTTACAAAGCTTGTATGTCACCTGGCCTCAAACCACTGCAGCTAAAAAAAACCCACCCCATAGTTCTGAAATTCAAACAACTTTTTAAAGCAAAATGTTTAATACACTTGATTTCATATTATACAAGAAGTGCAAGCTCCGAATGGCTGTGGGCAGTGCAGCATTGAAACTGGCATCTGCAGCGTCAAGAGAAGAGAGAAGTGTCAGCTTGTAGCATCAAAAGCATAATTCACAGATATCTAGCTAAGTAGTAAATAGTCACACCAGGGAGTTAAGCTTTTAGCCGTGCAAGGCCTGTAAATTATAGCTTTTTGCAGTCAGTGAATCTACGATGAAGATTCATGTTGTCTACAGAACATGCATGGTGCACAAAGGCAAATCATAAACTATAACTATATGATCCATGGGCTCATTCGTTTTTCTTCAATCCTTGAACGGGTTACAACGAACACTGAAGAAAAGAACGATAAACCCCCAGCATGCAAGTCACCTCTGTATAAGGCAATCACCACTGACAATGTTACTTTTGGGCCAAACGTCAACACCTTTTGGCTTAGTTGCCATGACACAGACTCAAGAGACTCTACAATATGGTTTGGGATAGTATCTGGTAAAGGCTTTTGTATTTGCTGCAGCTGGAACGCAGCTACTGATTGCTTCTAAAGGAAGCATTTATACCTCTTCTATTTCAAACGGTAATGTTCATGTGGCCTTTCAGAAAATCAACACACTGAAGATTAGTCCATATTAATAGTGCTAATTCATTTGCTCTGTATTATCTGTATTTATTGATCATGTGCCCTTTGCCAAGCATCTGAGGGCCTGGGCATGGTTTATACACATAGTGAATGTTAATCAGTTCCCAAAAGAATGCCTTCAACAGGCAGCATGTAGAGATATCATGGAGGGCACCTTGTAGCATTCATGATATCTTCCCCAAACCAATGTTCAATGCAAAAGAAAAGGCATGGCCCAGTCTAATGGCAACCTGTGTTGCCAACTAGCACAAGTCTGAAGTACTAAACACACATCCCACAACCCAAACACATTCCTGGAGGGCCCCATCTCAGTAACATAGGTAGGAAAACCCTTCCCAGACACCTTCCATCACACAGCTGGAGGTACAGTCTCAGCAGGCTCCCCTTTTCCTTTATGGGTTTCAAGTGATGCCAAGGAGTCTTTCCATGCACTTGTCTGGAAAAATTCCTGAGTTCTGCATGCAACACATAAATGCTTCTGCTTCCTCCACAAGCTTCAAGGAGAGACAGAAAACAGGCAAAGGAGACGCACGTTAAACCTACCAATAATTATTTTATCATCGACTCCATCCTGTATGATGGACGTTGGCTTCACTCGCACCTTTTATTGTCATTGACCCCCCGTGCAAAGGGGATGTAAAATGCTACGGCGGTAGAATGGTAGCACCGGGCACCCACTGCACAGTGGCTTTAGTGCCTTGCCAAGGTGCTGGGCAATGGAGAATCAGACTCTCTCTCTTTACTTAACAATCTTTAGAAGTGTGTTTCTATCCTGCATATTCAGCAAATGAGTTTTCAGATTTAGAGACTGAACAGAATGTTTTAGGCTTACAGGACATTATGGACTTCAGGCTGCAGAAGACATCATAAAATATGTCACAATATGCTGAGGAAAATTAAAGTTCTGGAGAGATTAATTTTTTTTCCTTTTAGGCAAAACAACAATCATTTTGCCTTTGTCCCAGCCCGGGGTTCCAATACACCGAAACTAATTGGGAAAAACACTTACCTGTGAAGCTGAGGCTGAATTTTAGGAGTGCTATCGCCTTGTGGTTAACAGTGTTGATGACAACCTGTACCACAGGACGGCTGTCCGGCCCATGACAGGGACTGTCGTTATGGTCAGACACCTGATTAGAACTAATACGCTGCCTCTACCAAGAACAAGTTTTGAAGTAAGTCCAGCTGACACGTCATTGTAGTACAGTAGAAACACTGGGCTTCGGAAGGATTTGAAAGAAAAATGACATTACCAAGGGGCAAATTGTTTGATGGGCTGAACATTCTTAGGGCATGTCTACATGGACCTGCAGTCACAAAGGTGTGATTTTTAAGCACACTGATTGATCCCTGGGACCCAGCCGGGGCACTTTAACATAGCTCTGTTTCAAACAGGGCTACATTAAAGAGCGCTAGGAAACTTTTAGCGAACACCAACAGGGTCTACACAGACCAATTAGTGCAAACCATGGTAGAGCACTTACAAATCACAGCCCTGGAGTGTGCATTGTTCGTCTGTGTAGACAAGCCCTTTAGTCCCGAGTTATCAGACAGGGTACATCATGGAGCAGAACAAGTGCCATAGCAAAGGGCCATTCTATGATGACTTCAGGAAGAGAGATGGAGTCACAGATTTAAAAAGGCTGCATACGGTAAACCTAATTATTTGTATTCTGGTATTGCAAAGTGGCCTCTGCTCCACTGTGCTCGGCAAACCGCACACACACACGCTTCTTGCCTAGAGGAGTTTATAGTCTAAGTAAAAGAAAGTCTTTGTTGAAGATACTAGAGACCACAGAGAGTTAAATCCAACCTTATGTATTGGATCGGCAGAAGGCCTAGGCATATGAGGGGCTTACATGGGTCTTTGGGGGTGCACAGACCTTGCAATTAATTGGCACAGGGGGTGCATTGCATGCACCAAACTTATTCGCTGCTCTGGATGTTTGATGCCCCAGGTACCACAGTGAGAGGTTGTGATGGGGTATGTACAGGGTGTTCCACTCACTGCTGGGCTTGCGCCACCTTCTGATCACTCCGGGGATTAGCTCTCGAGGCCGACACCCCTCTCCACAGTTTGCATGCCGTCACTCCAGCTCTGGTCTGCAGCTTCTCTTGCTCCAGGATCCTCAGCGTCTCCTTCGTGACTTAGCCCTCCAGCTAGGTCACTCAGTGTTCCCCCTCCTGGGGTACAGTCCATCACCAGTCTTAGGCAGTCCTCCCATTCACTTCCATGCCCTCAGTGGCTGGTAGGGGGACCTGGGCCCAACCTCTACTCTGGGTTCCAGTCCAGGGACCCTCAACCCAGCAGTTCTAGGTTTTCATCTCTCAGCCTTCACTGCTCCTTCCTTGGCCTGCTACCTACACTTTTGTTTCTTCTCCTGTCATGGGGGTGTACCAGCTCAAACCTTCCTCCCTCTTCCCTGCCTTCCTGCAGCCTTTCCCAGCAGCCTCTGTCTGTTGCCATCTACCTGGCTTTATATAGGCCCCACCTGTTTCTGTACAAATGAGCCTGTTCCTCTAACTAGGGCTTCTTCTCAGCCTTGAATCTACTAAGTTAATTGGCCCATGTGGCCTCCATTAACCCCATCATACCCGCACACAGGGCCTGAAGGGTTAATATGGGCCTGAGGGACCAGTTAGAGTACCGGACTGCACCTGGAGGGAGAGCCAAGCCTAAGTGAACAAGAAGCCCAGCTGAGCAGGAGTAGGCTGGATTATAAAGTCAAGAAGTTTTTAGCAGAAAGGGGCTCCAGGAAGAGCCTTTGCAGTCAATCTGTGGGAGCAGAGAGAAGGGGAGGTGTCAACCCAAGAGGAAATTAGCCCTGGAAGAAGGATCAACCCCAGAGGAGTTGTGGGGAAAGGAAGCCTGAGAGGATTAGGTAGGAAAAGCCCAGGGAAACAGCAGCAAGGGGTAGGACCACTGTTCCCTCTACGCTGTGCAAGTGTGCACATACACACAGATCCTAAACCCCGCGCACACGGCAAAACACTGCGTGCACAAACGTTTGCACAGAAGAAATTTTTTGCACACACGGCCTGTCAAAAATTAGAGGGAACATTGGGCAGGACTGCTACATGTTCTTGACTGCCCTCTATTAACTATTTACATAAAACATTAATTAATGCTAGGAGGTTGGCTAGATATCCACACACCTCTCTCATGTATCGATCACTCCTGTACACATTACATTTAACACCATCCTGGGGCACTGGTTCAACAAGAACTCAGAGGGAAAAGTGGCACCTGCTGAAAGACCAATGCCACGTACTGAAGTCGCCCCTTGGAGGTCTATTGCAAGAACTGATCAGGCCTGAGTCACGTTAGCTGATGGGGGTTCTGAAGGGCATTCAGCCCAAGGTGACATGGCTGCGGGCACACTGAAGTAGAATCATGGCAAAGATTTACAACAATCAAGCCATCTTCAAAGTCTGGATTATTCATACTTCGTGAACTGGCTACCCCTCCAACGTGATCAGATCAAAAATAAAGATCTGAAATCAAGTCTGGGTGTTGTGGGGTGAAGTCTGTCATGTCCATGAAAAAGATTTCTATGGATGATTTCTCTAGGTACGATTACTTACTATAGTTGGATATGTTGTACTGCACGGTTTACATTAGAGACCTGCTCAGACTGAGCAGGGAGAATTTGACTGGACACTGACGAGACTAGTCACTGAGCATCACCTCCAAGTAGTAACTGGCTGTTCAGAATTCTCAATTTGTAACATATTTTTATTCACCACAAAAAAGTTATACACCTTTACCCACTCTGCATGTAGATGTATCTTTAAATGCTAAATTCATTTTATGGACAGCCAGTCATTTGCTGACAATATATCTTTTCAGATAATAGGAACACAGCAATACTGCTGCCCTGTTGAAGCAAGTCTTTCTAGAAATGCAATTGTCTTTGGATGACTGAATCTCAGTTTACACTATTAAAGAACATTCTGATAAATAGTTTAAAAAGACAAATTGACATTTTCATTGCGTTCTTAATAGAGCATCATCATCACCACTGATACACGTTCCTAGAGGTAACTCAGGAAGCTGTCCCGTGTAGTAACCAAAAGAGACTTCATTTCTAGATATACAGTAAATAAAAACGAACATATTTCATGTTCATTCAATACTGAACACTAGTCCAAAGACAACACTCCATTTCCACTGAGTGCAAGAAATGAGATGGTAGATGGTCAGCATCCAAATAAGAGAAACTCAGCATTTTACTCAGCCCTAGATCTGGTATTTTAAATTTGCCAACCGCAGATTTCTTTAAGGGAATACTGGGCTCTTGGGGCAAGCAAGTCACACAAGAGGAGATTCTAGCTCAAAGCCATTTTTAGTTTCAGACCCAAGGACTACAGGCTTGACCCAAACAAAGATACTTTTATAACAACATAGGACTCGATTTTAGGGTATGTTGCAGGTCACACAATTCAGTAAGAAATCTTCTCTGATGTAACATCAGTTAAAGAGTGTTAGGCTGGATGCTGAGTTAACTATTCATGCTGCCTGTGGAGCAGTCTGGGAAGGAGACGGACTTGTGGGTAAAATCTTCCTGCTGCTCTGAGGAGGGGGTTTCTGCCTGGCACAACATATGACTGACATGCTGGCCCAGTGTGTTGGGGAAGGTAGAGCCGAGGCTCCACACCTTTTACCCACCTACTCAAAGTGGTGGTGGGAGAACACAGTTCCTCTGCAGAGCCATCTTCCTCTCCCACAGGTATATATATTACAGCACATGAAAAGATAGGAGTTACCTTACCTGGGAGGGGAGGGGGGGTGTCAGTGTAACGAGGCCAAATCAAACAGGGTGGATGTAGCCTATTCCCAACAGTTGACAAGAAGGGGCAAATGTCAACAGAGGGATAATTACTTTTTTTAGTGCTAACGAGGGTGGATGTGGCCCATTCCCAACAGTTGACGAGAAGGTGTCAACAGAGGGAAATTTACTTTTTGTATTGACCCAGCCACTCCCAGTCTTTATTCAGGCCTAATTTGATGGTGTCAAGTTTGCAAATTAATCCCAGTTCTGCAGTGTCTCGTTGAAGTCTGGTTTTGAAGTTTTTTTTGTTGAAGAATGGCCACTTTTAAGGCTGTTATTGAGTGTCCAGGGAGATTGAAGTGCTCTCCTATGGAAATGTGGCTGCCATTCAACCAAACCACAGAGCACACAACTTTCCCGAAGCATTCCGGAAACAGAGCATTCAGCCACACAGGGAGAAGCCGGCTTTATTTTTAACATTGGTTTTGCAAGTGTAAAGAACTGATTAGTGCACGTCTACCACTGCCTTCTACTGGATGGATTCAGAACTGCTCTACTGTGTGTCACAGCCCTTAAGTTAACACCAAGTCAAACTCCTTTCATTCAAGCAACAGACCTATACTTCCAGAGCAGTTGTCTCCTCTGAAGTGATGTGCAACATGGTGACAACCCAGAAGTCCAAGAACGCTATTTTTGTGTTAATTCTTACAGCGATAGTGTAATGGTTGCATTGTGTCCACCATAGACAAAAAAATATATATTCTCATTTTTAGATGCCAGATATTCATCATGCACCAGGAAAGTGCAAACTTGACCTAGAGTGGCACAGATCCACCCCTTGCCCCAGGCTGCTTGCATACTGCACTAGCATGTGGGATGGTGTAGTCATGTCTCCCCCTACAGCCAGCCAGCTTGGCTATGTGGTGTGGAGAGGTTTGGGGGCCCGACCCTTCTTCTAACTCCTCCATTTAGCGTGGCATAGACCCATAGGGTACCAGGAGTGAACAGTCCCTATGCTCAGAGACAGTGATTGTGCATGGCTCTGGCACAGATGGGTGAGGGGCAGCAAAAAAAGCAACTGCCATCCTCCTCAACAGAGCTGCAATTCAGTCCACAGCTAACACCTGCTGATCATTTTCAGTTTTGTGAGTATCTTGAATAGTCCGTGCTAGCCTGCAGAGATTCAGTGATGGGAAGAGGCCTGTAAGATTTACATTAATGATCAGCAAACTAAAGGGTTCCTGCATGTGCCTTAGCTACCGAATTGCCATTTAGTACGTCAGTCCATAAACTAAAGTGGCCCCCAGTAAGGCTCAAACACATCTAGTTGCAAGACGCCATTCGATATACAGCGTGACTTTATTTTGAATAGGTTTACACAATTGTCGGACAAGACAACACAGTCAGTGGCGCAGAGACATTGTACTCCGAATACATTAAAGACCTTTGGCCAGTAAATCGGCACGGCTGCAGCACAATGAGGAACTGGACGGCTTTACGCCAGCTGAGGACCTGGCCCATTCAGGGAGAGGGAAGTTCCGTGGTAAGCTGCACTGAAGATGGGCTTTGTGACGGGATAGAGGGTTGATGGTACATAGAGGAGCTATAGAAAAAGGCTACTCTAAAGAGCAGGTGCCAGGAAACAGTTGCGTAGCTTTGAGCTATTCTAGAAAGGTTAGCACAGCGTCCCCCCTACATACGGGAGGCAAGATCTGCAGTGGGGACGGCTCTCACCACGAGATCTGTGAGACTGTGAGAGAAAGGACTCAGAAGAAGAGGGCCAGTCTTGATACACTATTCGCTGTATCTTAAAGGAGGATACCCAGCAATGTTTCACAGATACGAAGCACAAGAAGAGCAAGAGGCATTGCAGTCAAGGCTGACATTCTTCCCCAGACCACTTCCCCCTGACGTTTCCCTTTAACAACAAGCTCTAACAGGCCTGTACACCAAGGGCTGCTATGTGCTTTCCCATTGCCTGGAAACCCTGGATGTCAAAGCTGATCCCTCCCAGAATGCACCTCACTGGTGATTCACTAACTCTCCCTTCCTGGCTCAGTGCTCCAGGTCCTCTCTTTAGCCTCCCCTACCCACTTGTCTAGAGGTATCACAAAACCCCATTCTTTTCCACTGGGAAAAAATAGAAGGAGGAATTTCATTACAACATTTTTCATTTAAAATTTTCATTTTGATTTTTGAAAACTAACCTATTTTGGGGCTTGTGTTTTAGTTACTAGATTTTTCCCTCCCCTCTACTTTTGGCCCCAAGTTCAGTAAAATGAATGAAGGCCAGGGTAAGGTAGGTTCTTCATTTTTTCCACCCTCTTGAACTGCTCCAACTTGGATAAAGTTACGGAGCAGCAAAAGGAAAACAAAATATTGTGGTTCTGCAACTCTGGAACCTGCCCACAGTTCGTTCAGAGGGCCAAAAAAGGAGAGAAAAGGGAAAAAATCCCAAATATTGATTTTTTTTTTTTTTTTTGGTTTTCAAAAACTGAAGTTTGAATTTCAATTCAAAAATTCCCACTGGAAAAAAAAAATCGAGAAGTGCCATTTTTCCCATTAAAATTTTCCTTATCAATGAAACCCCATTTGTTGGCACGAAAACTTGTTGACTGAAAATTTTCAGCCACCTGTTCACTCAAGTCCATCCCCTTGTGATGGTGGACAAGAGTGTTGAGGCTGTGAGCCAATGAGAAGGCTCTGATGTGAAAACATGCTAACATGGGGATGTCAAGCTACCATCTGAACCCTTCCTTTGACCAGAGCAATGAGGCCTCCCCAGACCAGGCAGTCTACCATACTCTTACTGGCATAAGAATCTAAAGCACTCATTTTTGGGTCTTTTTTTATTTTAACAGGTAATTATACAAATCCCAGACCCCTCCCTGAAGAATCATTAGCTAATGGCTAACAGAGAGCTTATTTTGGAGATGCATTTTTCTGCTCAATTTAGCATATGTCAGATGGGTTTGCTGGCAAATATTTGGCTCTCACAGTGCACACCTGTTACAGGTAGTCTCTTGGGAAGAACTAGATCATTTTTCTGATGCAGTTAAAATTCAGCTGCTTATTACAGACAAAATGGCAAAACAGCAAAACTAATTTCCAAAAAGGAACACTGCTGTTTTTATATAGAAAAGAAACATCTTTCTCTTATAATAAATTCATTATATTAAAGTAGGAGATATTGTGAATGCTGGATAGGATGGAGAAATCATTCAAAAGGCACCTGCGTGGGTTGGAAATGCCAATTTTTTAGTGAGGTTTGTTTTGCAACTTTCTGGTACCAGCTGAGGGTACAGAAATACTAAGATCTGAGCAAAGCTGATTTTATGGCATTTCCAGCTGTACCAACAACATCTAGCGCTAGAAGTCTCACGAGAGAAGCAGTTCTTCAAAGATTGCCAGGCTAGAGCTGGAGAACAAAGAAGTTTGGATAGGATCATAGAATATTAGGGTTGGAAGAGACCTCAGGAGGTCATCTAGTCCAATCCCCTGCTTTGAGCAGGGCCACCACCAACTAAATCATCCCAGGTAAGGCTTTGTCAAGCCAAAAACCTTTAAGGATGAAAATTCCACCATCTCCCT
The DNA here is from genome assembly GCF_965152235.1 of Eretmochelys imbricata. NCBI lineage: Eukaryota > Metazoa > Chordata > Testudines > Cheloniidae > Eretmochelys > Eretmochelys imbricata. The sequence continues at coordinate 5,641,441 of NC_135578.1, read as the reverse complement.
AGATAACCCATTCCAGTGTTTCACCACACTCCTAGTGAAATAGTGTTTCCTAATATCCAACCTAGACCGCCCCCACTACATCTTGAGACCATTGCTTCTTGTTCTGTCATCTGCCACCACTGAGAAGATGACATTAAGCAACAACACAGAACCTATGGACTGTTGGAGAACTTGTGTGACATTAGTCAGAGACTACTAAGCCATCCCTGTGAGTAAATGGGCCACTTCCACTGTTCAAAAGGACTCATGAAACCTAATCTACTCACCAGCCGCTGCCCACAGAACCCAAAGGTAGCTGTCTGTTGGCCCTCAGAGCACAGTGTGCAGTCAAATTAGACAAATTTTGTCATGGCCATGCAACGAATCATGGAGACAGACAATAACACTCCCTTAGCTACAACAGTTCATTGATCTACCCATATGGTGAGCATGTGCGTGTGTTGCTTTTAAATTAGCATGAAGAACCCAGATGTTATAGATTATGGTGATGGATGCCACAGACATTTGAAAAATAAAACCAGCTCAGCTTATTTAAACATTTAGCCCACTGATACAGACCCTATTTTATTATTTAAACCAACAGATTAAATATTTTAATTCACGTAAAAGTCCTCATTCAAATCTTGGCAGGAATCTCATGTTTCAATGTAGGGAGCACAAAAATCAATCCAGCAGAAACATATTCCCTGCTCATTCAGCAGAACAAGGGCATTTTTACTCTCTCCAGCATCCTTTCAGCAGAGTCCTCTCTTTTAATTTTAAACTCTCATTGCACAGTGGAAGGCAAGTGAGGAGGGCACAAGATAGTCTTAAATTGGACATTGGTTTGGATGTGTGTTTTCCTTATGCAAAACCGTTCAGATGGGCACAGCTCCTCAGCTGGCATAAATTGATGTCAGTGAAGCTGTGCTGATTTGCACCAGCTGAGGAACTGGCCCCCCCCTTTTTTTTTAAGCACTGTGGATCAGATTCTCCATTTTGAGCCACTGGAAATGTGGAATGGAGCAGCAGTGAGTCGAGTCCGGTGTTCCATCGTGTCCCAATAGTCCTGCATTGCTGCGTCTTCACCTACTTTGTATGATCATTAAATAATGCATTTGGTTCCTTTTGTCATGATGAAAACTTGTTGGACAAATTTCCCACATCCTTCTCAAAACCCATCAACTCTTCTACATATCCAGATTTCACTAGTTGGAACACCTGGGAGCCGAACGCCTGCCTTTCATTTTCCACTGGAATTTACGAAGGGAAAGCCATGGCACATCTTGCTGTAAAGCAATAACATTAGCCCACGTGATACAGCAGAGATTATTTTAAGGTTTTGCTGTGACTTCAGTTTGCTAATTCTAAGTTAAAGAAAACTAGACCTGAATCCAAAATGCTGCACTGCTTCAGACACATCAAATCACTCCAGAAATGCTAAAAAATGTATCAAAAGGACGTCAGTGTGTTTTTCTAAAAGCACTGACTCCTATGTCTTTTGGCTCCAATTTTTCAAGAGTCTAATTATTCTGAGTGCATCCTTTTGCACGTTGCCTGTGGAAGACACAGCAATAGTGATGTACAGATTGTCCTCACGTGCCTCCAATACGTTGGTTGTGCCAATGGAGTTCCTCTCCATCTTGTAGTCCCTGGGGAGCAGTGGCCCCTTTGTGTCCAGGCTGAAAGTCCTTGGGGACTGTAACGTTCCTGCAGTCAATGACTCTTCTAAGTTAGCCCAAGAACCAGGTAGTTTCTGTCTCAACAGGTAAAGTTGGGCACAGTCTGGGTCCTGTCCTGGGCATGGAAAATAGGGCTAACATTGTTATCATGCTCAGAGTGTCATCTCCTTTGCTTTGAGGTCAGCCAGGCCCACCTTTGGTCCTGTTAGGCAGACCACCCATTTTATTGGTTCACCCTTTTATTCTGTCCAGAGCTATCAATACAATAGCTCTTAAACATACACAAACTCTTCCTAAGCAATGAAATCCTGGTCCTGTTGACTTCAAAACTCCCATTGTTTTCACTGAGGCCAGGATTTCACTCAAGGTGGGTGACCCATGACAGGTGAACAATGAAGGAAGGAATCTAAGGATCCAGTGACAGACATTGTGGGCTGAACTTGCCTTCATAGTGTTTAGAATTTTGGAAGATTTATGCCGGATATTCTAGGGGCCAACAGGGCAAAGCAGCCTTAACGGGCCCCGTTTGTGTGGCTGGCCTCCTCACTTCTGGTCTGATTTCACTCTCATTTACACCAGCGTAAGCCAGGAGTAGAGCCGCTGAATTCAGCAGGAAGCAAAGATGGATAAAAGCAGTTTGGACACACAGAAGAAGCCAAGGATTTAAAAAAAGAAAAGGAGTACTTGTGGCACCTTAGAGACTAACAAATTTATTTGAGCATGAGCTTTCTGAATGCATCCGATGAAGTGAGCTGTAGCTCACGAAAGCTTATGCTCAAATAAATTTGTTAGTCTCTAAGGTGCCACAAGTACTCCTGTTCTTTTTGCGAATACAGACTAACACGGCTGCTACTCTGAAACCAAGGATTTAAAATAACCCATAGACAAATTTTTAAAAAACCCATAATCTGCAAATGGTACAAAAAAAAGCCTCCCCGAACTAAATGGGCTGATAATCACATCCACACCTTCCCTTCCCATCACTTCCTTGATCCCTCCAACCTGATTCCATTATCTTCCACACCAATGTCACCGAGAGCAGAACTTGACCCAAGCCGTAGTTTCTGTGCTGTGCACAACTTAGGGACTCACATGGCCCTCCTCATCACAGTGTCTGAGCACCTCACAGTCAATAATTCAAAGCAATGAACAGATCAAGCCCCAGATTTTGATCTGTGCAAATACCATAAGAGCTGGACTCCGCTGGGGCCATGCAGAAGCCCAGGAACAAAACATTCTCAGCTAAGGGGTTCTGGCAATGGAACAATCTTCCAGAGGAGATCAGATGAACCCAGCATTACAAAGCCTTCCTCCTTGAGAGAGCCTTTCCACCATAAGTGACCCACACAATTCAAGCACTGCATTTATTCCCAGCCCCCAAACAACCTACTCCAAGCAGAGTTCTCACACTGTGAAGGAAGAAACGCCAGAGATGCCATTAAATCCACTTGGAACTTTGCTATTGATTTTACATAGAAGGCACTCAGACACCACGGGACGTTATCTCCATAGCACCTGTGTGAAGCAGGGAAGTACTATACCCATATACAGATGGGGAACAGAGAGAGGCACAGGGCAGATTAAGTGGCTTGCCCAAGGACACAGACGAAGTCTGTGACTGAGATGGGAATTCAGCTAGGTCTTTGAGGCCTAAGTGCTCTATCCTCTAGGCCAGCCTGCTAATTCATGCTGGTGGTCCACTGCCTGACCTGGCTTCCTATTTGAGGTATAACTCAGGGTATTGGTTTAGATCCAAATAGTTTCCATTATTGATACTTAGCTTATGTCTACATTGCACACTAAGCCCAGGCTCTGACTTGGGCTCAAACCTAAGCCCTGCTTCAATCAAACTCAAATCAGTTTGACTTGGACCAGTAAACAGTCAGGTCCTAGGTCCCTGCTGGAGGGGGAGGAAAGTGAGTCAGAGCCAAACTTCTACTGTGACTCGGGTCTAAGCTCCGTCATTTTGTAGTATGGACGCAGCTCTAGCCGCAGACCCAAATCAGAAGTTCTGCACAGTGCAGTTATGGATGCAAAAGCATGGCCGTAAGACCTGGGTCCAGCAATTGTAAACCCAGGTTTATAATGCAGTGTGGATACTCAAGCGTGGGCTTGAAAACAGTGAGTCCACAAGTCCATGTCTCACAAAACGGAGTTGACAATGCTGTTGGGATTCTCTCTGGCACCTTTTTCATTAGGCTCATCCAAAACAACTTCATTCAGTTCTGGGAGAACACTTCATCCAGTGCTCTGGGATTCAAAACACTCAAGTCGACTCTGGATTTCGTCACTCCGGTTCCTTTATACTGCATACAGCACAGCTGCGCTGAGTTGATCAGACTCAAGCAGAGGGGGTGGGTATAAAACATGCCAACACCCAGTTACAGACCACATCTTCCTTTCTAGACATTTACACATTACATTGTATTGGCTATATATTATACCACACATTTTTGACTTGGCTTGGTCACTTTGCAGGAGCCAGTCCCTGGAGAGCATGCTGTGTCCATGTTCTGTTCACCTGGAACCTGATCTTTACATTCCAGGCTTATCTTGTCTGTAGTCACTAGCATCAAGATGTTGCTGCTTATCTTAGCTAGCCAAGGCATCCTGACTCCAGCGTACCGTTTGTCAAGCCGCTGTTTGCAACTTAGCCTTCCATTCACCTTCCTCCCCACTAAGAAATGAGGCAAGTTACTTACGTCAAGCCAGGCCTACAAATGCAATGCAGACACAACTTGGGGCCTGATTTTCAGACACGTTGGCCACCCACAGCTCCAACTACAGTCAATGGGAATTGCAGGTGCTCGACACCTCTGAAAAAATCCCAGACAAAATCCCTTACAGACTGCCTCATCTCCTTGCACTGTTACCTGTGGCTCTCCAATGGACAAGTCAGTGGGCCAACAGTCGGTAGGCTTGTCCATTGGAGAGCAGAGGGTTTTTACTGAAGGGACCTTGAGTCTAGAACTCTTCCCTCCCCTTCATGTCCAACAGAATCCAAATTTGCTGAACTTCAGGGCATGTGACAAAGACTCTCTCTTGAAGTTGCGTGTAAGTCAGTGGGTAAGAAATATTTTAATTCCATTGGCATTGCTTCAGGTATTACAAGTATTTAAGGGTTATTTTTAGAAAAATTAAGGAAAAAAAACCACACGGTGGTAAATTCCAACCATTCTATCCGACACGCGAAGCTGAAACATTTCTCGCCAGTGTGCTTTCAACATTAGCTTAGGGTGCTTGTTAAAATTTCTATTTTGTTTGGCCTTGCTGCTGGCAATTATGTATGCAAATTGCATCTCACTTTGGATTCTGTATTCAGCTTAGCCCACTCCAAATGCTAAAGAGTCAAAAAAACAAAAACAAACCCCCACAGAATGCAATCAGGAGATTAGCCAATATGGGCACAATTTAAGGCTTTTTCCTCCAAGGAATTCGCTAGTAATTTTAGATTATGTGCTGCGCTGAGCCACACATTCCAAAAAGGAACGTTTAGAGAAATGAGTAAAGGCAAATTCATTGGGACAGTCCAGGCTTGGGAGAACACATCAGATGATAAACTTAGAGAGCCATTGTTGATACTAGACTAATGCTAAATACGACATGATCTGCTTATTAATGTCAAGTTTTATATAGAAACTGTTCTTCCTTAATGAATATGGTAATTTTTTGCCAGATGGAAATGAATGATCTCATCCATATAATTCAGTTGTATATGGAATGAGGTATTAATATTAGAAATTGCTATGTTGAACATTGTATGATCTGTTTTTAATTTGAGTTCTTTATTACAGTTTGTTCTTGCTGCCTAATGAAGTGTGTCAGTGAAAGAATCAGACCATTTCTTCCAGCATGAGATGAGTTGAATATGTAGGAAATTTCTTGTAGAACTAACCATTTTACTATTTCTTTCTTTAATTAGACTAAAGTCTATGAAATTCTTACTGCAGAGGACAGATCCTTAGCCAGGGTAAATAGTCTCAGCTTCAACTGACCTAAGGACTCAGATCCAGCCAAAGATCTGCTTCCAGACCTGGTTACATACCTTGAATGTACGCTAACATTTCCAGTTGCACACAGAGTTAAACCATGTTATACAGGGACGGCTTCTGCAATCTGTATTAATGTGTGTAGTCCCAATGAGATTCCTCATTCTTTCATTCATAGATTCCCAGGCCAGAAAGGATCACTGTGATAATCTAGTCTGACCTCCTGAGGCCAGAGAACTTCCCCAAAATAATCCTTAGAGCAGATCTTTTAGAAAAACAGCCAATCTTGATTTAAAAACTGCCAGTGACGGAGAATCCAGCACGATGTTTGGTAAGCCACTCCAATTATTAAGAACTCTCACTGTTAAAAGTTTATGCGTTATTTCCATTCTAAATTTGCCTAACTTCAACTTCCAGCCATTGGATCATGTTACATCTTGCAGGAGGCAAGACTACAGAATCCAGCCCTTAATGTAGCAGATACATACTAATTCAGTTGACTCTGGGGTCGAGCAAATGATCTGCTGGGTTTGGAAAATGAATCAGTCCATGCAGAATTTAATGTAACAGCCTGTGTGTTCAGGGTGAGCCCCAGAGTCCCAGCCCTAACTCTTCCGCTTATTAAAAAGAACAAAACAAAAAACCCAAACCAAACCAGCCTGACGTTTTCAGTGGTGGAATGAGGATTCCTCCCCAGCTTCTCTCCTTTTGTCAATTTCCTCCTCTCCCTCTTTGGATACACTGCTAATCCTTGGACTGTTTAATGCTGCCATGCAACAGCACAGCAGTCCCAAACTTTTGAAGGTTGCGTCCCGTCCCCCCCCCCGTTATCCCTGTCTGCACCCCCAATCCCCCCAGAGCCGGGTCACAGCTGGGGGATGGGGCTGGGGCCAGGAGCAGGGCTGCAGCCAGGGGCTGAGGCTGAGGTGGGAGTGGAGATGTAGTCGGGCGGCAGTGGGGGCCGGCAGCTGGGCCCACGGCCAGGTACGGCTCCACTCCTGGCCCCACCCCCAGCCTCAGACCTGGGCCAGGAACAGAGCCGTGGCCAGGGGCCGAGGCTGGGGATGGGGCCAGGCATGGGGCTGGGAGCAGGACCGGAGCAGAGCTGGGGGCGGGGAGGGGCTGGGTGTGCTCCCTCCCCGCACCTCATGGGGGCTGGCCTGGGCCCCATCGTGCTCCCCGGACGTTCCTCCGTGCCGCCCTAGGGGTTGCCCCCCACGGTTTGGGACAAGAGGGTTGCACTCTGAGGACATGTTGCTGCTGATGTACACTTACTGGACTCTCCGCCTCAGCCTCTCCTCCCTCGCTTTTTCTTTTTGCAGGGGTGGGCAGGAGTAAATAGAGCAACCACAAGATTATCCACTATCAAAAACGATAGAGAAACAGTGCATTCCAGAGAGACCACGGCCAGGCCTCATCGTGCTAGGCCTTGCCCACAACCTCGGTCCTTGCCCCGATTTAACAATCTAATCCGCTGAGGCAAACAAAGGGTGGGAAGGGCAAACACCGGCACTGAGCTGAAGTGACGTGCCCCCCAAAGGGTGACACAATCGGTGTGCACCCAGATCACCTTAGTCCTTTGCCAGCGTCCTCAGCAAGGTACCACCCTGCCTCTTGTGCTGGTACAACACCGACGATTGTAGGCTCGAGAACTCTCCGTGTCTCGGTCACAGGTCTCTCCGTACGTGTTGGTTTCAGACGGTTGGTCCAGCCACCAGCACGTATAGTGAATCTCTAGCACTTGGTGCATCTCTGCCATTTTGTTTCCTAAGCTGGAGTAGCCACACGGGCGTTAGCATTTTACCAGGGCAAAGAGCTGTCCCAACTCTGGCGGGCACTCCATGACGGACAGTGTATCTCGCAAGCCCTGGGGCGTTTCGTCCCCAGACAAGCCATCCAGAAAATATACAGTAAAGTACGTTTTGCAACAATGATCATTTACCACTTGTTCTCTATTGATCCAACCACTCATGTGGCAGGAGGCCAGCTGGCCCCTGCATGTTGTCAACGGGTTAGCTAGGATGTCAGAGTGCAGCACGGTTTGAGTTTGTAAATTTAAGCCGAAGTTTGGACTCCGATCCTGCAAGCTGCTCTGCACAAGCAGGCTTCTGTACCCACCAGAAGCCCCACTGACATCGATGGGGGTCCACCCACTCTGATTGGGGGGAGGGATTAAACACAAATATACCGGAAGAGACTTACTAGCCTCTAGTCTGAAGGCTCCTGAACGCCCATTGATTTCTGCAGGTAGAACCACCACCAGATCAGGCCCTTGTGCTCCTCCAGACACAAAGACCAAGCAGTTGCTCACAGCTAGGAGTTAGATGAAAAGAACAATAAAATGGAGACAGCATGGGAGTGAAGTCCCTCAGACACAATGTGCATCGCCATAGAGCTCGGAGAACAAAATGGCCACGTGACTGCCCAGGAGCGTGCCAAGAAACACGTAGAGGCAGAACATCAGACTTCTGTAACTATGAGCAGCACTGTGAACATTTAACAGATGCTGCCCTCCAGTGAGGGCCCGCAGCAGATCTGGGGGTGCAATGAGTGGGGATGCCAAAGGAACAAACTCTTTCCCACCGTTGTCCCCCCGCCCCCGTTAATCCTTCTTAATGGAGACGGTTGGGGCCCTTCTTGTGTAGCTCTGGAACTGGATTGCCGCTTTCTGAGTGTCCCCTTGTGGGGAGAGTTCCCTCAGGAGCAGCCTCCCTCTCTTCTGCCCCTTCAGGACCCCTGAAGCGGGATCAGGGGCTTGCCCCACTCTGCGCAGCTTCTGGAAGCAGCAGCGTGTCCCCACTCTGGCTCCTACATGTAGGGGCAGCCAAGGGGCTCTGCACACTGCCCCCGGCCCAACCACCGCCCGCACAGTTCCCATTGGCCTGGAACCATGGCCGATGGGAACTGCAGGGGCGGTGCCTGTAGACGGGGCAGTGTGCAGAGCTGTCTGGCTGCGCCTCCCAGTAGGAGCTGGAGGGGGGGTCGTGCTGCTGCTTCCAGGAGCTGCTTGAGGTAAGCGCCGCCTGGAGCCTTCCCCCCAACCTCCTGCCCCAGCCCTGATCCCCCTCCTGCCCTCCAACCCCCTCGATCCCAGCCCGGAGCACCCTCCTGCACCCCAAACCCCTCATCCCCAGCCCCACCCCAGAGCCTGGAACCCCAGCCGGAGCCCTCCTCCACACCAACCCCCTGCCCCATCCCGGAGCCCCCTCCCGCACCCTGAACTCCTCATTTCTGGCCCCACCCCAGAGCCCGCACCCCCCCGTCCCCTGCACCCCAACCCCAATTTCATGAGCATTCATGGACAGCCATACAATTTCCATGTCTAGATCTGGCCCTCAAGCCAAAAAGCTTGCCTGCCCCTGCTCTAAAGTATAATACTTTGGAAATAGTGTAATTTCAGCACAAAATAGTAAGCTCATAAGACAATGCATTACCCATGTTGCCCTCTGATCTGTTCGGATGCTCTTGAACAGGGTCCCTAAAATGAAGCCAGGGTTTAAATGCTGCCCAAGTTGCTCAAAAGTGTGAGCCATAGCTGCACTGTCATCCTGCCTTGAGGCAGGAGATGGCCAGCTGTAATCATTCCTGTTGGATTCATGCAGCAAGAAATGCACCTCGCAAGAAGACACAAAGGTAAGCTGTTATGGCGGGGGGTGCGTGTGTGTTGTTTCCCTTTTGAAAAGAGCAAAGCATACACTTGCAGCCCAAGTGGCTTATTTTAGGTTAAAGAAAATAACAAAGAACTAATTTAAAAAGAGGGAGCAAGCAGAAGGTCGGTCTCAGTCAAGACGATTCCCTAACCTCCCGAGCAGGCAGACTTAAAAGTGCAGTGCCCAGCATAGAGAATCAGAGCAACACAGGCCAGAGCGCACATTGAATCTTTGCTAAAACGTTTGCGCAAAATTATCTGCATCTTGAATTCAGACCCTGGGCTCCTGGCAAGAAGTTCAGCTCAGAACAGAATGGGCAGGTATCACCTGCTGACTCCATGGGGGCCAGCATAAAATGTGTCATCCGCTATGCAAAAGAGCCTGCTCTGATTAGAGATGGGCCCAAACTGGATTTTCAAAGCCCTCCTCATTCCTGGGGGCTTGGGCCAGCTCATTACAGAGCCGAGGCCAGCTGTGCAGTGTGTGTTCAGATCTGCACTGAGATTCCACACACACACACGCACACACCTGGCCAAACGGTGGGTGAATTTCATATCTGGGGGAGGAAGGGTTGGCTAGCCTTGACGGGAGAAGCTGAATAGGCATGGAGGCTGTGCCGCCCTCTCGCACTCGAAGGGATGTGATCCCTCCAGATAAGGCAAGAGGCACGTTGACTGGGCAGTTTGCGGGATGCCTGCCTTTCTGGGCACAGAGGACTTTACTCCCCAAAATGATTGATGAGCATAAAAGAAGGAGTCCAGAGGCAGGCAGCAATGGTATTCTCCTGACCCACGTGGCTTGAAATTATCCCAACCAGTCACCAGATGGCAGCAGACAACATAGGGTGCAACATAATCAAGTCAAGCAGTCAACGCATAGGCCCTGGCCCTGCAATGGACTTTGAACAGGCAGACCGCTGTGCTCACGTGGACCCCCACTGATGTCAGGGGGACTCCACGCAGTTGCACGATCCACCTGCACCAAGCTCATGGCAGGCTCGGGTCCACAGTCCTTATCTCCGCTCTTACACCCAGGCCGTTGCAGCACAACTTCCTGGTGTAAGGGATGTCTTGCCTCTCTGCAAAATGATAACACTTCAGTAGGGTTGCCGGGCATCTGGTTTTCGACCATAACACCTGGTCGAAAAGGGACCCTGGTGGCTCCAGTTGGCTCCACCGACCAGGCCGTTACCAGTCTGGTGGGCGACGCAGTGCGGCTCCCGGAAGTGGCCGCGAGGTCCCTGTGGCCCCTAGGTGCGTGGGCGGCCAGGGAGGCTCCATACACCATCCCCGCTCGAGTGCCAGCTGCACAGCTCCCACTGGCCGGGAACCGGGACCAATGGGAGCTGCGGGGGCGGCACCTGCGGGTGCGAGGGTAGCGCACGGAGCCTCCCTGGCCGCCCATCTGCCTAGGGGCTGCAGGGACCTGGCGGCCACTTCCTGGGAGCCGCGGTAAGTGCCACTGGAACCCCTCACCCCTCCCGCACCTCAACCCCCTGCCCCGGCCCGGAGTCCCCTCCTGCACCCCAAACCCCTCATCCCCGGCCCCACCCCGGAGCCTGCACCCCCAGCTGGAGCCCTCACCCACCTCCCACCTCCCACACCCCAACCCCCTGCCCCAGCCTGGAGTTCCCCCCCACGCCCCACGCACACCCCAACCCACTGCCCCAGTCCTGAGCCCCCTCCTGCACCCCAAACCCCCTTATCCCTGGCCCCACCCCAGAGCCTGCACCCCCAGCTGGAGCCCTCACCCACCTCCCAAACCCCAACCCCCTGCCCCAGCCTGGAGTTCCCCCCCACACCCCACGCACACCCCAACCCACTGCCCCAGTCCTGAGCCCCCTCCTGCACCCCAAACCCCCTTATCCCTGGCCCCACCCCAGAGCCTGCACCCCCAGCTGGAGCCCTCACCCACCTCCCACCTCCCACACCCCAACCCCCTGCCCCAGCCTGGAGTTCCCCCCCACGCCCCACGCACACCCCAACCCACTGCCCCAGTCCTGAGCCCCCTCCTGCACCCCAAACCCCCTTATCCCTGGCCCCACCCCAGAGCCTGCACCCCCAGCTGGAGCCCTCACCCACCTCCCAAACCCCAACCCCCTGCCCCAGCCTGGACTTCCCCCCCACGCCCCACGCACACCCCAACCCACTGCCCCAGTCCTGAGCCCCCTCCTGCACCCCAAACCCCCTTATCCCTGGCCCCACCCCAGAGCCTGCACCCCCAGCTGGAGCCCTCACCCACCTCCCACCTCCCACACCCCAACCCCCTGCCCCAGCCTGGAGTTCCCCCCCACGCCCCACGCACACCCCAACCCACTGCCCCAGTCCTGAGCCCCCTCCTGCACCCCAAACCCCCTTATCCCTGGCCCCACCCCAGAGCCTGCACCCCCAGCTGGAGCCCTCACCCACCTCCCACACCCCAACCCCCTGCCCCAGCCTGGAGTCCCCCCCCACACCCCACGCACACCCCAACCCACTGCCCCAGTCCTGAGCCCCCTCCTGCACCCCAAACCCCTCATCCCTGGCCCCACCCCAGAGCCTGCACCCCCAGCTGGAGCCCTCACCCACCTCCCACACCCCAACCCCCTGCCCCAGCCTGGAGTCCCCCCCCACACCCCACGCACACCCCAACCCACTGCCCCAGTCCTGAGCCCCCTCCTGCACCCCAAACCCCCTCATCCCCGGCCCCACCCAAGAGGCCATATCCCCAGCTGTAGCCCTCACCCACCTCCCACACCCCAACCCCCTGCCCCAGCCTGGAGTCCCCCCCCACACCCCACGCACACCCCAACCCACTGCCCCAGTCCTGCACCCCTGAGCCCCTCCTGCACCCCAAACCCCCTCATCCCCGGCCCCACCCAAGAGGCCATATCCCCAGCTGGAGCCCTCACCCCCCTGCCTGCACTCCAACCCCCTACCCCCTCCCAGAGTCCCCTCCTCCACCCAAACTCCCTCCCGGAGCCTGCACCCTGCACCTGCTCACATACCTCAACCCCCTGCCCCAGCCTGGAGCCCCCTCCTGTACCCTAAACCCTTCATCCGCGGCCCCACCCCAGAGCCCGCACCCCCAGCTGTCTTAGCTCTGTTGACTTCCACAGAGCTATGACAATCTGCACCAGCTGAGGATCTGCCCCACTGAGTGAAATCCTGACCCCACACAAACATCAAATTCCCATTCACTTTGATAGGGCCAGGACTACTTGAATCTCAGGGAAAGAACTTCTGCTGTTTGGGTAAAATAAGACGTTGGCTTTACAAAATCTCCCCAAAGATGAGCCCCATTTGAAAAGTCCTGCCTAAGGAATGCAGTTGACTGTGTCACGATGAGCTTCTAGAGCTGAAGAATTAAACTCAGGTAAAAGCTTCTCCGGTAACCACCCGGAGATATGCTAAAAATAAGCTGAGTTTTCCCTTGTGGCCACTGAAACACCTGGGCATTTTTTTAGCTGCACTCACTGACCGGCACCCTGAGTCCTTTGGCATATGGAATGTGAACAGAAAACTATTGAGAAGCGTTTGTCGGAGAAAGATGTCAGACAAGAATTGCCTGCTGCATAATGCACAGCTTGCTGCACGCTCGCGCCTGCATTTCTCTGGCTGAGTTCCGGGGAGAAAATGGAAATCCCATTTTCCTGGCAGCCAGCTGAACACATGAAGTCTGTACTGTCACAGGGATTAGCGGCTGCGGCTGGTACAGACTTAGCAATTTACAACATCTCAGAAACCAGCTTGGTAATGAGGAGGGTGACAATAGATGTCGCTCCATTGATCAAATATTTGTAAGTGGAAGATGAAAAGTCCTAACATAAACATAAGCCGAGTCCTAACATAAACCTCTACTTTGAAAGTGCAAATAATTGCAGGTATAATTCAGACTTCTCAGGGCGGTACTTAGAATCAGATCCAACTCCCACTGACATCAGTGCAAAGACTCCCGTTGGCTTCCTTGGGAACTGGATCAACCCCTTTAACCTTCCGATGTCCCAGATTGTGGCTGCAGTTATTTACATCAGCAAAGTGCAGTTGCAAAAAAAAAACCAGGTCAGGTTTTAAACATCTGCTCTGAATGCTGCCTGAGCCTCTTTTTACCCGAGTAGATCTGGAGGGATTCTATATTGATGTGCTAGTGATGTAAGCAGAAGAAGCTGTAAGTTACATCCACTTAGACCCTCTCTAGATTTCCTAGCACTTACTTGGGTTTACTTAGTTTAGAATAAATGTATGGGCTCTAATCCTCTGCGATGTGAAATCAATGGCAAGACTCCTATTGTCTTCAATAGGATCAAGACCAGATCTTAAATGAAACATGACAGGAGCCTTTTAAGCAAGATAAGCTTTTAAGCAGCCTCCTGAGGATCCAGCTTCATGCACTGTGTGTGTCAGGTCAGGCATCTAAGCTGTCAGACCGGAGCACTCTGGGCAACCACAAAAAGTCCAAGTTCACACAAGCACACCCTCTGTAGCAAAGCTGCATAGCTGCCCACAGCCATAACTGTACTAGGAGTGCTTGCTCTTATGGCCAGTGGGCACCACATACGAATGGCCATAGTGAATCAAACCAATGGTCCATCTAGCCCAGTATCCTGTCTCCAACAGCAGCGAGTACCAGAACTTCAGGAGACATGTACTGAACAAGGCAGCTGGAGAGATCCACCACTATGTTTCCCTTCTACTTTCTGGCAGTCAGAAGTTCAAGGTCACCCTGAGCATAGGGTTTCATCTCTGACAACCTTAGCTAATAGCCAGTGATGGACCTATCCACCATGAACGTACCTAATTCTTTTTTGAACCCACTTATACGTTTGGCCTGCACAACATCCCCTGGCAATGAGTTTGACAGGTTAATTGTGTGTTGCGTGAAGAAATACTTCCTCTTGTTTCTATTAAACCCTCTGCCCTAAATCTAGTTCCTAAAACCTTATTCTCCCCCCCACCCCCCATTAGAACCAAAGGTCAACAATGAATGGGCTATTTTTTTCTCTTTTTCTGCTTAATGAAAGCAAGAATAGGGCGAGGCTAAATCGTTATCTCTTGTCTCTTCCAGACCTGGAAAGAGAAAATTAGGAGGTTGTAATGGCTTTGTTGGCTCTGTCACCAGAGTGCTCTTTTAAGGATGTGTCAAGATCTTGTAGAGAAATCTCTTTTGTTTCCAATTCCTCCTTTAGAAACTTTCCCCATTTAAAAATTGAAAAATTGACCGTAGAACTGGAGTTTGGACGTGTTTTCTGTACCGTACCGTACCGTACCGGGCTGTTTAAAAAGCTGTGGATTTTCTATGGTGTGTGGGAGAGTGGGTGTTTTAATAGGCTCTATATTGAGTGTGAACTAGAGCCTCAGTTGGTATGACTCAGCACAGAAACATCCTTATGTTGAGGATCTGGCCCTAATTAAGCACAGAGCTGGGTGGTTGGTGTCAGTTTCAATAGACAACCTTTTAAAGAAGCCCTCTCCCACCCACTTGTTGGGCAGTTGTTAGCATGGTCATTTTCAGATCATAAAGCAACCGATTTAAACTCAGGTTTCAGAGTAGCAGCCGTATTAGTATGTATCTGCAAAAAGAACAGGAGTACTTGTGGCACCTTAGAGACTAACAAATTTATTTGAACGTAAGCTTTCGTGAGCTACAGCTCACTTCATCGGATGCATGCAGTGGAAAATACAGTGGGGAGATTTTATATACACAGAGAGCATGAAACAATGGGTGTTTTTAATTACTTTGAAAAAAAGTTCACAGAAAACATCATTTTCTCTCGTTACAGTGTTTATGGTAACACCCATTGTTTCATGTTCTCTGTGTATATAAAACCTCCCTACTGTATTTTCCACTGCATGCGTCCAATGAAGTGAGCTGTAGCTCACGAAAGCTTATGCTCAAATAAATTTGTTAATCTGTAAGGTTCAACAAGTACTCCTGTTCTTTTTGATTTAAACTCAGTTATCATTCTTGAGCACATGATAATTGAGATGAGACGGAGCACGCCGTGGAGAGTCAGGTTATCTGGGGTCCATTTAGAACATTATCTCTGTCTCATGGCGCACAATGGAATAGGTCACCTGACCTCTCCATGGGCTAGTTTTTCCCCAGTGAAGATAAGAACAGCCATACTGGGCCACACCAATGCTACATCTAGCCCAGTGTCCTGTCTGCCATCAGGCCAATGCTGGATGCTTCAGAGGGAATGAACAGAACAGGGCAGTTATCAAGTGATTCATCCCCTGTCATCCTGGAAGGTTTAGGGACATCCAGCGCATGGGGTTGCACCCCTGAATGTCTTGGCTAAGAGCCGTTGATGGACCTATCCTCCATGAACGTATGTAGTTCTTTTCTGAACCCGGTTGTTGGCCTTCACAACATCCCCTGGCAACAGGTTCCACTGGATTGACTGTGTGTTGTGTGAAAAAGTACTTCCTGGTGTTTGTTTTAAACCTACAGTTTGTTAATGTCATTGGGTGACCCCTGGTGGTTGTCTTATGTGAAGGGGTAAATAACGCTTCCTTATTCTCTTTCTCCACACCGTCATATCTCCCCCATTAGTTTCTTTTCTAAGCCGAATAGTCCCGATTTAGTCTCTCCTCACCTGGAAGCTGTTCCATATCCCTCATCATTTCTGTTGCCCTCTATACCTTTTCCTATTCTAATATATGTATTTGAGGTGGGGCAACCAGAACTGTATACAGTATTCAAGATCCAGGGGTACGATGGATTTACACAGTGGCATTATGAGATTTTCTGTTTTTTTATCTACCCCTTTCCTAATGGTTCCTAACATTGTTTGCTTTGTTGACTGCCGCTGCACAATGAGTGGATGTTTTCAGAGAACTATCTACAATGATTCCAAGATCTATTTCTTGAGTGGATAGTGCAAGTCCATTAATTCCAAGCCCTTTGATGGAACGTGCTATTTAAAAGTGCTAAGATTTAGTCATTATTATTATTATATACATGATCAAATGGAAATTCCTTCTAGGCTTTTAGGAGTGGAAGGTTCTACCATGTGTAAGTTGTAGAGATAGTTGGAAAATGATGTTTTCTGTGAACATTTTTTCAAAGTAATTAAAAAATGCTGAGGAAAATTCTCAAGGAAATTTTCCATTTTTTAAACAAAAAAATAGAAAATGGATTGTTTTCCCAAATCTGAAAAAAATATTTGTAGGTATTAGTGCATGCAAATATTTGCCATTTATCCCTGTTTTCCCACTTCCCTTATGTACACAGCTCTTCCTTTCAGTCTCTGCTGGGAGGACAGCTCATTTCGTGGTTCTGACATTTCTGATCTCCTGCAGGAGGTCTGACATCAGAGCGAGGCTGAGGAGCAAGATCATGAAATCTTCAAAATCAATTTTGTTGTCTTTATCCTCGTCCAGGGCAGAAATGATTTCCTGGTATTTTGGTTTGCTTTCTTGGCCCTGTGGAGAATTTTAATAAAAAAGTTTTTAACACAAAATTCCTTTTTTCCTACATCTTCTTGAAAATAGCAAAACATTTATGTAAATGTTGATACATTTTCCTGCCTTTCTATCCATCCATCCATCCATCCATCCAGGTTCTTATAATCATGCCTGTCATTGCAATTTCTGCATGTCTCACAGGAAATTAATACATTCTAAGGCCAGAAGGGACCACTGTGAACATCTAGTCTGGCCTCCAGGGTAACACCGGCCACAGAACTTTCCTTAATGAATTTCTGTATAAACTACAGCAGATCTTTTAGAAAAACATCCAATCTTGATATTAAAATTTCCACTGATGCAGAATCCACTACAAAACTTGAGAAGTTGTCCAGTGGTTAATTACACTTGCTGTGAATAATTTGCACCTTATTTCTAGTCTAAATTTGTCTAGCTTTTAACAACAAACCACTGGAGCTTCTTATACCTTTAAGAAAAGGAGTACTTGTGGCACCTTAGAGACTAACCAATTTATTTGAGTATAAGCTTTCGTGAGCTACAGCTCACTTCATCGGATGCATACTGTGGAAAATACAGAAGGTGTTTTTGTACACACAAACCATGAAAAAATGCGTGTTTATCACTACAAAAGGTTTTCTCTCCCCCCACCTTACTCTCCTGCTGGTAATAGCTTATCTAAAGTGATCACTCTCCTTACAATGTGTATGATAATCAAGGTGGGCCATTTCCAGCACAAATCCAGGGTTTAACAAGTACGTCTGAGGAACGGGGGGGGGGGATAATAAAACAAGGGGAAATAGGTTACTTTTTATAATGAATCAGCCATTCCCAGTCTCTAGTCAAGCCTAAATTAATTGTATCCAATTTGCGAATTAATTCCAATTCAGCAGTCTCTCATTGGAGTCTGTTTTCGAAGTTTTTTTTGTTGAAGGATAGTCACCTTGAGATCAGAAATCGAGTGACCAGAGAGATTGAAGTGTTCTCTGACTGGTTTATGAATGTTATAATTCTTGACATCTGATTTGTATACCTTTGTCTGCCAGATGTACAGACCTGTATTACCAAATTTCTGTTTTCCATATAGGTACTTACAAACTATAATCAAGTCACACCGTAACCTTTTTCTTTGATAAGCTAAATAGTTGGAGCTCCATCAGTCTTTCCTGATCTCCGTGGGACCTCACTTGAAATAGACCCCCTCAGTCATTCCCCATTACAATTAAATGTTGAGGCACATCAGTTACCCAGTTTTCAATGCATTTAATGTGTCCCATGTTGACTTTGTATTATTCTAGTTCATTAATCAAAATGTTGTGTGGTACCAAGTCAAATGCCTTACAGAAAACTATGTACAGTAAAAACTGTTATCCAGCACTCTACCAAGTGGAAAGCTCTATAAACTGGCATTTTTGATCTTCAATGAAAGTCCGATTTATAGTCCCATTGGTGCGAGGCCAGCAGGCTCCCTAACTGGCTCCGTGTGGCTCCCCGCAAATGGCAACATGTCCCTGCTGCTCCTAGGTGGAGGCGTGGCTAGGCAGCTCTGCACACTGCCTCCAGCCCAAGTGCCAGCCCCGCAGCTCCCATTGGCTGGGAACCGTGCCCAATGGGAGCTGCTGGGGCAGTGCCTTCGGGAGGAGGACAGCGACAAGTCTCTGTTTGCGGGAAGCTGCCCAAGGTGAGCGCCACCTGGATCTGGCACCACGAAACCCCTCCCGCACCCCAACCCTGTGCCCCAAGCCCTCTCCCGCACCCAAACTCCCGCCCAGAGCTCATGCCCCACACTCCCTCCCGCACCCCAACCCCCAGCCCCCTCCCACACCCAAACTCTCTGCCTCTTAGTTAACTGCAATTTTTTACTCGCCAGCACCCCGACTCCCGCAACATGCCAGATACCAAAGCTGTTACTGTATATTACATCAAAGCTATTACTTTTATCAACCAAACTTGTAATCCAAAGAAGATATCAACTTAGACTGATAGGGCCTATTTTTCATAAACCTGGCATTCATTATACTATTCTCCTTTAGTTCTTTATTAATCAAGTCCTGTATCAGTCTTTTCATCATTTTGGCCAGGATTGATGTCAGACTGACAAGTCTTTTTACCCTTTTTAACTATTGGCACATTCGCTTTCTTCTGGTCCTCTAGGACGCCCCCATTGTCCATTGAAAAATTCACGTTAAAAGTCCAAAGAGCTCTGTGGCCAGCTCTTTTAAAAGTCTGGGATGCAAATTAACTGGATCTGCTCATTTAAACATTTCTGACTTTAGTAGCTGCTCATATTCCTGACTTACTATTTTCCATCATCATCATCATAGGATATGAATACATAAACTGCCTATTTCTAAATATAGGACAGAAATATTTATTGAACACTTCTGCCTCTTCTGCATTATTATTGACAATTCTACTATTTCTATCTAATGATGTACCAGTACCGTTGTTAGGATTCTTTTGTTCCTAATATACTTAAAATATTCCTTTTTTTGTCCTTAACTTTGCTGGCCAGGAGTGCTGAGGAAAATCCAATCTTTATTTCTTAAGCGTGGATAATTCAGGAGTAGTGCATGTTAGAGCAGCCAATAGGCTGCTCGAAACTGTGCCCAGTGCTGGTGCCAGATGAAGAATCAAGAAGCTTTATCTGGCCCTCCAACAGCCTCCCCTCTCTTCTGCACCCAATGGAAGCTGTGTGCATCATGGAATCCGGCCCTATGTATTTAGAACCCATATAAAATAATATATTCTTCCCTTATTTCAACCTCCACTGAGTTCCTTTCCTCCTCTCATACTGTGTTTTTATTCCAGACAGAGCTAGCAAGGTTGGGATGACAAGATCCCCTGTAGAGCTGTCAGTAACACTCTCAAAAAGAGGTGCTGATAACATGGTGCTTTCAGCTCTCCGTCTCCTAGAGAGATCATTTATGCCTCTGCAATTTATCTGGCGTCAGCTGCTCTGGGGGTCTAAGTCTGATTCTCATGTCAGGTGTTTATGATGTAATGGCAGATGCAGCATTAAACGTGTGTGCATTTCTTCCTGCCACAAATACCCAGTATCCAGTCTTTGTTTGAGCCCTTGTAATTGTGCTACATTCCAGATGGAAATGCAGGCAGATACTTTAACCATGGTTTTTCAATTTCTTGCCCTGTGTTGCATATGGAGGTGGCCAAGAATACAGACAAGGAATCCATCAAGAATGTATTTACATAGTCATTAAAATCTCACTGGGGATTTGCAAGGCGACAATATGCACGTTGTATCTGCAGCCTCCAAAATGCCTTCCCACGCTGAGGAATAATTTGTTTGGTCGTTAGGTGAAAGGCAGACACGGGGCAAAGGGTTCGCTCGGAAAGGAGATTGGAAGTTTGATAGTTCAGTTTGTCCAATGCATGTTTCATGCTTCCAAGTATGCAAGTTGGCTGCGATTGCGCGAACAGTGCACAATGAAAACATCTTGACCGGCAATGACAAAAGGGGCTGACCTGTCCTAGAGGTGAACTTGCACAGGGCTGGGCTCTGGACACCCGCTCGACATGCTTTTCTTACCTGTATGAAATTTATAAACTGGGTTTGCAGCAGGGTTTTGGTTTCAGCTTTGCTGAGTTTGCCATCGGGGTCAGCAGAGTTGTTGTAAACCAAGGCCGCGGTAGCAAATGCTTTCTCCAGGTCTGAGCCTTTCCCGAGAGCTATGGGAAGAAGACGACACATACAAAGGTTTGCAATATTATTGAAAATGTTGTGCTAGAAACAGCCCTAGTGTCAGGAATGAAGCCTGCAGCGTTGCCTGCCCAATCACAAGTGCCGCTGGGCCACAGCTGAACAGTGCTCACCTCTGTAGATTCTCTGCCTTCCTGTGCTTGCCTGACTCCAAGCTCTGCTTCTGCCCTGCACCCAGCCTTGTTCCACTCCTGTCCCAGCCTTGCTCCTGCCTTCCCTGACTCCCGGAAAGCTGGTTCTGACCCTCGCCTCTGATTCCTGGCTCCAGCTCTGTCTCAACTCTGGGCTCTGGCATTTGGACTGACTCTGGTTCTGACCCTTGGCCCTGGTTCCTGGTTCTCACCAGCAGGCCTGATTCCGGCTCTGAATTGGTCTCCTGACCCTCAGCTGGTGTAAATCAGTGTAGCTCCATGAAAGTAATAAACCTCTGACAATTTGTACCACCTGAGGATCTGGCCCAGAATTTATTACAAGCGAGGTACCAACATGCACTATGCCCTGCCAAAATTTCAATGCACCCTACCACTGAGATTTTATGCTATGAATAAATATAAAACAAAAGCACTAACAAAAAGTGAGCCAGGTATAACCAGTGCTGTGGGTCTAGGTCACTGGGTCTGTTAGTTCAAAAACTGCGGCAGACTTAAACGTGGTCCAGCCACTGGCTGGGGTGAAATGGGGGGACACAGAGAGCCATTCAGTGTAGCGGGGTTACACAGGCATAGCACTAAATATGTAGGGCTGGATTCTCTTATGTTATACCTAGGGCCAGTGACAATTTTTCCAATGAAACTGTTTTTTGATGGAAAATTGAGTTTTTGACCAAACAGAATTTTCCGTGGAAGGTGTCTGCTTTCTGCAGGAAATCTTGATTTTTTTCCATTGAAGAACTGAATATCTTTTGACTAAAAATGTAAATATTATGATTCTGAAATGCTGCTATGATGCCTCATGGAAGTTGTGGTCAGGTGCCTTTTGCTCCCTGTCTCCTCTATGGGGCATGCTCCTCAGTTGGACTTCATCTCCCAGGATGCACTGTAGCCATGCAACAGCCACAATGTATCGCCTCCCTTCCCCAATGTGGGGCATCATGGGAGATGTAGTCTGAGGAGGGATCCCAGTCTCCAGAGGAGAATGGGCGCATGAGGTGCCCAAACTGCAACTCCAGTGAGGCCCGAGGGTGGCATCTCAGAATTGAAATATTTGGTCTTAGCCAAAATATTTTGACAGAGGATTTTTCACCAAAAACTCAAAATTCATCATGGCAAAAAGCCCATTTTCTGACCTGTCGTTTCCCACCTGCCCCTCACTCTGCCCTCCCGTCTGGGTTTTGTCCCAGTTCTGCAGAGCAGGGACTAGCTCTTCCAGTGAGTCTGTGCAAAGCACATTGTAGATGCCACTGTAATACAGACGTACAGGCAGGGTGAAATTCACCCCTGCACCGAGAGCCTGGGCTTCACATACACTCTCCTTGTAAAACTTAAGTGGTGCCGGGGTCTGAGCTGGACCCCTACCCGGGGGCAAATGCTGCCCACTGCTGGGCAGTATTATCTAGGGACAGGCAGAGAATGGAAACATTCAGGCAGAGGAGGTGTAACTTCTAAGCATGGGGTAAATCCTGGGAACTACTGAGTGTATTCAACTCCCAGCTAGATCAATGGGCTAAATCCCAAAGACCTGGGTCCACCCTGAGGGCCCGATCATGCCCCAGAGATGTGGGCAGACCTTGGCTCCCCATTTCTAAAGTAGAGCCCGTGACCTCAAGAGGCAGCAGCTCTGCTTCTCCTGTCCCCTGAGGTGGGCTCCCTATAGGTTTGCAGGAGGGAAGGGGCAAGCCGGAGGTAGGACAAGGTGCGAGATGCAGTTGTCCCCCGCCCCATGTTCCCTGAGCCTGGGCAGATCCCCCCGGGAAGCATAACACAGTCTGGGGTTAATTACATTTCCATACCCCCATCACTCTGCAATGGAGATCCCTCTAAAAGGGGCGTCCCATTCTGCTGTCCGCAAAAGCCCCAGCAGTGAAGGGCAGAGGACTCACTCACAACCCTTCCAATTCTATTTGCCATTGGCTGTGGCCTGAGCAGTGGGATTTTGGGGTCGCCACTAAATTTCCATTATTTCCTGCTGTTGATGTTTTTTGTCTTGAAAATCAGAACCCAAAAGGATTAAGGAACCGTGTGGAGTCGGTCTCCTTACCTTTCACAGAAGCCAGCTGCTTGGATATAGGTAGGCTGGTAACAAGAGGGAAGAAATGCTGTTACACTGGTGAACCTTGTGTGACTAGTTCCTTCATAAACTGACTCATTTCTACTCATTTTATTCCATTCCACAGACTGTATCATAGGGCTCCTCAAAGAGGAATGAGTTTCCTCCATAGTGGAAAGATCAATATTCTTACAAACTACTATCACAAAATAATCCAACAACAATGGACTTTTTCTGATTCTCAGACTCAGCTTCTGGCCCATCGTTTGTATGAAATATGAAATAAGTGGAACAAACTGTAACACAGTGGCTCTCCACTTTTTCAGACGACTGTACCCTTTCAGGAGTCTGATTTGTCTTGCGTATCCCCAAGTTCCACCTGACTTAAAACCAACCTGCTTACAAAATCAGACATAAAAATACAAAAGTGCCACAGCCCACTAGTGCTGAAAAATTGCTTATTCTCCTTTTTACCATATAATTATAAAATACATCAAGTGGAATATAAGTATTGTACTTAGATTTCAGTGTATAGAGAGCAGTATAAACAAGTCATTGTCTGTATGAAATTTTAGTTTGTACTGACTTCGCTAGTGCTTTGTAGATAGCCCTGTGTAAAACTAGGCAAATCTCTAGAGGAGTCGATGGACCTGGTGGAAGACCTCTGCGTACCCCTGGGGGACACGTACCCTGGTTGAGAACCACTGGATGCTCATTTTCATTTTCAAAGCATGAAAGTACGACAGCAATTGTAAGTGTTCAGACTTGGTTTGGAGTGCACCCTGGAGAAATACAGCAGGTCTATGCACTTTCCACTCTGTACCATTCCCACTTCTGGAGCGCAGCATATGTGGTTTTTATTTTTACCAGAAGTCATTTTGGTGAGAAGGGCTCTTCCTACGTTCTATTAAAATTTAAAGCATGATTACTTTCGCTAAAGTGCTGGAAACTAATTATAGATGAGCCATCATGCTGTGGAATCCATCTCTTGTGATGGATATAGACAAATCTGTCTGCATAATGAACTTTAAGACAAATGTCAGATTGTTAAAGAACAAAATTTTCACTTACCGTTTGGGCATGTTTGCGGTAGCTGAAGTTGTTTTTTGGGTGGGAGCAGCACCGGTTTGATTTATGGAATATAGTTTTGAGTTCTGAGTGCTAGGAGTACAGCCACACATCCTTCACAATAGCCTTGTTGTTTATGATCTCTAAGCAACTCAAGTAATTGCAAACAGATGAATTCAAACTCCCTGCTGTGAAAGGGAAAGAGCACACAGCCTGGCTTCAGCATGCCCCATCAATAATGTAAATGCCACTTGGTGAAGCTAGCTAAATAAATCAGTCTGGAGCAGCCTGTTTGAGACAATGGAGAGGTATCGGAAAGTAGAAGTTGCTGTTTATTTTATATAAGACTAAGAGGAAGTGAACTGGATTCAATGGGGGCCTGAACCATGGGAATCTTCCCATTGACTTTAAAGGCCTTTGATGCACTCTTTTGGTACTGACTACATCAGTATGAACTACATACCTTTTAGTTTGCGCCAGCAGGCTTTATATGGGGGAGTTAGAGCGCTCTGTAATTCATAACCCCCGTAGATCAGTCTGCAGCACTGTGTAGACAAGCCGTAAATGTTCAATGCCAGGCTTCAATTAGACCAGCTTAGCAGGAGTGAAACTATACTGCTTTGTCTACACTGGAGATTTATCGTGTGTTAGCTAACATCTTGTAATAACATACTTTTAAATCCTAATCAAGACAAGGCCACAGACTTTTTTGCAGCAGGTCTAATGTAAAGGTGCCTTTAGAACACTTGTGGCAAATTTGTGTGTAGACGCTTGTCATGCCAAGGACTAGTCATGCTGTTCAGCGCACACACACTCTCCAGGAATGATCAGGCTCTGAGCTCTCCTCCTTCTTCAGGAAAAAGTTTCAAAGTGAGCTGAAACTAACTGAGCAACAAGCTCTCCTGAGCTATCCTGCATGACAGACACCATGTCAGTGGTCACTGTGCTAGCATGAAAAGGAACGAACTTGGCAGTTGTAAGCACACCTACCATCTACTCAACCTCCTTTTGACATCCTGAGTCCAGGTTTGATGGCATTGATTTAGCACAAAGTGGTCCCTTCTCACATACGTGCCACTGAAACTTGTCCCTGAAGCCCTCTTGTTCTCCAGAATAAATGGCACCAGACTGGTTTAGCCTTTTAAAGTAACAGTATTCATGTGAATGCAGTGCTTTGTGTTCTCAAGGTGCTGGGCAAACGTTAACTGGTCAACACTAACAACACCTGCGAAGCAAGTAAGCAGGAATCGTGGGCTTGATTCTCTGCTGCCCGCAGCAGACCCTGAGCTCAGCACACAGCAGGACCACCAACATGGAACCAGTTCTGACGTCTGGATTCTCTGGCCCAGCGCAGGTGAGAGCATCCTGGGGGCTGCTCCAACTTGTGCCAGCTGACAACAGTATCTAAGGGAGCGTGCACCCCCTGAATACAGCTGGAGGGCAGCAGGTTCCAGCCACGCCTCCTCCCCATTTCCTGACATGCCCCCTGTGGTAGAGGCTGTGAGACAAGTGGAGTAGATGCTGTTAATTCTCCATCTGTGCCCACTAGGGTCTCCCCCACACTAAGGGCACCCCCAGCAGGGGAATTAGGGCCAGATTCTGTCCCTTTGTGTACAGGAGACAGAAGAGGTCAGAGAACCTCTTTCATTACCTCCATTTCCCAAACAAGGAAACAAAGCCACAGCACTGGGTCAGCTGCACTTCGTGTGGACACTGGATAATTTTCCTAGTGTGGACAAGGCTGGGGAGGTTAAGTAACTTTTCCAAGGCCACACAGTGAGTCATTGTCATACACGGGATTAGACCACCTCCTAGGCCAGTGGTTGTACCCTAGAGCATGCGGCCTTTCTAATAATTTTTTCCACACTGTGGTAGGAGGAGGTGTTCTGTCTTTTCTTAGGCTTCTTGCAAAATAGCATCTAAGAGTAATCCTGTGTTTCATTTAGACTGTAGCGGATGATCTCCGCTTCCAAAAAATCACAGAGCCACATGACAGCTCAATCCCCACTCTCAGAACGCCTCTTAACTCCGTTGTGTCTCAGCATGACTGCTGATATTTGAAAATACACTGGCATACATTGCACATTTCTTGTCAAAGTTCTCCAAAAATTGCTTTGAGCATGGCTCTGTCTGCTTTACCTATGAGCCTATAGGCTTATACCTGAAAGTCCTATAGGTCCTTCCCCCTCTAAGATTGGACAGTGAATAGGATGGCTTCAACAATTTCCAACTCACTTTTCCTGCTAAGGGGTAAAATACCAATGACAAAACTACCCAGAATGAGACTTTATGGAACAGGACAGTCAAAGGAAACTGCAACAGATGGCCGAGAGAATTAAAATGTTTTCCTCATTCAGAAGAAACTAAATTACTGAAGCATAATGACTAAGGATGTTCACCACCTTACTGTTCTTGGATTTTAAGTATCTTAAAAAGCCTGGGAAAAGAGAACCCCTAATTTTCCATCTAAGAGTGTCATTACTCAGACAACTCTGAGCCTCTTTTGAAAGGTTTAAGCTGTCTTACCTCTCCAGTGCATTCTTCGGGATTGGCTCATGAATAAAACAGAGCCATAATTGCAGTGACGCAGCCAAAACACATATAATCAATGCTCATTATCCCATCAATTAACACACTAAAATTAAACAAGAGTTAGGGTTTAGTAATCTGCCATCAGTTAAAAAACAAAACAAAAAAGCAAAACACCTTTCTCGTGGTGAAGCAATAATTCGCTTTTTCATCTCTAGGACCATAAAACAAGGCATCAAATGTTTTACAGCTTGGTTAATGTGCAAGAAGTTAAGAACATTTTGGTCTTAGAGTCCAGGGCAAAAATATGGATGGAAACGGGAAACTTGATGCGCGTATCTCAGCTGCAACAAGCGTCTGGAGAGCAAAGGCAGCCCTCCGCATGCTTGCTTTTTGTAATCTGTAGATTTGACTCTGCATACCTCGAGGATCCTCATTTGTATTACCTTGGCTCCCCAGTCCTCAGGATGATCTGAACTCCGGCAGTGACAGTGAGTAACTTCCCTGTTGGGTGAGAAATGAGTTGAAACAGACATGGGATACGTTATTCGGGATACATTATCCAGGTAGAATGTATCAACAAGCATTGGCAACCCGAGTTGAAGTGGGATATAAAGGGCGAGCCCCTGCCTGGAGGTGAATTTCACCCCAAATGTGCAACAGCAGACCCCCCAGAACACAATTCCAATATGCACCACTTCTTGCTACTCATTCCCTGACCTGCATGGCTTCAAGACAGGTTTTTCACGACCTCTACTTGTCATCTTTGCACATGCTAATAGACTGTTCCCGTATGCTGGTCATCCACGGACATGTGCTTCCAATGTACCCAGCGCAAACCAGACCCCATGCAAACCAAAAAAAAAAAAAAGAAAGCATGTAGACAGAGATGACTGGTTCATTCTCACAGTAACTCCTGTGATTCTCCTGCTATCTCTCCTGCTTACTCACCTTCCTCTGCCTCAGAGCAAGGAGGGCCCATGTGTGCAGTGTCAAAACACTGCTTGCTACGTCCCCGGTGCCCCAAACCCTAGACTGATTCACCCACTGATCTCTGTTTGCCCCCATATTCACAGCTCCTCTCAAATTCAGGTAAAGTGTGTGTGTGGGGGGGGGGGGGGAGGGTGTGCACCCAACCACAGCGGCTGCCTCATTTGGCCTGGGAGGGCTGGCCTAGCAGTTAATGGAGGGCTTCTCCACCCCCTGACATAGGCCAGTCAATGCCGCACTGGCTTGCACGTGACCAAATCGGCCCTGTATCGCTCTGACAATGGATGGTGTGCCACCAACCTCTGAGCTCACCTTCCCCACCATTTTGGCCCATCTCTCTACCATGCTGTCTCTAGAGGTAGTCAATGCTGGTCAAAGGAAGATGAAAAATCTCTATAATGTAGCAACCATGCCATGTTGTATTTGGGTGAAAAATCCATGCCTGCATGCCGCAAGCAATTAATTCATACTCTGCAGCATGAGATTTAATTACTCTTAGCTTGCACAGAGTAGCTGCAAATGTTGTTAGGGCTCATGGCACTTTCCACCTCTATTTAAAATTCAGCCAGAAGTAGTTGACATTTTGTAAACACATAATTGAAATACACAGATAAACAACTGAAAGAGGGCAACTCTTTGACCCGGGCATGAACTAACAGGTTTCTTCCATCTATCGTGTCTGTGATTCTGTGTTAAGGATATATATGCAAACTTAAATATTGAAGAGAAAACACAAATCTTTTTTAAATGATCAGATTTCACAATATTAAGCAACTTTCTGTCGAAGTATTTTGTTCAGGCTTTAAACCCAGATACACACACACGGCACGTAAGGATATACTTGTGTATATATACACATTATTCTGTTTTACACAGCTATCTTGATTTCTAGCTATACTGTAATGTGCAAATCATTCATTATTATTGACTGGACAAGTTTTAGCAGATTTCACATGCCCACAATAATGCACACACAAACACTTGACTGCATAAATTATTCATGCAATCATTTAAATTAATTGCAGCTGCAAAAGACCAGGCTATGAAGTTTCTTCTTGGCATTCTCCCAGAGGTGTTTCCTTTTTTATACACTAAAGAATTCCGAATCTTCATGTTGGTCTACATTTCTAATACAATATGTACCATGTCATGAGAGTCCTGAATTCTATGGCGTTGAACTCAACAATACCTATAAACATGCATGGGCTTGCCCAGGTTTGGGAGGGAGTATGTTTTGAGTAAAGACTAACAGCTTAGTAGATATCATTACAGCTACCACTAAAATTTAAAACCCAAACAAGAATAATGGATTTGGCAGGGCTTCCCTTTTCCTAATGCCTTCAGACTTTCTAGCCCTGACATCTCTTCAATCAAAACATAGTTGTGTAGTCTTATGGGAGCAGAAATGCTGCTAAATTGCAGCCAAGAAGGTAATATATTAGGTTTTTTTTGGTAAGGGGAATTTCATTCTCATTGGGATCTTATCTTCATATGAACGAATGAATTCTATTAGTATGGATTATTATAAAATGTACCATTGTTAAGAGTAGTTTGATTTTAATAATAATTGTTGTGGCTATTTAAAATAATCTTCCTTCCTTTCACTACTAAAATAAATACAGGATATGACATTATTTGCTTAGGTCATCTCTTGGGTTGACACTTGTAAATACTTATTTACAGGTGCCAAAGTTGATGTCTCATATGTAGGTCCAAATCTTCTTGAAGTTTGTGTAATTTTCTAGATAGGGTGGCCAGGTGTCCAGTTTTCGACCGGAACACCGGTTCGAAAAGGGACCCTGACGGATCAAGTCATCATTGATGACTGGGCCATTAAAAGTCCAGTTGGCATGAGGCTGGCTCTGTGCAGCTCCCTGGAAACGACGACATATCCCTGCGGCCCGTAGGCAGAAGTATTGCAGGGGGCTCTGCATGCTGCCCCCGCCCTGAGCACCAGCTCCGCAGCTCTCATTGCGTGGGAATTCCCCACTACATGCCAACCCCCTGCCCCAGCCTGGAGCACCCTTCCACATCCTGACCCCCTCATTTCTGGCCCCAGAGCATGCACCCCCAACCAGAGCCCTCCCTCCCTCCCGCACCCCAACTCCCTGTCCCAGCCCGGTGAAAATGAATGAGTTGGTGACGGTGGGGGGAGAGCAAGCGACAGAGGGAGGTGGGATGGAGTGAGTGGGGGTGGAACCTCAGAGAAGGGGCAGAGTGGGGCAGGGCCTTGCGGAAGGGGTGGGGCAGGGGGTGGGGCAAGGGTGTTCGGTTTTGTGTGATTATAAAGTTGGCAACCCTATTTCTACAGCATTCTTTTTATATATTTACCAAACATTTCATCAACAGATTTTTTTAAAATGGAATTTAAAAAAAAATTCTGGTGGAAACTGTTTTGATAAAACAAAATTCTCCTGCAAGGTTTGCAACCCAAGTATTGCAGCCAAAGCATGAGAAGCTGAAAGTGATATTGACCAGAGCAGGTACACTTAATGTTTCTACTACTCTACACTTTGAAATACATTATATATCCTCAAAATGGGAAAACCATTAGAAGTAGATCTTTAAGTGCACCCATTATATAAAAACTGGTCCACTTATCCCAATGGTCCAGCATATGTCTTTAATCCCTTCACCAGTGTGTACATCTCCCTCTCCCCTTTGGTGAACGGAATCAGACCTGCTAAATTATTTGTGAATTTTCTCGTGTTCTGTTTGCTGGCCTAAAAAGAGGACACAGGATCCAATTCTGCGAGCACTAATGGTGATTTGCTTTTAGCTCATGTGGTTGAACCCTGTGTTACTAGAACAAACAATCCAGAGTCCTATCCCCTGTCTGCATACATGTAATTTAGCTGATGACCGTTGCACCTATATGTACATAGCCACAGCTTGTTACACGCCGAGTGGCAGCAATTCACTAAAGTCTGTATCCACTGACTTTCTGGTTTCCCCTGGAATCAAGCACAGAACAACTGGAGTCAGAGCTTTGGTCCGGTATAGTCTGAGCCATGGCTTTGGGGATCCATTCTTGGCTGGAAGCTGAATCTGTTCTGGATTTTTAACATGCGTTCGATCAGCACGTGCTAGTTAATTTCAAAGGGACTCTACGCGTGTGGGAAATTCTCACTGACATCAATGAATGCTATTCAGCAGGAGAATGGACACCCTTTTAATAACCAGATCCTGCAAACACATACATAACTTTGCACGTGAGTGGTCCTACTGAATTCAAGGGGACTATCAATCTATAAGTAGGTTGGGGACTGAATTTTTTTTGTTTTTTACAATATTGATGGATGCTATCAACATTTATTTAAGTTTTTATTTTATCAATTTAAATTTTCAGTTGCGGGAAATTATGGTGCAGGGCTTCAGACAATTATTTAATGACAATAGACACTGAGATTCAAAAAGTTAAATCTTTATAATGGTTAAAACCCAATGCATCAACTTCACATTTCAAAACATCCATAGTAAATATCCTAAAATCAGACTCTGGGAAGTTCTCAAGCTGCATTTTTCATACTTGGCCTATCCGTAAATTTTGATGACCAATGTCAATATTTTGTCATTGGTTTGTGTGTGGGTAGGGTGAAACTGATGTTTACCAACATTTACTGATAGGCTAGGCTTGGAAGGACTCTACTTATGCATTTCCCTTAAATTGTTAAAGGGCTTGTATGACAGAGCATATTATAGAAATGCTGTTGGCATTGTAATATTTTCCCGTCTAGGAAGCTGTTTAAATGGCATGTTGGGAGAGGGTTTCAGGTTGGACTGCTACGCAAAGGAAAGTCACTTCATCTTTAAAAACAAATGGATTATGAGCATCCTGACAGAAGGAGGGCAAAGTTGCTGGGAGACGTAGGGTACAAAAATACTCACAGGACAATCATTTTCCAGTAAGTGGTTTATTTCTCACAGTACCGTTTTGGGCCACTCCACCCCTGTGTTCTGTGTTCCTCACCCCAAACAAACCAGAGTGGCAGCTCAGGAACATTTGCCTTTCGGCTGCCATTGCTCTTTTCTAGCTCATCGCTGGAGGCTTCATCCTGCTCCTACTGGCAAAACTCCCAGAATCAGGGCCTGACTCCTTCCTTTGCAGGGCACTCATTCACCTTCACTACCAGAGCCCGCATAATAATGATCAAAGGATCATGACTGTATTAATGTAGTTGTGTGCAGTGGGCTGAGGAGGTGGTTTATGAGTTCATTTTGGGAACAGCAAGTGCATTGTTGAAAGGTTTGCCATTTACTTCCATCCATCATGAACAGACACATTATATATCTCCATTGCAATGATCACTCTTCTGCATAAACCATCTTCCCTTCTGATTGAAACACACCCCTCCTGAAGTCAAGCAACTCAGACTTGGCAGTCAAATTCTGGAGGATGGAGTCATGGTGAGCATGCGTCTCCCTGAGAAGTGATAATGTCTTCTGTGGGCTGAACTACTCATTTGATGCTCTTTGGTTCTCTTCTATAATCTGGTTAACTCCAGGTCTTCCACATTCGTTCCACATTCCAGAAACAGGACTTTCAAGCTTGTTCTCACTTCCCAAGCATAACAGTGCTCTAGTATTTACCTTTTCTGAAAGAATTCTGATGGTCTTTGTGATGGGGACCACTTCGCCAAACGGAAATACAAATGACTGCACCACCTGGGACACCAGTAGAGCTGTGCATCAGGAATCAGACCTGTTTGGGATTAGCGGAGAATCCCACCGTGTATCATTTGAGCACTTTTGCCCACACAATCCTCCCTGAATTCGCTCTTCAGAAATATGTACGTGTAGTTCTGAGAGTGGAATTTAGCTCTGTGGTCATTAATGATTCAATTATTAATGAAGCCCACTGCAGAAGACAAAGCAGGTGAAATGTCATTTTGAAAAGCTATTAGAATCAGTCTCTGTCTGAGGGGAAAAGTCATTTCTCATTTCAAGTCCAGACACCTTTCAGAATACGGCATATCACTTTGGACCAAATTCTGCTCTGTAACCCATGGTTGTAGAGTGCTCTGACCCATGGAGCCGGTGTAGAATCCTAATGAATTCAGGCACCAAACTCGCTTAGACTCATTTGAAAATATCGGGTGTAAGGTGTAAATGCATACACCACTCTTTGGTACAATTATTCAGCTACATAATTCACCTGTTAAAACCCCACCCCCAAAGCATTTTATTAAAGGAAATTTGGGGGAAAAAAATCTCTTTACTGGAAATACATCACTGAACTGGTTCTTAGGCATGTTCCAGTAGCCTTCAGAAGAGCAAATTTCTGTTAAAGAAAAAGACACACAAGGGTGAAAATGTAAATAAAGAAAATGGCAGCGAACGGCAATGACAAGTATTCCCCATACCACTAAAACTTAATGTTGATGCACTGAAAACGTTACATTAGATATATAGTTCAGATAAGGAATGATGTGTCAAGCTGCTGTCGATATTAATCTTGAAATGTAGTTTATTCCTGATGTTGGAAGGATTCCAGAAGGAAAAAGCTACAGTGTTTCCTCAAAGGAAGGAATAAAATATATGTTAGGGGAATGTATAAGTTAAGGAGCACATCCATTCCAGAGAGAGAGTTTTGAATCAATCTGGTTTAAAAGAAGTAGACTGAAGGACTTAAAGGTTTATGACACAGTGGACTATAGAACCACTAGATAGGTATACAATGAAAGGGAAATATTTGAGATAGGCATGAAACAGACTCAGAGGACTATTATTATTTGAGGTGTTTTTTTAAAATCTCTAATATTAACTGTGGTGCTCTGGAGATACTGCATGTGGCAGAATAAAGACAGATGCATGCAACGGCTTCTTTCATCAATACATCAGAGACTTTGCCAGGCATAAATACAGAGCTAGATCTCAGTTTTAAACAACTCTTTTTAATTCATAGGATATGCAAATTGGGAATAATTAGGCTACTTGGGTCAAACGCTCACGAGATGAATCCATCCACAGAACCTCAGCATCTCCTTGCGTCTCGCTTGTTACCCAACCTTTATGATTTATCACAGGCCAACTCAGTGCCAAGCAGGAGACAAGATATAACCACTGATCTGCTGAGATTTATGGGAATAAAGAAAATATCCAACTAGGCTTATGGGCTGCCCTGCGAATGCAGGAGGCATAGTTGGCCTCCTGGTTTTTGTACTGCTCTGGGAAGTAAATTCCATGTCTCTGCTCGGTTCTCAATATACTGTAGGAGGCGGGGGGTAGAATCAAGGCTCTGCTCCCTCCTCCCTCCAGACTAACCGTGCTAGAGAGGGGAATGTAGTACCTTTGCACAGCCTGCTGCCCCTGGCATGCCAGAAGCAGTGGTACAATGTACCCAACCACAGAGTGTGTCCCTAAATGGCAGCAAAAGGCCACTGGAGCCTTGTTCTTCCTTTGCTTAGCTTTATAGCTGGTGGACAATACAAATATTGGAGAATTTGCATGGGAAAGACAAGGGAATTTTAGCCACCCGGATTCAATGGAGTTACTGCGGATTTATACCCATCACGATGAAGAGCAAAAAACTCAGGCCTTATACATAGATCCCAGAGCCAAAAGAGACCATAGTGATCATCTAGTCTGACCACTTGTGTAACACAGGCCAGGGAACTGCCCCAAAGTCATTCCTAGAGCAGATTGTTTAGAAAAACATCCCATCTTGATTTAAAAATCGTCAGTGATGGAGAATCCAGACCTTGGGTAGTTGTTCCAGTTGTTAATTACTCTCACTGCCTTATTTCCAATCCGAATTGTCTAGCTTTACCTTCCAGCCACTGGACTACGTTAGAACTCTCTCTCTAGATTGAAGAGCCCATTAGGAAATATTTGTTTCCCATGTAGATACTTACAAGACTTGATCACAGTCTATATGTTATTTCTCTAGAACTCCTGCGCTGCACCTCCTGCTTCTCCAGTGTTAAGCCAGGCCTGCCCTAGACGTCTGTGCTGAAACCCCATTGTAGACAGAGCCCCAGGAATCCTCACCCAGTGTGGGAGGGAATCAGCAATCTCTGTGTCTCTGCTCCCCATGCTCCAGGCCCCACAGCTCCCTCTGTCTATGAGGGCTGGAAACAGGGCCAGCCCAGGGTGAGGCAGGGGAGATGCCCATCGCTACCCAGGTGGAGGGCTAACGCATCCAGGGGTTACTCTCTGCAGCTCTCATTTTGCTGGGATAACCTGCCGTTTAAGCGGATGTGTGGTGGGGGGAGGGGAGCAGCTCTGGAAGGCAGGGAGTTGGGCAAGGCTGCAGGGAGCCCAGGGGCAAGCATCGAGGCACACACGTGGCCTTGGGCTTTGAGACACAAGCACTGCCTGCTACTTGGAGGGAAAAGGAGTGTGTGGGGAGGGAAGGGGATAAAAGCTTCCATGTTGTAATAATACAAACATGTCTAACGGCTAGGATAGCGGAGAAATGGGCAACAAAGAGAAACACACAGGAAGGATTATAAATGAGCAGGAAGGACTGCCCTGAACATCAAGGGACATGTATGCTTCAAGGCTGACCTAGTTATTTAACTAATTAGCAGATACACCCACTAATAACGCAGTGGGAAAGAAATCCGTCTGCACACAGTCCTGTCTGTGTGCACACAGCATGCACACAGGACTTTGAAGAGGAAGCTGGAGTTTACAGAGCCATTTATTTGCCTTACATTAGGAAACACCAAACTCAGTGTTTTTTCTCCTGATGCTCCCCTGGGATGTAACTGGCCCTATACCGTGACTTTAACACAAAGGGAACGTTCCTGCATGTTCTCCAGTTGTAACAGATACAAATGCATGCATGGATTTTTGTTTTCATTTTTGCGGTTGCTATATTATATTCATCAGAGAAGATAGAGAGGGAAAAAACTTATTGGACCTTGCAACCCACACGCCTGTCCATGAAACTATAGTCCCCAGGCAGAGGATGTATCAGATACCAACCAACTCATTATGGCTAAACGCTATTAAAGAGCCTGTATATCCTACTCCTTCCTTGAATATATTACTGTATAAGTTCTTTTTTGAGCATGGATATGTTGTTTGGTTCTATTACTAAGTCATTCCCTCAGTTCTGTTTTTCAGATGAAAATGTTTGCTTAAACTTGAAACTTAATAATATAATAATTACGCCTAGCTCTTACATAGTACTTTCATCCACAGCTCTCAAAGCATGTAACAAAGGTCAGTATTATCCCTATTTTACAGATGGGGGAACTGAAGCACAGAGAGGGGAAAGTGCCTTTCTCAAGGCCACTTCTCAGACTAGGGGCAGAGCTGGGAACAGAATCCAGATCTCTCGGATCCCAGGCCAGTGCTCTAGC
Organism: Eretmochelys imbricata; assembly: GCF_965152235.1. Lineage (NCBI taxonomy): Eukaryota > Metazoa > Chordata > Testudines > Cheloniidae > Eretmochelys > Eretmochelys imbricata. The sequence goes on along the minus strand of NC_135578.1, from coordinate 5,605,910 downwards.
CACTAAGCAATGCTGCCTCCCATTTGCATAGGCAAATAACATAAGAACGGCCATACTGGGTCAGACCAAAGGTCCATCTAGTCCAGTATCCAGTCTTCTGACAGTGGCCAATGTCAGGTGCCCCAGAGGGAATGAACAGAACAGGTAATCATCAAGAGATCCATTCCCTGTCGTCCATTCCCAGCTTCTGGCAAACAGAGGCTGGGGGCACCATCCCTGCCCATCCTGGCTAATAGCCATTGATGGATCTGTCGTCCATGAACTTATCTAGCTCTTTTTGAGCCCTGTTATAGACTTGGCCCCCACAACATCCTCTGGCAAGGAGTTCCATAGGTTGACTGCATTGTATGAAAAAATACTTCTTTTTGTTTGTTTTAAACCTTCTGCCTATTAATTTCATTTGGTGACTCCTAGTTATTGTGTTATGAGAAGGAGTAAATAACACTTCCTTATTTATTTTCTCCACACTAGTCATGATTTTATAGACCTCTATCATATCCCCCTTAGTCGTCTCTTTTCCAAGCTGAAAAGTCCCAGTCTTATTAATTTCTCCTCATCTGCCAGCCGTTCCATACCCCTCATCATTTTGGTTGCCCTTTTCTGAACCTTTTCCAATTCCAATATGTCTGTTTTACATTTAAGGGAGCTCAGGACAGAAAGTCACAAGTGCCTAGAGACCGTCTCTCCCCCAGTTCAAGAAACTGGGGGGCACCAAACTAAAGGGGCAAAGCTGGAAGATCACCCCCCCCACACACACACACACACACTCCAGTTTTTTGTTTTGTTCTGGACAATTAAACAACACAGTACTGATTTATTAATACTTGGAGAGAGAGAGAGACACACACACACACACACAGAAATTGGACTGTATACGTTAAAATTGGGTATTTTTATGTTGTGACACTGACTTACCAGAAATGAATCATGTCTCCAAATGTATGTCTGTACAATCCTTGTAAAAATCTTGGAAAATACTCAAAATGAGAATTATTTTACACTGTTATAATACCACCATACTCTTCAAATGTACATTGTATGCATTAACTTTATTAGGGTCAAATAGATATCACAATATAGATCCATCCACTGAGTAGCCATAAATTGGTTACAACAATCATATAAGACTATGCTGTTTTATGCTTTTAACATTACAGCTCATACAATATTATAGACGGATACACTTTTATTTAGAAATGCAGATGATCAGTTTCGATTATGATGCTGTGTTTCAGGCTTCAAACTGAGTAAGAAAAGAGTTTAGGGTGACCCTTTTGGCTACACAGAATCCCATGTACTGTAAGAAGCAAAGTCCAAATCTTCAGTGAAGCGATGCCAATTTACACCTGCTAGGAATCTGACCTTATATATCTTAAGATGAGGTTTTTTAGATTTTGCCAGTTTCCTAACATTTACTGATAGCACCAAAACCATTATTCAAAACCAGCATTCACCATAATGATGGAACAGAAGTGTCATTTAATGATTTTCAAATGGCATAGATAGAAATATTTCCATCCGGAATAAAGGAATAATTACGCTTTGTAATGCTGACTAACAATGATCTTTGTCCTTGCCATGTTTTGTTAAATTAAGTACATGACACATGGCATATTTTTCACATGGTTTTGGTTACTGATATCTGCACCTCTGTTATCCTAATTAAATAAATATCTTTGTAAACATATAACACAGTTACTTGGTCCTTAGTTTTCACAGCTCACGTTAAAATTTTCACAAAACATCAATAGAAATAGTGATTTATAGAATGAATACTGAGCTTAGTTAACCGGAATAAACATTGGTCAGGTACCATTTATGCTACTGAATGCTCTCTCAAGGAAAAACATTTTAGTTACAAAGCATTCAGAACTTGGGTAAGCCATATACCCAATTCTGCAAAATATATAAAATATACATACATTTTCTTAAACATACATTTAACAAAAAAAGGAGTGGCAGAAATTGAAAAGTTCCATATACAGGGTCCAAAACATTCTGTTGGTGTGAAACTGCTTATCCATGCACTAAGTCACACAGGAACTGGTTAATCAAAATAATAATTAAAAAAATTCCTCTGGAAAAAATATACTAAAAACAAACGCTCTAAAGCATTACAAACGGGCAGTCTTGAAAATTTAGGAGTAATGTTACATGCATCATGATATACTGAATAATCTTTAGAAATCAGAATAAAACACTTCTGTTTCTCACCAAAATGCAGAAGAAAAATTCTATTCTACTTCATTATGTTATGCATATTACACAATACAGACTTGAGGCTACAAAATGCTTTTACCATTTTAGTACACATACAAACTACCATAAAGTTATCTATACAATACATACAACAATACTTCAGTTCACCACCTGTGATGAATACATCATCATCAGTTGTCTAGTGACAAAAATAACAAACTAGCCACCACCATCTGCTTCAATAGGTACCATTAGATCTTTGATTTACATTACATACTCTCTTGGAGTATTAATTTATTTAAACTTTCTTTACAAATCTGGTGCCACTGAAACCTAGTGTTGTTACACTGTCTACATATAAGGGGTGTAGGAATGCAAATTCTGTGAATGCTAAATTTGATTGGCAAATGAGGTGGGCCCACTCTGATTATAGCTCTGTTGCTGGCCATATTCACCCACCTGGCCATAGTTGGCTTGTTGGCCAAAGCCTGCAGGTTGGTTATATCCTCCAGTTGGACCATAGTTGTCTTGATTATAACCACCTTGGTTATAGCTGCTTGATTGTTTCTCCATGGTGTCTGGAGGGTGCCTCTGGCCCGAGGAATGCCACCCAGTCTCCTTAAAAACAAACCAAATATTTCCTGCCCAGAGAATAAAGTTCAAGAATCCAAAGACCTAAACAAGAATCAAAGCAATTCATGAGTACAAAGGCATGATTTTTGTGGCCCAGTATATATGTAATGTTCAGCTTTATCCAATACACTTCTTTTAATGAAATGAGCAAAGGCAATTTAAAGACAACCCTTCCCAAAAGGCTCAGGAAGCTACATGCTCAGCTGTGAAACAGGGGTCCATGCCTACCCCAAAATAGTCAAGGACAGAGGCTGCAAAGCCCATCTTTTTGCCCAGTTAGCTAAACCAGTTGGGGCTTGATGGGGATGGTGGTTTATAGAGGATGGGAGTTGGGAGGGAAAGCCTTGCCTATTTTGTTGGGTTGGTGGTTGAAGGTTTTGCTGTCGTCTTTGTAATATTAATTAGTGTTAGAGGCACTCACAATTTGCTGAAACTTAAACTTTGTATGGGAACGGGCCAGTCTGACAAATTTCAAATTTTTTTTTTATTTGTCAAAATGTTCTCCCCCCACCCACCCTCGCCCTTTTCTAAATGAACAGTCCTGCTTCTCGCTTTGAAATGACTTGGCTTAGGAATTCAAAGTAAAAATTAAAGCCAAAATCGAAACAAAATTTCAATTGACCCAATCTGAATAGAGAAAAAAAATGTCTAAATCGTGAACATTTTGCCAGGGCAGGAAGACCATTTTCCTCCCAGCTCTACATAAGACAAAGACAGAGTGTTTCTTTTTCAACATGTGATGGTAGATTGAAGCTGAAAGCAAACAGACCCTTCATGGCCCCCAGGAAAGGCAGTGCGAGCGTGCACCGTACTAATTCTGGATTTTGTGTCTCATCCCGATGCTGCCACTGCAGCCACCTTTGCTGGGCTCTGATGTTCCACCTGCAGAGCTCATTGCCGCTGAAGAAAACGCCTTTGCAGGAGAAGGCAATACACAAGCAGAACTGAATTACTGGTGGGGTGTATGGAAGGGTGCTCTTATGGACGGTCTGGCTTAGATCCTGGATGCATGGGGATGAGCATCCAGATGGATAGATAAGCAAAAGCTGGAGTGTCAAAGGAAGGGAAATGGCTTGTTGGCGGTTCAAAATTTAGCTAAGCATTGGAACCTTGGTCCGGAAGATCTTTGGTGCAGGGACCATATCTACCTCGGTATGGCATAAATATTCCGCACATTAGAGCACCACACATGTGGGATATACATTCATAAAATCACACTTATTTTATAGGTGTATTCCCAATGTTCACTTCCAAAGCGAGCTGACTGTTGAATGAAACTACCTGTAAGTCAGTCTATAATTTTTCTCCATGGTAACTATCTCAGTGAGGCAGCATTTTCAGTCAAATCACTGGCAACATTTTAGGAACTTCCAAAGAAGCCAGTGGACCTACATTGATTTATACCAGGTGAGGATGTGGCCCAATCTGTATGTCTGGAGAGCTGAAAATACGTGCACACACTTTCATTGCCTGACAGTAAAAAAAATAAACAGATCTACTTACAACCGAAGTATTTAAGCTTGACATAACAGGGCTGCGCACAGGCATGCATTTGTTAGACTGCTGTTTGCAAGCCGACATCAGTAATAGCACTTCGTCTGGATCAGTAGCAACCTTTACATCAGACAGTCCCTTGGCCCAAGCAGACGAACCCACCAGCCACAAGAAGGAGAAGACCACTGTCACGATGAAGTCCTGTAAAACCAGATGAGACAAAAGCATTAGATAGATCGGTCAACTGGGCAGCGAAAGCATCAGAGGAAATGTATCAACAAATCAAACTTCAGATTATAGGACAGAAAGAGAGCTTTGTATTTCCTGGAAATAATATGGTGGTCTTAACCCACAGACAGAATTTTCAAAAGTGCTCATTGCCCCCAATTAGGTAGAGACTTTCAGTCCCTGGAAAAATCATGGAGCAGGTCCTCAAGGAATCAATTTTGAAGCATTTAGAGGAGAGGAAAGTGATCAGGAACAGTCAGCATGGATTCACCAAGGGCAGGTCATGCCGGACTAGCCTAATTGCTTTCTATGATGAGATAACTGGATCTGTGGATGAGGGGAAAGCAGTGGACATGTTATTCCTTGACTTTAGCAAAGCTTTTGATCCGGTCTCCCACAGTATTCTTGCCAGCAAGTTAAAGAAGTATGGGATGGATAAATGGATGATAAGGTGGATAGAAAGCTGGCTAGATCATCAGACTCAACAGGTAGTGATCAATGGCTCCATGTCTAGTTGGCAGCCGGTATCAAGCGGAGTGCCCCAAGGGTCAGTCCTGGGACCGATTTTGTTCAATATCTTCATTAATGATCTGGAGGATGGTGTGGATTGCACCCTCAGCAAGGTTGCAGATGACACTAAACTGGGAAGAGTGGTAGATAGCCTGGAGGGTAGGGATAAGATACAGAGGGACGATTGGAATTAGAAGATTGGGCCAAAAGAAATCTGATGAGGTTCAACAAGGACAAGTGCAGAGTCCTGCACTTAGGACGGAAGATCCCCATGCACTGCTACAGACTAGGGACTGAGTGGCTAGTCAGCAGTTCTGCAGAAAAGGACCTAGGGGTGACAGTGGATGAAAAGCTGGATATGCGTCAATAGTGTGCCCTTGTTGCCAAGAAGGCCAATGACATTTTAGGCTGTATAAGCAGGAGCATTGACAGCAGATTGAGGGACGTGATCGTTCCCCTCTAATCGACATTGGTGAGGCCTCATCTGGAGTACTGTGTCCAGTTTTGGGCCCCACACTACAAGAAGGATGTGGAAAAATTGGAAAGAGTCCAGCGGAGGGCAACAAAATGATTAGGGGGCTGGAGCACATGATTTATGAGGAGAGGCTGAGGGAACTGGGATTATTTAGTCTGCAGAAGAGAAGAATGAGGGGGGATTTGATAGCTGCTTTCAACTACCTGAAGGGGGGTTCCAAAGAGGATGGATCTCGACTGTTCTCAGTGGTAGCAGATGACAGAACGAGGAGTAATGGTCTCAAGTTGCAATGGGGGAGGTTTAGGTTGGATATTAGGAAAAACTTTTTCACTAGGAGGGTGGTGAAGCACTGGAATGCGTTACCTAGGGAGGTGGTGGAATCTCCTTCCTTAGAGGTTTTTAAGGTCAGGCTTGACAAAGCCCTGGCTGGGATGATTTAGTGGCGGATTGATCCTGCTTTGAGCAGAGGGTTGGACTAGATGACCTCCTGAGGTCCCTTCCAACCCTGATATTCTATGATTCAATGAAATGAGCACAGATCCAATTTAAGTTTCTAAGTAAGTGGCCAGATTTTCAGAAGAATCTATCCAGCCTGCTGGATGCTGAACTATCTTGAAAATCTGTCCCTCAGTGTCACAACGCGGGCTGCTGGGTGGTGAGTGAAGTTGTAAATCCGGCCCTGATTTAGATGCAAGAGCTGAACTCTCAGTCTGGCCATACAAGCAGTTCCACAAAATGCTTCTTCATTTTAGCTCAGTTACCATATGCTGTGGGCTTAGGGGTTCCTTTGCACAATGCTGTCATTGTGCATCAGTGTTTCAGCTGAGCGCCCCCTGACGCTGACTAGCCCTTCACTGCTAGGAACAGCAAACCAACCAACCGAAAACGTTCCAAGGGCTTGATTCTGCAAGGTACCAAGCACCATTACCTACTTCCTGTCAATGTGAGGCCACCGGAGAACGAACTTCAGGGCTTTACGAGTCTCACTAGTGACCGAAACTGCATTTATTCTGAACTGCTTTGCCCGTTTTCTGTCATGGATATGCCTATGCACATACACACACGCTCACTTTTCACAGGAACAAGTGACCAAACTCTGTTGCTACTGTGTGGGTCTCGGGAGGAAAAGAAAGTGTTATTTTTCAAGCTTTTTATGTCCTGCTAAAACTAAGGAGCCATTCTACTGTTACTGTTCATCCCATCTGTCAGTCTGCAGCAGATGGTTGACGGGTTGCGAGTCTAACGCACAACTCATTACATGATTGTGTCTCGGTATCCCACCATCTCCCGTGCCGGCTGCTTTCCCTCTCTTGCCCTTTCGCCTCCCTCCGGCCTTAACCTATAAGGGAGATATGACTGGACGTGAAAGAACGCAATACAAAGTGCAGCATGGTGGGCTGACATGCAAAGCATAAGTGATTTTTAAATTTAGAGGAGGGTCACCTCCTCAGTTGCACCCCCCCCTCCCTCCGTGTCCTTTTAATGCTGGAAGCCACTCAAATCCCTAAGCCACCCTTACAAGAAATAATGAGGAAGCGATTTCTTCACCCTCACAAACAGGATTAAATTTACTGCACCTCAATAGAATGCCAAAAGCTAGCTACATTTTTTTAATGGCAAACCTTTCTGACACACACAGGACTGCAGCAGCTAAATGGCCATGCTACAATGCTTTGATTTACACTGACCTTGCTTCTTGCTACGAAGAGGAATTCTCTTGACACTTGTGTTACGGAATTGATGACAAATATATCAACACCCAGGGGCTTCATGGTGGGTAAAAACGCTGGGCCTGAGAGCAATTCATTTATTCTCAAGCAAAAGATGTTATTCTTTGAAGCTTAAGGGGTAAAAAAACCCCACACTCTAGCTCCTATGGGTATGGTTTAAAGGCAAACATCTTCCTGAAAAATTGTAACTGGGGCTGAAACTGGTGAGATAATTGCTAAATTGACATTTAGTACAACTTGCATTTTATTTACTGAGGTCCACCCTTACAGGGCCTGGTATGTAATCTAATTGCACACCAAAATTGCACATAAAATGTCACATGGGGTTCCAATCCAAGCCTTTTTTATTAAGCATAATTTGTTTTTCTTAATTCTGCCAGAATTTTAATACCTCAGAAATTAAATCAAGCCGAGGAAGTCAAGGGTGTTTTTTTAATAACATTGGGTAGAAATCTGAGGCGGGTAGAAGCAAATTGAGTGCAACTAACTTGATAATGAAGATTAAGCTTGCTAAGAAAGGAAAGCTTAACAACTGGCAAAGCACTTCATGCAGGTGCCTCCAGCCAGAGACTTTTCAGAGCTAGTGTAGTGTTCACTATCAATCAGGTGTGTTGGCTAATCCCTTTCCTTTCTCTAGCGTCATTTGGAACAAGAGCGGACAACACAGTCAGCTGAAATGTGCTGGATCCCTGAGCTGCAGTTTGTCGAATCCTGTGTGATTGTTCTGCAGCGGCACAGATGCTTTGGATTGGGAATGTATTAACACAAACAGGTTTTAAGCCGGTGCAGGCTAACCGTGATTTGGTCAAACATCACTCTACAGCAGGTGGTACAAATGGCAAGGCAGTCCGAGGTTGTAAAATGAGACCCCGATCTAGGGAGAGAGATACAGAAAAATGCCGCTCCAAACTGGGGCACAGAGCATGGGGAGAAAACGTACAGGAGGGCAGGCACAACAGCCAGAAGGAGAATGTCAGAAGGTGGGGCTCTGGGAACCAGGGTGCTGAGTAAAAACCATTGCCCCATTCTAAATACCAGAAAAGGTGAGTCATGCCTGAAGCCAAACGGATTGTCTACATTGCAGGCCAAGAGGGTAATACAATTTGTGTTTTAATTGACACCTTTAGCAGGCCACAGAAGAGAGGCAGGTCCCAGCGTCCCTGGAGACCAGGATGCAAGGTCCCAAGACTTTGAAGACATGACTAGCTGGGTAGAAGGGAACAATTGTGTAAGTAGAACAACCTTATGTCTACCAAAGGTTTGTCAGTCTGGGCTGACCTTCGTGGTTTTGGCTAGAACCTGAACCCACTCTGATTTCAAGTGGGTTTGGGCTTCTGGCTGAATGTTTGCACAGCTCCAGGAGGAGCAGAGCTACAAGATAACAACATGCTGAAAATAAGAGAGAATTTCAAGCTAAGTTATTCTTGAGTTTAATGCTTAGCATGAAGATTTCTCCTTCGTAGTTAAAGCCTGAGTTTCTGCATTCTAAAACAAATCTTACATTTTGAATGTTTAATATCCCCTGAGCAATTTTTTTCTTTGGAACAAAATAAGCGTTTTTAGTAGCTAGCCCTCAACGATGTCTATGGATCACTCCAACATGTATTGTTGCATGGTTACCGTTCACTCGTCATTGCAAAGTTTCTCTCTCAAATCTCAGCTCATACACTCGGCTGTTTTCCAGCAGGTGCCTTTGGGAAAGAGGCAAGTGCTGCACAGTCTGGGAAAGCAGAAATCTTGAATTAAAATATACTGTGCAGATCCAAGAGGGTAATGTTAAGAATTGCATTTAATATTCATAGCACAATAGTTTATTGTCTGGTTCTGAGTTTGGCAAAAAAATTCCTAATTGGAGCACTTTTATGACATTTTATTTTTTTTCAATGAAATTTTACATGATTTGTCTTTTCTATTATGACTGAGAAACATTTTTTGGTGTCAAACTTGTGCCGCATTACTGTTTTTCAAATTTCAAGTTGCACTCGTTGTTGTGATTGATCACATTAGTCTCATAGTATTGATTCTGGGTCCCTTGCTGTCTAAATTGAGCTCAGGTGGCTAAGAGGGTTAGGAGAAGTTACTGTGAATGAATTTCTCAGAGGAAGTATCTGAATTTGGTGAGCTCTGAGTCAGTCAACAACAACAGAAGCTCTCCCGTTGATCTTCCCACCCCCCGTCCCAGCCCAAAATAGCCAAAGATCGCTACCATAGCACTTCCTTGTGAAATTTGGAAAATGCAAAATTTCAACTTGAAACTGGAACTTCCTAGAACCATTTCAGAGAGAGAGAGATGCAAAAACCACACAAATTGAACCGACAAAAAACTGTAGAACATCCTCCACCCATTGTACCAACCCTAGCAAGTTTGTCTAAGTTTTATGTGCAATTCAGTACCTGCTCATTACATGCATTTAACTCTCCTTTATCCATCTCACAAAGAAAAACGTATCACTCTTAACTGCAAAGAGACAGTAACTCTCCCTTGTTTTCAAGAAAAGCTTTTAGATTCTCTGTAGCATTTCCATTCATTAGTGCCCACTCCACAGATGTCTTGGTTTGACAAAATATATGTAAATATTTACAACACATCAGGGAGCACCTGTTTAAGTTGAAGATGCTAAATTCCATTTGCTCCCTGTTAATCTACTGACATGCAACTTGCATGCACACACACAGGACCACATCTCTAGCGGGTGCCAATCAACATGGCTCTATTGAAGCTACACCAATTCATACTAGTTGTAGATCTCTCCCAGGTGCTCCAATCTGTTTACAATCATGCCACATAGACTATGCTTCACCAGGACGAACAGCAATTGATGCTCAATCTTTGTAGCCTTAATCCTTTCCGTGTGGATGGATCTCACTATCGTGTTAGCACACATGGTGCAAACAGCCCTCCAGCTCCTGTCCCACAGTGCAATGATCAGTGTGGAGATGGCCTGATTCCTAGGACGCCTCAATGAAAACTCAGCCTCTGTTTATTGGTTAATGGTGTGGAAGTTTGTTGCCAGCATGTACTAGAGGATAAAACCTTAAAATGAGCTGTCATAGGAGTGACTATGGCATTCACCCCACTGTCCTCAAAATACAAGAACAAGAGCATCTCTCAAACCAATGGCAGTCAAATTCACAAACGCTACTTTGCCATGAGTGTTGCCACCTTCCACACTTCAGTGTTGCGGGAGGTCACCAAGTCTGATGGCATCGAGGGATACTTTGATGACAACAGCAACATTTATACCTATGTATGTTAAGATAGGCACAATCACATAGCAGACTTTAGAGCATATGCATAAGAATGGTCACACTGGGTCCATCTAGCCCAGTATCCTGTCTGCCGACAGTGGCCAGTGCCAGGTGCCCCAGAGGGAATGAACAGAACAGGTAATGATGAAGTGATCCATCCCCTGTTTCCCATTCCCTGCTTTTGGCAAATAGAGGCTAGGGACACCATCCCTGCCCATCCCGGCTAATTGCCATTGATGGACCTCTCCTCCATGAACTTATCTAGTTCTTTTTTTGAACCCTGTTATAGACTTGGCCTTCACAACATCCTCTGGCAAGGATTGCCTTTCCATTCATTTCCAGAATACACACGTTCCTTCAGCCATACAAAGTGCCCCTTGTCTGGAGACAAAGTTAGCTCTATATTAGCATGTTCCAGTTTGGGGTGTAAACGTTTTGTACAATGGGGACAACAGTATTACCCTTCTCCCAGCCTATTTCTTGTGTATTTAGACTATAAATTCTTCAGGGCTCGGGCGATTTCTTATGAAATAAAAGTGTAGGACAACGGGGCCCTGATCTTGGTATCATGGTTGGGGCCTCTGGGCACTGCTGTAATTCAAATGAATGAAAAATAACAATGCCTACCAGCACTTCCCTTTGAGGTGCTCCCCTGAACAAAAGATGTGACTCAGCTCTAAATTATAGCTTCCTTGCGGACACTTGGAAACCAGGCTTCCCTTGGGCGTAGATTCTTGTTTAAAGTTCTAGGACTGCATATGAGGTTTTTCTGTATTTATCAGAATGTCAGACTATTACTTGGATTTGAAAATTCGTATTTACTAACCAATTGTCCTTAGAATGGATGTTCTGCACTCTCTCTCATTGTTCTTAGATTCAATAAAGAAGCACAATTTCAACCTCTACTGAAAGGTTTGCAATGTGCAAGGTAACACAATCCATTTTTCAGACTACTTTTTGAAAAACGGTAACAAACTATTCGGAAAATAAATGTACAGCCCCTTACTGCATGTGATCACATTCCTCAATGCCAAAAGTCACAGCTACACATGTCTTCACCTTCCCTTCTGTTAACCTTTAAAAGAAGCCTGTAAGCCTTTTTTTTTTAATTTCAGGTAATACATTGGCTACCTGTTTTTCCTCCTGTCATATAATACTGTTCTGAAAATACTTCCTGGATTGGTGAATTCCCCCCACATAAATGAGAGACATCACTTCTAGATCTGGCATAAGGTTTTCTACGAGATTTATATGCCTAGGGATAAGCAAAGGCTTGGAGCGGATTTGACAGAGTCTGAAAAACGATTTCCCCCTCAATCAAAATTGATGCCTATCAGCAAATTCTCAGGATGAGGAAGCCCCTGAACCAGAGTATAAAGTTAAAGGAAAAGAAGTCCAGAGAGCTGGCTATATCCTTTTTGCCTTTTCACTGATGGAGCTTGCTAGCAGCCTGCCATATTCTGGTATGGAAACTCGCAAAGTTCTGAGGGATCAGCGAAGAGGAAAATGAAGACTTTCCAGACTCTGCCTTTGGCCTGCAAGATGGGCATTTGTCTGTTCTTTCTCTTGCCCCTGCCCAAAGTAAATCTGCATTTTACTTGTTTTAAGCTATGGGTAACTGAAGCTTGGACAAGAGTGTAACTTCTTTGAATAGTAAAATAAAATAGTACTTCAGGTGTGATGATTTAGCTCTGTGATGATAAACCATGATAGTTTGGAACATTAAGAATCTGACAGATACAGTTGGAACCTTCTTGGTTCGAAGAGACGACGCACATTCTATTCTAATAAAGCACGCAGTAAAACAGTCTTGTGTTTTAAAAACGAAATGACAAATGCGGATTGGAAATGTCACGTTGAAATGCACAGACTCCTTAAGTTGGTTGGTAGCTTTCATTTTCGTTTTAATTGTAAAGAGGCAATCATTGTTCTGTGTATTTGTTGTCTTCTCTGGATGTTTATGGGAATTCTTACTGATTTCTAAACTACAAAAGGAGGACAAAGTTTAAAAATATGCAGCAGAGGATACCTTGTGAGGAAGAGAAAAATAGACAGTATTGTTTTAAATGTACATATTTGTAATTGTTACATACCATATGTAGAATACCAAATAACCTCCTGTTTGTTTTAATTATTCACTGAATTCCAGAGACTAAGGAAAGACCTCATCCTTTTGCATTTGGAAACTTACATCCACTAATTTTTATGTGTATTATCAATGGGATGTATCCACTGATCACTTTGTATGTGAGAAGTCTCTCTTCAGTTTTGTAATCGTTTTCATAGCCTGCATCAGTATCAGTTTTCTAATGCTCTTAGTAATTTGTGCAGTGATTGTAATTGATTTGAATATTAAAGTTACATTCAAGGATAATTACATGTATGTGATTTTTTAGGATGACCTATAACTCTCCCCCAGAAAACAGTAAAAGCAGATGAAGATACAATGTAATATAGCTGTCACATTACATATTCTAAGTGGTGTACACATGGAGAAGCTTGTGAAGAAAAACAAGACGATGGAGTGATAGCTACTGACTGATGCAGATTATGAATGTCCCCCAAACAGTTTCCCATTCAGGACTTGATGGAAATATCCCATTGCCTACCCCACATTCCCAAAAGCTTTGTATGGCTTAATTGGATTGGTTTCTATCTGCTTCTCAATGACTGAGGGTATATAGTTTTTCAGTACATTATTGAAATAGATGAGACTGGAATGCATTACAATTATCCAGCCTGATTCTGATCTCAGACCAGTGTATATCAGGAGCGACTCCCTGCAAGATAATAGAGTCACTCCACTGTAATGTGCTCAGAAACAGGGCCATCAGCCTCAGATTAGATACCTGCCCTGAGTAATGGATGTCTCAGAAAATTACTTTTTTTTTTATTTATTTTTTTTTGGTAAATCTCAGAATGAGACTCTGTGCCCATTAGAGTCCAGGTCACCTGTGTAATTAATTCATTTAAAAATATTCCTGGCTGTTGAATACTAATCTGTCACTCAAATAGCTTTTCCTTTATATTTGTTCCCCTACTTTTTCATTCCTTGAGATGGACCCAGACTTATATTTAGAATGTGCATGTTATTTAGGATTTTGAAAGAAAATGAAGTTCATCTGCAGAGTCAAATGTGACTGATGCTTATAATTAATCATTAACAAACAGCTCAGTATATACTGTGCATACTTATTACATCCAAAAAACTATGTTAAAAGAACATTGCGGTTGCAAAGTCAAGCACCCAAAAGTCAGGAAATGCCAGAATTAAGACTGCTCTTGTCCCCTCTGCCCTGTCTTCTGCTCCCTTTACTCCTGTCCCCCAGTCATGGCTCTCTTTCCAATCCCTGCTCCCTCTCCCCTTCCTCTTTTTCTCCCATCTGCATTTGAGTCAGGTAGCTCCCGCCTTCTCTGCCACACTGTCTGGGTGGGGGCCTGCATTGAGAGAAAGGAGAGACAGGCTCCCTGCTTTCAGTTCCTGTGTCTGGTACCACAGAGGCCAGGTGTCAGAGGAAACAATTACAGGGAAAATCCAGCACAGCCTTGGGCTAGAGCCTGCTCAATTGCTCTGTGAGGATAAGCCCAAGTTCAGTGTGGTCAGCATGCAGGAGCTGAGGGGGGACAGAGCATACTTAGTGCAGAAGGAATCTATATAAGATTCTAGGATTGTCACCGGGTGTCACTCTGAAGCCCAGAATGTCTGTTGAGTCTGTGTGAAGCAATGGAAAGCACTACAAGCTTAGCTGAGAACAATTTTGTCTAGGTTATCACCAACTTGAATCATCCCTGGGATTGGCAGTCTGTTACTCTCCCATTTTAAGTTCTCAGGCATTTTGCCTTTACAAACTACACGTGTACATTGTACAGCTACAGTAAGGTATGTATCTATTCTATGCCACAAGTCTTAGACCACTCAGAGATAACTCAACCAATCACAAACCCTTACTCTACAGCAAGCAACAATTTCATTGGCTGCATGAAGGAAACGGCACAGATGGTGGATTACTTTGTGCCTCTGTGTGACACAGCACAGGCTTTCAGACACTGGCACAAGTCCACGTAGACAATTTCAGACAATTTAGCTGTCAATCACTAACAAGTCTCTACTGAGTAGGTGCAAACTGAGATTTTTCAGAGGCTTATAACTTGGTCCAATGTGGGCATATCTTCAAAGGAGTGACAAAAAGCACAACCCTGACCCCAGGCAGTGCTAGAGCGTCTCAATGAAATGGCTGTACGAATTTTTTTAACATGGAAAAACAATGTATTTTTCCAAAACATTGTTCTCAGAAGCAATTGAACCAGTAGTGCTGAAACTTTTCAAAAAAGTTCAACCTTAGGCAGACGCCTTGCATGGAAAATTTCAACCTAAATGGTTAAAATTTGGTAGAGTAATAAGTCACTGAAAACAGGGGCTTATAATGGAAACTTTACTGATAGGCATCACTACCTGCATTGTCTTTAACATTATCAACAGACTGGTGGCAGAGGGAACTGAAATCTTCCGTTATTGGAAATATTGAATCCCAATAATGCTTGATTTCTTACTGTTCTGTCATTTTCAAGAAAATATAAGCTTCAATTAAAGTGATGTTTATTGAGAACCTAACACACAAACATGTATATTTGTACAAATAATTTATACTATCTAATGATTTCTGGGTTGTCACGGTAATAAAGATTGCTTTTTCATACTATTTAAAACCTTTAATTACCAAAATATATGCTATGTAATTTTCTTGTTCCTGCAAGGAATTAAAATATTGAATTTGTTCTATTGATACTATACTTTACTTTAAATTAGGCTCAATGCAATTTGATTTGCTGGCAGTGCTCCTATTGTCTATTTCAGGGTTTCTGTCCTTTTTTTAAAATTTCGAGTGACACAGCTTTTTCCCCATTTTTCCTATAGAATTTATTTTAAAACCCTGAAAAAAGAAAAAAGCAGCTCCCTGAAGCATGAAGTTTAAAGGCGGGAGTAATCACAGAATGAACAAATGTCAATTCAAGAGTGAGAGTGAAGTTTAAAAGGGGTGGGGGTTTTTGTTCAAGGTCAGGCTGGGATCAGGGACAAGAACAAAGGTGAAGACTGAAATCATGATCATCTTCTACCTGCAGGAGCAGGAAAAAAATGCATTATAGAAATGGCACTAGGAGTGCCTGTCCCCGGTGATTAGAGGAAATAACTGACAATTGCTCTATGTATCCCTAGTGATGTGAACAGGAGGCCTCTTAGATTGCTTCATCGCTGCTCAGAACATTCTAGAGTTGTAGAATAATGGTCTTTGGGAGGATCAGCATCTCAGGGATCAAAGGTAGCCATACATCTGGATAGATCTTCCTGGATACTACATTCCTCTGCAACATCAACCTGCAGTTGAAAGGTGTGTTACAGGCTTTTCACTGCCAGTATTTCACCGTTATATGGGCTACATGGACTTGTGCCATAAAGGATACTGGTTTGCACTTTTAACTTTCATACTGGGAAGTAAACTCAAATGATATAGGCCCTTGAATGAGGTCTGGCTATGCCTGCTTTTTCTTCCTTTGTAGATTCTGCCTCTTGGTCTCTTGGGCTCTCTGTTTTGATGATATTTTGCCATTGCACAGAGCAGGGATTTTAATGTCTTCCCTCCACTTGTCTTCCTATGTCTGCCTTCTTTTGGAACCAGTAGATGGTTAGGGGGAGCAGCTAGGCCTGAAGGTGAAAAGAACGGAGACTAACTGGCCACCTGATTGCTAACGTTCTTTTGCTTCTTTGTGCCTTACCACTCCACTAACTCCTTCAGGTAGAGACGTTTTAAATTACTGTCTCTCAAAATCACTTCTCTTTTCCACTGGGCTTAGTGACTGAGGCATTACTTCCATTTTCTCCCTCTCACTTGGAGAGGTGGCAGATTCTCCACAATTGACTAGGAGATGTGTTTCTGGCTGAAATGGGAAGGGCAGGGTTACTCGGTGTTGATTTGTGCCACCCATGTTATCTCTGTAATAGAAATTGGTCTCTCCAACCTGAAGAGAAGATTAAGAACTAGTTTGTTTTCTTTGAGGAAACCTCTTCAAGAATTCTCTGTTGTCAGCATCCAAACACTCCCAATCAATCTCACTGCATGTACAAATTATTAATTTTATTATTTATTTATATTATGGTAGTGCCTAGGAACTCTGGTCTTGGACCAGAGCCCATTGTGCTAGGCGCTGCACAAACACAGAACATAAAGACAGTCTGTGCCCCAAGGAGCTGGACAGATGGATAGAGACAGGCAGGGAAGTACAAGTACTCAGTGAGATAACCAAGAGGGTCAATAATTGTCTGCATAATTTTGTAATGGTTATTATGCTCCCAACCATGCTGTGTAAATGGACAGGCCAGTTAAAAGTTGCATTTAATGATATTTCCAAGAGACAAAATCTCAGCAAGTTACTAGAACTTCTCTGAAATTTTCATGTGTATTCATTATTAAGATACCCAGCAAGATGTGATGCTCCAATGACACTTCGTAACAATATTCAGCACCAACAGCTGGTTACATCTTTAAAACACCGTGCAAATGGACGGCTTAATATTTAGAGCACCCATATGAGTAATGTAAATTATCCTTGTTTTACAGATGGAAAAACTGTGAACAACAACTTTAGCCAAAGAAACCTATTAAATTTAACCCCTGGACTCCATTACAATTGGTTAAATAGAACACAGTGAATTAATACTAAACTGTTACCCGTGACTGCATCATGGATTTTGAATGAATTTTGGAAGCAATATGGCAGTGATATTCTTAACAGTAAAATATCATGCAAAAACAAACTACATGGTATTCTGAGATTTTAGTATGATTTTTCCACTCTCCTTGTTGTAAGTTATTTTCTGTAGTGATTGGAGTTGGTAAAAAAATGTGAATTATTTTCCACAACAAAATTGAAACCAAAATTTTTCATTTTGTTCAGATTTTTTCCTGTGGAATATTCAGATTTCTGATTAAGCAACTTGAAATAAAAAAGTACTTAATTCAAATAAAATCAAATGGAATCAAAGCAAAAAATGTTTGGATTTCGCTTTTTTTTTTTAGGGATTTCCCCTCCTTCTCCCTCACCTTTTCCAGTAAATGTTTTGCCCTCCAGTGTGAAAAGAGGAAAAGGAGAGACAAAAACCCCAAACCCAAAACACTTGCATTTTTATTTCATTAGATGGGAATTGAAACTAATATTTTTTTTATTTTAAAACAATTTGTCAAAATGTTGGAAATTCTGAATGTTGCAAAAAAGTTGAATAGCTCAAAATAGACATTTTTTTTAAGAAAAATTTTTCAGCCAGCACTAAAAAGACATTAATGCTACCTTCCCATTTTTCTTCTTTCATTACTTTTATTCTAGATATTTCCTTTAATAGGTACATCCCTTCTATATTGGTAATTTATAGTATTTTGCTTTTATTTACCTTGTGTTTTTATTATGCATGTAAAACTATGAGTCATTGTAGAAACAGTTCTGAACCAAATAGCCTGGATCCCTCCCCCCCGCCAGCCTCAATGAACTTTAGGGCATTTGAAATCCAGAGCTAAATTTTTTCCCTTAAGCTCCTCTCTAATTTAATTGTTCTCCGTAGCCTTATGTTTCACAACTCACCCTAGTATATCTTTTTTCTCCTCTACAATCTTTGGAGGGAAGAGTTCTATATGTTAATAAGGAGACAAGACACAAGTGCGTTCCCATAAAAGCTTGCACATTCACAGAACCAATTAAATGAGAGTGTAGCGTGAGGCTCAAATATGCAGAGATTATCTGAATAAACAGACCAAAGGGCATCTCACGATTCACGATGCATTCAAGTGCAAATGAAACCCAGGAAGAAAAGGATCCTAAAAGACTGATTTATTATGAAGTGGTTATTTAATAGCCATTGATTTTTATTCTGACCTCACAAGAATCAATCTTTGTAGAGAAACAACCACAACTATGGTGCACTGAAGCAGCAGCTACAAAATGCTGTTAGCTTAAATAGGGGGATAAACTAAGACCCAGTATGGAACTGTGCACCTGAGTATGGGGGACTCAGCATGGAGGACAGTGTGATGCTGCAGAACCAGCCCCAGAAACATTCCACAAATAATGTGACAAAACCCCATCCCAGGGAGCAAAATATTTCTAGCTGACTACACAGTAGCTTAGGCCCCTGTCGCATTCTCAACACATCTACAGCAAATAATGGTCTAAAATTTAGATGTAGATGTAGCTGCTAAATCATCAAACAAGGTGTCTTCAGGGTTAAACTTGGATTCCAAGGCATCATTTTAGTGGCCTGTTAGGGTCACTCTAAGGGGATCTGTATTGCTCCTAGAGATTTATTTTCTCCCTCTGCTTTTCCGCCTGCCTACTTCTTCCTGGCCTCAGCAGTCTCTCCTTCCCAGAGCATCCATTCACCACTACCCCACCTTCCACCAGTAGCTTCACACTAAGGACCCAATCCTGAAAACACTTACAACACAATTGAAAAGTCTCATTGAAGTCAACGGGCATAATGTACCACACATACTCACAGGATTGAGACCAAATTATATTTATATGGGCCATGTGTTTCCATCATCCCTATTCTCATGGTCCCAAATGATTAAATCAACATTAAAGTATCAGAGTCAAGAGCTGCACAAGGAAGTGGAACACTCATCAATTCTCCAACAAGACAACAAACACAAGCACCAAAAATCTAACAGGAAAAAGACAGATTTGAGGACACTGAAAATTTCCACTTACAATTAGAGGCCCCCTGTTGTTTTCACGATATTTGTTCTGGAAGAAAATGTAAACAACAGTGGCTGCCAAGGAATAGAGGAAAGCAAAGACCGCGATAGTGACGAAGAATTCTGCAGAAGAAGAGAAGTCCCCTATTAGCGAGAGCGTTTCTCGTCGTTTGCCTTCGCAGGTGGGAGCATCAAAATTCACCTGATGCAACCTAAAAAATCCAAGACAGGAGAGGTGAATTGAAAAGGCCTAGGCATTTGTTACCTACTAGTGACATGGTTACATCCGAGCTGTATTTTCATTGCTTTAAATGCTGACATATATAAGTCTCAATCCTATAAACACTTGTGTGTGTAAGCAGTCCCATTGATTGAGTTCAGTGGAGCTTTTCACACGCTTAAGGTTACTCATATGTGAACATAAGAATGGCCATATTGGGTCAGACCAAAGGTCCTTCCAGCCCAGTATCCTGTCTGCCGACAGTGGCCAAGGTCAGGTTCACTCCCTCTGGGGCACCTAACAGGTAATGATCTAGTGATCTCTCTCCTGCCATCCGTCTCCACCCTCTGGCAATTGGAGGCTACGGACACCATTCCTAGGGACACCATATGTGCAAGTGTTTGCAGGATTGGGAACGGAATCACATAAATTAAAGCCTTTAAATCAACTGCATCATAAACAAATATTAGCTTTAAGTAAGAATATTTCAACATGTTTGCACAAACATCTGAGATAATGGTGAAGTCCTATGGGGAAAAGTAAAATTTACTCTTGTTCATCTAAGCAATAAAACCCAGATTTTTCACTTTTGCAATCATTAAGGAGAGGAAACATTACAACACTGGGTGACTCTTGATTTCTTGAGAACAATTAATTCAGCACAAAAATTGCTTGCAATCTAATCCAGAATGAAAGACAAAGACCGTGCAGTTTGCTGGTTTAATAAATCATCAAAGCAAGCTCAGGTCTTGGGTTCAGCTCTGTAAATTGCATAGTGGATCCTTCACTCATGACTGTGTGATGTGTGGCCCTTTAACATGAAAGGCTTTTAAAATGTGGACACCATTCCTAGGGACACCGCGTGCAGCAGAAAATCTGTGTGTGTGAGAGAGTGCACGAACCAGTCACTACTGACTCAGCTCTAAATTGCACCAGCATTTCCCATGAAGAGATTGTCCCCTCTGTTCAGCCAACACCACCTGCCTCGAATCATGCCATGGAAAGATGTTTGCAAGCCCAGGAAGAAGCACATTGTGAGCCAACACTCCCCCTGGCTTGATGCATTGGGTTCTGTTATCCAACACTGGCATGAACAGAGGTTAAGGTTGGGACTGTGTGTGGGGGGCGTTATTTTTAATATTACCGCTTCCCAACAAAGGCCAGTTAAAAGATCTCCCCATGGTTTGGGAAGCCAATCAATCTCCCCTCGCCATTCCGCTCCAAAATCATCTGTGTCACAGCCGATCTGGAACGCTGGAAAGTGTCAACTGGCACTCAACTCCGAACACTTACGTAGCTGTAGCTCTATTCCCATCACCGCCCCGTGGCAAGGACTCAGGCACCAAGTATTTGAAGAGATTCCATTAAGCAGAAAATCCAGTCCTTGATGCCGCTGTGCAGGGGCTGCTCTGACTGGCTGACAGGGGCTGTACTGAATGTCAGACAGACTTCTACCTTTCCCAGCCTGCCTCAGGAAAGCCAAAGAGCCCCCTTTCTTGCAGCATGAAAAGGTGACCCTATGATATGATATACTCCAGAATACTCTCCCCCAAAGAACTCCACACACAGGGCTAGCCCACAGCAAAGAAGAAACAGACTAACAAGGCACTATGGTGTGAGTAGCTCATGGAATGGAATGTAGCCCAATGTAAAGAGAAATGGTAAGAGATGCCTCGACTTTAATGGTCCCAGACTGCAAGTCACCACAACAACAACTGGGTTTAGACAGAAACCTAATCCCGTTAACTCAGTGTCTTATAGTAACTTGGAAATCAAACAGCATTAGAATGCAGGAACAGAGCACCAGGCAGAAGTAATGCTGCACGAAGAGCTGGCACAACCATGGCTGTATACCCTAGTCTGTTACATAGGAAGGGGGCTCTGGGGTAATAGATATTGGGCGGTTAGGAAAGCTAATCTAATGAACACAACCGAAGAGCAGATTAAGGAGGGCACAGCAGAGGTGCAGATACAATTCTGAGGGTCTAGGAAAGGTGGAGGGGACAGAGCTATTACAGAGGTACCAGCAATTTCCAAAAGCGGTTATGATCTGAAACTAAGAAAGGGCTGAGCCTCTGGGAGACATTCCTTAGCATTGCGGGTAATTAATGTGTGGAACTGAGTGCCAAAGGTAACAGCAGTCATGAATATATTTGTAACTAAAGAGAATTAGGCCCTTAGAGGAAAACAAGGTATCCAAAGTAGAACTCTCACACGGCAGATTAATGGACATTAGTGGATTGCATGGCTTTTTCCTCTTGTAAGCCAAACAAAACCTAACTACATGCCCAGAAGGAACACTCTCATTGGCTGATGCATAAAGATATTTACTTGCTGCAGACATATTCTTCACTGAGCT
Organism: Eretmochelys imbricata; assembly: GCF_965152235.1. NCBI lineage: Eukaryota > Metazoa > Chordata > Testudines > Cheloniidae > Eretmochelys > Eretmochelys imbricata. Next base: position 5,584,072 of record NC_135578.1, on the reverse strand, counting down.
CCTGCTGCTATAACCTTGGGATGGTTAAAATAATTCATTTGTCTCCTTAGATTGCAGCATTCTGGAGATATACAGTAACAGACGCTCTTGCCCCCCATCAGCCAACAAAGTCTGATTAAAACTGAATATATAAGAGAGATACTGAACATATTCAGACAGTTTTCTGACTTGCTTTTAAAGCTTCCTGTCTCTATTATGCAAACATTTTTCATCAAGGCTTATGGTCTTCCCCTGGAAAAATAAAGCATCTCCTAGTGCCTGTCTCTGGGATTTTGCAAGTCCTGGAGACAAAAGGTTTTGTTTTTTTTTTAAACATAACCAGGGTTAGAATGTTCCCAAGGTGGCCTGGCCATGCACAGAAAAATAATCTCCAGCCAGCAACCAGCAATAAACACGTCCCTTGCACACCTTTGCTTATGTGCCGTACCTATCCAGAAGGCACACTGGAAATAAAGACTTGATTCAAAGCCTATTCGAATCAACAGGAATCTTTGCATTGATCTCAGTGGGCTCTGGATCAGCTATTAAGCATGACCATCCTCTCATTCCACAAGCAGGGTACATTTGTTAAACGTGCTAGGCTGACATTCTTAGAGGGGAAATCCTTTATTTATCCATAGAACAGGAACAGCACAGTAGCTGCTTCCTTGATGGTATTTTGCCAATGTATCTTAATTGTGATCTACTCAGGGGAACCACTACTAGGAATAGTTCAGTCTCCAATGCCCATTTGGTCCTCAGCCCCTCTGAACCTGACAGCAAAGTTGCCAGTTATTTATCTAAGCTCAGTTTCCTGAATGCTTGTCTAGGACTTTATGGGTCTGAAATACTGCAGGAAATATTGTTATATCTCAAATATGACTCTGAAGCAACTGTGGTGATGTTTTAATGACAACCACTGAGGGAGTTTGATGCATATATTTACCAGCTGGGCAGAGCGAAGGCTTTGTCCTCTAATGGTGAAGAATGAAATTATTAAGAGACTGGCTTTGCTCTGAGGATCGGAGCCATCTGGGCAGTTTTTATGCTAACACCTGTTAAACAGACTTGCAAAGACACAAGACCATGACTTGTAAATTTCACTTCAGCCCCAGCATTAGCTTTTTAAGCATCATGGAACTGTGCTTTATTAAACCATGAAGAAAAAGAAAGAATGAAGAGGTAATATTAGCAGTCTGCTGACATTTTATCATTTTAAAATATGTATCCAGCTCTTTCTTTTCCTCTTGCAGTCCCGAAATAACATTTTGAGGCAATTAACCTGGGTAGCAAACAGCTGACCAAAGGTAAAGTAACTAAAGGACATGATTCTCACCACATTTAAGGATCAGTCCTGCAAAGTTTCCTCCAGTGCATCTCAAGCTGGGTGCCTGATCCTCAGCTGGTGCGAATCAATTTCACGTCATTGAAGTCTGACGATCTGGCCCTGAGTCTCTCAAAATGATTTTTGCAAGCCTGATGGGATTTTTGAAAACTAATTGATCTAATTTCTCTTTTATACCCCCCCCCATTAACCCTTACTGTGTCCTTTGATCTGACCCATGATAGGCCTGAAGCTTTTGTTTTAAATTTCTAATCCCTGCATCTCTCTGGCAGTACCTTCCTGGCCAAGTGTCTTACAGAGATACTGGATACACTGTGATCACACCAGCCTTCTTTCATTACCTTATTTTTACTCATGAGCTTCTATGTTTAGATTTTCCGAGCCCCTAAGAGAGCCTGCAGTAATTGGTGCCACTTGTGGCCACTTAACCTCAGCCCAAACCTCAGCCCAAACAAGCAATCTATAGATCAGCTGTGCAGAAGGGCTCAAAAATAGACCATGACTCAGTCCTAGCAGGAGGAAGATAGATAATCCTCACATATAGGTGGTTAGGCAGGATTATTACCATTGCAGGATTTGTTCTGGATGTTCAAAATAAAAAAAAAAAAAAGAGTCCTACAAAAAATGGAAACTAGGTCAAATTACAAAGTATGAATATAAACAATTAACACAAGTATGTAGGGACAAAATTAGAAAGGCCACGGCACAAACTAGATCAAACTATCTAAAGATATAAAGGGTAACAAGTAAACATTCTACAAATACATTAGAAGCAAAAGGAAGACCAAGGACGGGGCAGGCCCATTACTCAATAAGGGGGGGAAACAACAACAGAAAATGGGGAAATGGCAGAGGTGCTTAATGACTTCATTTCGGTTTTCACCAAGAAGGTTGGTAGTGCCTGGACGTCTAACGTAGTTCATGCCAGTGAAAATGAGGTAGGATCAGAAGAGGCTAAAATAGGGAAAGGACAAGTTAAAAATTACTTGGACAAGTTTGGGCCTGATGAAATGCATCCTGAAATACTCAAGGAGCTGACTGAGGAGATATCTGAGCCATTAGCTATTATCTTTGAAAAGTCATGGAAGACGGCAGAGATTCCAGAAGACTGGAAAGGGGCAAATATAGTGCAAATCTATAAAAAGGGAAATAAGGACAACCCAGGGAATTAGACCAGTCAGCTTAACTTCTGTACCCAGAAAGATAATGGCGCAAATAATTAAGCAATCAATTTGTAAACATCTAGAAGATAATAAGCTGATAAGTAACAGTCAGCATGGATTTGTCAAAAATAAATCATGTCAAACCAACCTGATAGCTTTCTTTGACAGGGTAACAAGCCCTTGTGGATAAGGGGGAAGTGGTAGACGTGGTATATCTTGATTTTAGTAAAGCTTTTGATACTGTCCTGCTTGACCATTTCATAAATAAACTAGGGAAATGCAACCTAGATGGAGCTACTATAAGGTGGGTGCATAACTGGTTGGAAAACCATTCCCAGAGAGTAGTTATCAGTGGTTCACAGTCATGCTGGAAGGGTATAACAATTGGGGTCCCGGAGGCATCGGTTCTGGGTCTGGTTCTGTTCAATATCTTCATCAATGATTTAGATAATGGCATAGAGAGTACACTTATAAAGTTTGAGGACAATACCAAGCTGGGAGGGGTCGTGAGTGCCTTGGAAGATAGGATTAAAATGCAAAATGATCTGGACAAACTGGAGAAATAGTCTGAAGTAAATAGGATGAAATTCAATAAGGACAAATGCAAAGTACTCCACTTCGGATGAAACGAACAGCTGCACACATACAAAATACGGAATGACTGCCTAGGAAAGAGTACTGCAGAAAGGGATCTGGGGGTCATAGTGGACCACAAGCTAAATATAAGTCAACAGTGTAACACTTGCAAAAAAAGCAATCATCATTCTGGAATGTATTAGCAGGAGTGTTGTAAGCAAGGCACGAGAAGTAATTCTTCCACTCTATTCTGCTCTGATTAGGCCTCAACTGAAGTATTGTGTCCAGTTCTGGGCACCACATTTCAGGAAGGATGTGGACAAATTCAAGAGAGTCCAGAGAAGACCAACAAAAATGACGGAAGGTCTAGAAAACATGATCTATGAGGGGAGATTGAAAAAATTGGGTTTGTTTAGTCTGGAGAAGAGAAGACTGAGAGGGGACATGATCACAGTTTTCAGTATGTAAAAGGTTGTTACAAGGAGGAGGAAGAAAAAAAATTGTTTTTCTTAAACTCTGAGGATAGGACAAGAAGCAATGGGCTTAAATTGCAGCCAGGAAGGTTTAGGTTGGACATTAGGAAAAACTTCCTAACTGTCAGGGTGGTTAAGCACTGGAATTGCCTAGGGAGGTTGTGGAATCTCCGTCACTGGAGATTTTTAAGAGCAGGTTAAACAAACACCTGTCAGGAATGGTCTAGATAATTAGTCCTGCCACGAGTGCAGGGCACTGGTCTAGATGACCTCTCGAGGTCCCTCCCAGTTCTATGATTCTATTATTCTATATTTGTTAAATTGGAACAGGGCCCAGGTGAAAAATGAAGAGTTGGGGTTATCAACCAGGATCACCCTCTACCCACCCCTTAATGATATTTTCTTGTGTTAGGCTGGGAGCTCCAAACTCTTCTCTAATGTCCTACCACTGCTGGATGCCTGATTCAGCTTGTCTGGGGATAACATTGCTTCTCAGTGACTCACAAAGACATTTTGTCCATCTCTTCCTTTTGCTTTTGCTGCATCTCTGCCTGCCCTTCTATTTTCTATTCATCCCCCATTGCTTCTGATCTCCGGTCTCTCTACCCAGCCCACCTCTCCCTCTTCTCATCAGTCTTCTCCCTCAGTTCTTCCTCCACTCAACCTCCCCTTTCTGCTTTTTCTAACAACCTCTTGCACCTTACCCTCTCTTGTAACTCTCTTGTCCCCATCTCCTAAGTCCAAGGAGCAGCTCACTGGCAGCACCGCCAATATTCAGTGCTACCTGTCCTAGTAAGTCAATGTGCCAAGGCCACAAAGTCAAGTTCAACCTGGCATGAATTTTACTTGCAGACATTAGTATAAGCAGCTGTGAACTGCCCTCTTTTCTTCTATGACATACTTGTGTTTGTTGACTGCTGCTAAATATGTGTCTGACAGGGAAAACATCACTGCATGTGACTTGTTGCTCATACATCTATAGAACAACACTGGATGGAGAAAGGAGGTGGCTGAGAGAGGCTGTAGGGGAAAAGAATGGCGCAGTAACATTTCTCCTTTTCTCTTTCTATCCTTGGAGTCCGTAATTTCTGTAATTCATTTCTTCTTTCTGCTCCAGCAGCGCTAGCAAAGTCCAGTGAAACACTCGGCACACATCAAACTCAATGAAGGCAGAGATGCCGATAAAAGACACAGCCTCCAGTTCTGTCTTGCGAAGTCCCAGCAACCTCCCGATAAATTCCTTCCACCCAACATTGCAAATTCACGTGAGCAATTGTTTTTAGGCAGAGGATGGGTCTGAACTGAAACGCCAGATCAAAACACCCCTAAACGTTGGTGAAGTTCCGATTCGTACCTGAACTTAGCATCCAGGCTCCATTTCTAAATGCACTGAACTGAAAGCCCAGTTCCAACCACTCCTGAAACTTTGAGGCTTGGACCCATCTTTCTTTCCAGCTATTGCTAAGTGTCCTCCCCTGTAGTTCCTATGCAGGAAAATCTCCAGCTGTCTTCAATAGTTTTGCTCAGAGGATGAGGCCCATAAGTGTGCAGTGTGGAGTAAGAGAACCAGAAAAAACCCAGTTTCAAAGCCTGCCTGTGATGAAGCAATGACAAATTTCAGATGGTTGATCTGACACCACACCGACCTGGCTCGTTCACAGTTTAATCGCTTTGTCACTGTTCAGCGCCACAATCCATCTTTTATTTCATTTAAAACTTCATGACAATTTGAGGTTCACCTCTTGTGTGTGCACGTGGGCTAGTTCTCTCCCTTTCAGACAGAGAGCTTTCTAGCATCAGAATGGACAGGAGAAGACTGCAATTTGAAAGTATTCACAGCCCTAACAACTATTCTTTGCAGCGTCTTGCTGTCTCATTAAACTCAGCCACGCATAAAAACAGGTACGCCGCTCTGCTTGGTGAGTTTGTCAGGCACATTGCTGGTCTGTGTTAGCAAGACAGATTCACACTGATTGCTGGGTAGCTCAAGTAAAAATTACTCTCCACTTCAGAAATAAAAGCTCTTAATTGGGAAAAAGTGATTCACTAAAGATGACAGAAATTTCCTTTCCCCCCGCAAATAAGAATGGATACTCTTCAAGGTAGGGACTGTCTGTATCTTTTGTCTCTCACAGCACCAAACGCATTGCTGGTGTTTAATAAATAAGCATTAATAATGATTAATGAGAACCTGCCTTTATATCCTGTAAAAGGCATAGCAGAGTGAGATTAACCTTATGGTTTATTGTTATCACAGCATAGCACCCCCAAGAACATCAAGTAACTGAATCATAGAATATCAGGGTTGGAAGGGACCTCAGGAGGTCATCTAGTCCAACCCCCTGCTCAGACTCGTCTCTCTTGACCACTACAAGCCAAGGTTTCTCTTTCTGATTTCTTTTACATGAGTGTAAATTTGTAATAAGCCCACTGACAGCAATACAGGTGTAAACCTTGGGTGAGATCAGACACTCAGACCCTAAGTTTTATATCCTTTTTCCCCTTCAGCTTTGCAAACTAAGTTGTCATGAGAAATGTGATGACAAGACAGCTATAACGTCCAGCTTGAAAATATCATAAAGGGGCCCCTTGGGTATTTTGGATTCTGCCTTGTGCTGCAATAGTAAAGCACTGCTGTCTTTTCAGACACTCACTATATGTCCCTAGGAAACAAGAGTTTGGAGGTAGGAGCACAGAATAAGGGTTATCACTCCTGCATACAGTTTGTGGGATGCTTGTGAGATCTTTCCATTTGAATGCCCCTCTTTCAAGCTACCTTTGCATTGTGAGGTTTCAAGACACCTTCAGTGGGGAAAGTGGCAGCATCAAAGGGACCCCATTCCTTATTTAGTTGGAGGCTGTTTTAAGGTGAGTTGTCCCCTGCTCATGAATGAGCATCTCTTTGACATTCACTCTTACTGATCCCCTCTTATAACCAATAAACCTCACACGGGAGCTGATTCAGGAAACATCCTTGTTCAGCTAAGCATCTGACCATGGGCTTAACTTTGATGTTGAAGGCACTGCAGCATGTGGTTAAAGTTAAGCATGTGTTTAGGGGGTTCTGCCGAATAGAGAAGAATCTTAAGTGCTTTCCTGAGTCAGGGCAATGATCTGTTCCTAGTAAAAAGAAAAAATATGAACTTTTTTCTGCCTGGGAAATTCTGAATTAGGGGTATTTTCTCCATTTCATTACTGGAAATGAGCAGAAAAGCAGACACTTCAATACAGACATCTTGATGCCACTATATACTTTGACAAGTTGTCCTATTTTCTTAAAATAACAGCTTACAAACTGGCCAACCCACAGTGCATGACATCCATACACACAATGTGACACCCTGTCGAAGGGCGTGCCTGCTCTGTAGCTGAGCCAGTGTGGTGCTGTACATACTTCCTGCCTCAGTGTCCCTTCCCAGGAAGCCAACCATTCCACTTGAGGTACTTTGGATGCTTGATTCAATCGTATCCTCCTTGTTTATTACAAAAGCTCCTACAAAAAAAAAAAAGGCCATAACAAAGAGTCTCAAATAACAAAAGGTACTTCTGGCTTTCAGGGTTCCTCCCACGCCAGCTCTCTAAGCTCTGTTTCCAGTCCGTTGTCTCTGCCTTTAAGTCTCTCCTCATGGCAGAAGCCCAAGCTCTCCTCCCGGAGCTGAGAGGCAATTTATCTCGTTCCGCTAGCCCCACATAGTGCTCAGGCTCAGAAAGGTTGGCAGCCTTCCCCTGCTGGTGTCTGCTCCCTGCTAACCCAGGTGCTGCAGGAGCCTTCTTACTCCCGTCAGTGTCTGCACGCATTGGCCCTGCTATAAAGGAGGAGGCAGGATTTATATTGGATTCTCTTCCTAGCTCATTCCTTATTAGCTGAGTGAGAAGAGAGCCCAGCACCACCCCCGCTGCAAGGCTCCTGGGCCCAGGCCCTGGTGATTCCTTCTGAATGCCAGGTCTTCCCGGACTCCTTTCCCCTCTCCCCATATTTCCTCAGGCTGTGTGTAGCAGACCACCCAAACTCTTGAAGCGCCATGCCATGTGTAAGACTGACCAGTAGGCTGTACTGCTCTTAAGGGGCAGACTACCCCATCACACACCCACCCATTGTTCTTGCTCTGGTCCAAAAATCCCCATGGAAAAACAATGTTAAATTTTCTTCCTCGCGTTTGTGCTTTATTTCCTCCCCATTGTTTGTTGCTATCTGCTACACCCATTGTCAGTTTTCTTTGCCATTTTAAACAGAAGGAAGTATTAACAGCAATGCGACCAGACCAACCACCAGAAAAAGAGAGAGAGTTCTGGAAACGAGTTATTGCAGTAGCAATTCTTGTAGGAACGTGTGGTGAGATCAGAGGTGGAAGTAAGCCGGTACGCCCCACTACGGCGTACCGGTAAGAGCCAGTGCGCCATACCAGGACCAGCTTTCAGAGAGGGCAATTTAAAAGCCCTGGGGTAGCTGCGGCAGCAGGGCTGCGGTGGGGATTTAAAGAGCCCTGGAGCCCCAGCCACTGCTACCCCTCCCCCCCGGCCCTTTAAATCTCGCCTGACCCCTGCTGCCCGAGCCCCGGGGTAGCGGCGGCAGGGCTCTGGCGGGGATTTAAAGGTCCCCGGAGCAGTAGCGGCGGCTGGAGCTCTGGGGCCATTTAAATCCCCGCCAGAGCCCTGCTGCCCGAGCCCCAGCGTGGTGGTGGGGGGCGGCTCTGGAGGGGATTTAAAGAGCTCCGGAGCTCCAGCCACCCCTACTGCCCTGGCCCTTTAAATCCCCACTGGAGCCCTGCTGCCAAAGCCCTGGGGTCGCGGCGGTGGGGCTCCGGCGGGCATTTAAAGGGCTGGGGCAGTAGTGGCGGCTGGAGCCCCGGGGCCCTTTAAATCCCCGATGGAGCCCGGCCACCGCGACCCCCGGGCTCGGGCAGCAGGGCTCCAGCAGGGATTTAAAGGGCTCGGGGCTCCGGCAGCTGCTACCACAGCAGAGCCCCAGGCCCTTTAAACCTCTGCCAGAGCGCAGAGCCCCGGGGTAGTGGTGGCAGCCAGGAGCCCCCAGGGCTCCTCAGTGATTTAAAGGGCCCGGGGCTTCGCAGCGGCAGCTGGAGCCCTGGGCCCTTTAAATCGCCCCCGAGCCCCGGGGCTCCCAGCCACCTCTGCAGCTGGTAGCTCGGGGGTGATTTAAAGGGCCCTGGGCTCCCAGGTGCCACAACCACAGCTGGATCCCTGGCCCTTTAAATCAAGATTTAAAGGACCTGGGGATTTAAGGCCCTGCCTCTTCCGGTTGAGGCCACACCCCCTGCTCAGGACTCTGGCCTACCGGTAAGTCCTCTAACTTACTTTCACCCCTGGGTGAGATGTTTCCTTTAGGCTGGTAATCTCTCAAAAGGGGACGTGCTGTTCTGAAATACAAAAGTCATCTCCTGAAATGAATAGAATCCATACAGCTCCCAGTCCCTGGTGAGATAAGAGACCAAAAAAAAAAAAAAAACCCAACACATTTTTTAATGGTCTACATTTTTCTAGTGAACAAAGGAACAAAGTAAAGAAACTTCTTTTAGATACATTAGGAAATAATTAAGTTCTCAGCACTTCCTCCTGAGCATGCTGATTTGTTCTGCAGACAATGGACTTCAGCCATTCTTTCTCTGAGAAATTGTGCATATAGAGAAGCAGTGCATCTTACAAAGGTGCTGAATATTAAATCTTTCATCAACTCCATTTGAAGAATATTTGCAGAAGTGGGCATATGCTGACCTTACATCTGTTAGCCATTCCTCTAATGGACTAAATCATGTTCCCAGAAACAGCTTCTTATATATACACCACTCCAACATCCTTCCTGTCTGGGAAGGAATGGTCTCCACTCTTCTGAAATCCCCAAGAATTTATTCTTTTCCATAGCCAACATCTTCTGAAGCACCAATGTTTCCCACATGGTTCTCCAAAGGGAAAGCAAAGGAGAGTATGTTCTTAACCAAGCAGGAAAGTATGTTCTTCCAGCAACATCAGAAAGGCCATCTGATAGTAGCAAGCCAAGAAGCAGGTTCTATTATAGTAATAAGGAGGGTAGAGGGAGCCGACTAGCAGCCACTGATAAGAGGTGAGGTCAATCAGCACTGTAGCTTATTTGTGATTATTATCTGGAGTTTTTATGAACCCTGTTGGTTCCTGCAATTAGCCAGATTAGGCTCAGGTTTGCTCTTTTGTGGAAGAGTAACATTTGAACAGCAATGAAGCGGAGAGCTTTTGTTCACTATGATTGGAATCCCTAGCATACACCTCACTCCTGTTCTAAAGTTTAGCCTTTGAAGAGGGATTCCTTACAATGCGGGAAATCTTTAATTGCAGAACTGAAGCAATAATAAGAGCTTCCAGAAGTTACTCTTAAATAATGTGGATACTTGCATACGGAGCTTTACTACGAAGTGTGGACTATTCCATTGTTCCTACCATTCTGTGTCCACTTCCCATCAATTCTAACCTTTATCCAGTGACTTCCACTCACCCCACTTATTTCTCAGGATCAAGAAGCTGTCAGGTAGGATCTATTTTCAAAGAAAGATGATATCTTAATACTGCATGTGATCTTTTCAAAGTCTTTCAGAGTTAAAGTTCTCTTTGCCCTTTCAGGGTCAAACATCTATAGTACAAGATGGAGCAGAGGATTCTGTGAAGGTGTGGTGTGGTTAAGCAGACAGATGAAAGATAAAAGGGCAGGGCAAGGGTATTTGGCTTTGTGTGAGTAGAAAGTTGGCAAACCTAATCTAACTTATGCCATATACACATCACTGCTAAAACTGGCCCAATGCCTTTTGTGAATACAGGACAGAAAAAATCAAGTGTCACTTAAGAACTTGATCCAGTTGCTACAGATTTGGCCCCTTGTATTTTTTTAAACTGTTCACTGTCATCACTGTCAAGAGATGTTCACTTTTAAAATCCTTTCATAACTTTTACTAAGGTCTTCCCAGGGTTACGCAAAATCACAAGCAGCCCTGCTTCAGACATCAGCTTCACTACATGCCCGATCCTGAAAATACTTGCACATATGCATCACACACCTGCTGAAATGTTTGTAGGGCCAGGCCCTTACATCGATCCTAAAAATCTCATTCTTATTACAGCTGGCTTTAGGGATTTAAAAGGGTTCCACTTCCCTAGAATGCTGTCAGAAAGCATTCTGGTTTAATTGTGTTTGGTGTATTGGTGTAATTCCACAGCAGACACTATATAAAAAAATGTAATATGCCACTGGCAATTTATCTGGAAAAGCTTTACTAAAAGTGTACTCTCTGTTGGGTTATTTCTAGTCATAATACTGGAAAATATTTTCCTCTCTCACATGTTTTCAGTTTCCTGACTCGTTAGTTTCCCGGCCCTTGCTCATGGCAATTGTGCAAACATTTGATCAATGCAATTTTTGTTGAAGTTCTGTTTTTAATGAGACAATCTGTTATTCACATGTTCTGTGCTGTATATGCCACTGTGGGATAAATGGATTATTTCTGTATAAAGTCAATGATTAAGCAGTGGGCAGATGGTGACTGCTGCTTGTGACACTAAACACCATTGTTTCACTGCTGCCATGTCCTCTACCCTGTCCCCTCTGCTTTCTCCACCTCTTGTCTCTCACCTTATGCTAAGCTTTTGGAGGCAAAAACCGCGCTAGTTCCGTGGGGCCTCAATCACTGACTGGGACCTGTAGATGCCACTGCTACGCAAAACAACAACAACTACAATCAATTCTAATTGCATGCAAGGAAACAATTTATTTCTACCAGCCTGCAAAAGCCTTTAGTCACTGTTGGTATTTTTGCAGTATCTCAGTCCCATCGGAAATAGAGCCTGAAACAAAATAAAAGGCAAGAAGGGTTCTGTTTTGCTCCTTGTACAGACATTTACAATGGGGCAAAGAGGGTATAAAACTCTCGCCGGTCAAAGTTCTCCTCTCACTTCCAGGGGCAGCGGCACCGTATATACACTCTGCACACACTTTGCACAGGTGTATATTACTAGTGTGGGGGGTGGAGAATCAGGCTTTCTGTAGCGTATAGGAACAAGGACAGGGAATCAAGGACTATCACAAAACCTCACCACTTTCCACTCCAAGTGCAAGGCATATTTCCACTAAACCCTACCAAAACAAGACACTCCACTCCACACGCTTCTCCCTCTGGGAAGAGGATAAGTGTGTGAGCCCTTGAGTGGTGCTCACTGTGATCTGTGTTTTAGAAGCCATCAGAAACTGGCCAGGACTGCAGCGTGTATGTACCTACTCCTTCCATGTCTGTGGTGTTCGTAGTCCACTGCTGACAATGATGACGATATTGTCGCAGTTCTCATCTCTGGCTGTGCATATGACTCCGAAGTCCGAACCCTGATGCACGGAGTCGGCCACACTGAGGCCAAGGGAAGTCTGTATCCAGGATGTTTGATGATGCAGCTCTGTGGCGTGCAGCCTGGAGATGATTTTGTCAATCCCGCTCAAACCTGTTACATGCTGATCTTGTCAGAGAGCAACACTAAGTCCTGTTCTGAACCATTTGCTCAAATTCTTTGGGATTGATGCCAGCCCACTGGAGACTGCTCTTCAGATTATCTTTGAAGCGCTTATGCGGACGACCCTTCTTTCTTTTGCCCTGACTCTGCTCCTCATACAGGATCTGTTTTGAGAGGCGGTGGTCTTCCATTCTGATGACATGTTCGGTCCACCTCAGTTGCGCTCTCGGTAGCATTTCCTCAATGCTGGTTGTGTTTGCTCTCTCAAGGATCTTAATATTGGTCATTCTGTCCTGTCAGTGAAAGCTCATTAGTGAGCAGAGGGAGCATATATGAAATTGCTATGGCTGTTTAATGTGACGTGTATAGCGAGTCCACGTCTCAGATCCATACGGGAGAAATGTTAGAATCACTGCACTATAGAGCCTCAATTTGGTGGAGAGAATGTTGTGTTGGTTAAGGACTTTTGTTTGGAGTCGGCCTGGCTTTACTAATTCTGAAGGAAGTTTCCTTACCAAGGGAACTGTCACTCAAGATGATGCTGCCCAAATACTTGAACTGATCCACATTTTTCAGCTGTGTACCTTGGATGAAGATGGCCGGCACTGGGGCATTGGAATGAAGTGCTGGATGGAACAAGACCTCTGTCTTCCCGAGGCTGATGGTGAGGCCAAAGAGCTGGGGTGCTTCAGAAAAATCTATCAACAATGACCGGAAGGTCGTCATGTCTATGGGCCATCAAGGTGCAGTCATCTGCAAAAAGTGCCTCAACGAGATGTCTCTCCAGCATCTTGGTCTTAGCATTGAGTCTTTGAAGGTCTTTTGAAGGGTCCTATGAAAGAGGGAGCCATGGAGTCGGCAGCAGATGTATATCCCCTGATCCAAGTCCCTTGTGGCTGAGGACACGGGCAAAGAACATGTTGAACGGTACTGGAGCAAATACGCAGCTTTGCTTCACTCCATTTGAACACGTCAGGAAAGTCACCACTGGCAAGCACTTGCACTGTCTTGTGGTCCTGGAACAGATGGATGATTTGTAGGAACCTTCTTGGGCAGCCCAGTTTATGTAAAATAGCCCATAGACCCTCTCCGTTGACCGTATCAAAAGCTTTGGTCAAATCAATGAAAACTACATAGAGGTCCATTTTCTACTCTAAACATTTTCCCTTACAACAAAGATCATGTCCATAGTGCTGCGACCTGGTCTGAATCCACACTGCGCTTTTGGTAGAGTCTCCTCAGATATGTTTGCAATGAGTCTGTTCAGTAGGATGCAAGCTAGTATTTTCCCTGCTGCACAGAGGAGAGCAAAGCCTCTGTAATTTCTGCAGTCAGCTTTGCTGCCTTTGTTTTTGAAGTGATACAATAATAGCATCTTTGAAGTCTTGTGGCATTTCTTTTTCCTTCCAAATGCTACTCAAGATGTCATGAAACACCTCAGTAGCCTTTGGGCCTGCTACTTTATATAATTCTGCTAGAATACCATCCTTTCTGGATGTTGATGGCTTTTATAACTTCCACAACTGATGGAGGGAGGTTGAGATCCTCTTTGATGGATTTCCGTATGAGTATATATTTAGCAAATACATTTCATGGCATATGGCTGTCCTATAGTCCCCTGGCTGAGTATGGCATTACGGGTACTTCCTGCCTCAGTGTCCTTCCCTGACGTGGGTCTCCACAGCTCTGCACACACCAGTTTGTGCTGCAGGTGTGGATTAGCCCCAGAGTCAACTCACAAACAAAACTTGACCCCTTCTGGAGTAGCAGAAGTCCAACTAAACATCCAGACAAACAAAAAGGTTCTTCTGCCCGTCAGGGGCTTCTCTCCAGCCTGCCTCTGGGCCCTATTCCCAGTCCCTTTCTGGGCTACCTGTGAGAGTCTTTCTGGCTCTGGGAGAGAGCACTGGGCCCCCAGGTTGGTTCTCCGGTGTACCATTCTCAGCCCCTGCTGGGCTGTGTTCTTTGCATCCTTTGCTGCTCCAGTATAGAGCACTGGGTCCTGAGGCCGGTTCCCATGGAATACTATTCTGCAGACCCTGGCTCAGGGCTTTCCACAGAAACCAGCCAGCCATTGGTGGTTCCACTCCTCAGACCGATCTTTCTCAATCATTTTATAAGGCCCAAATGTCCATTAAGCTGTCACCTGGTCCTCCTTAGACTCACCCCCTCAGGCTGGGAAGCAACTAATTAATTACAGCACAGGTATAGCTGGCCCCATCACCCCATAAAGGGACCAGTCACCACGTGACACTTGCTTATTTGGAATCCAACTGTGCCCATTTGGTTGCCACATATTATGTTTGTTACCTAAAGAGCAACAGACACAACATCCCCAATGCTTAAGATCAGCCATATAAGCACCTCGTGGAATTTGTAACATTACTTTGTTCTCTGTTAAATGAGGGCCAGGTCCTCACGCAAGGCCAATGCATGCTCACCAGACCTGAGTGCAATGCACAGATGCCTTTAACTCTCTTCAATGCTCCCCTGATCCTTGAACCACTCTGTGCAAGGACTCTCCTCTGGTGCAAATTACAGGAGCTTGAAGGCTGCTGTAACTTGTGCCTCCAGCGACAGTCCCAAGGGGCCAATCCAGCTCCTGGAATTGGCAGGTCTCGGCCACCTCAGCCACCCAGCTGCAGGGAAGGGAATGGTGCAGTCTGTTCTATGGTAACTGTGGATCCCTTTATGCAAGCACGATCCTACTGTGGTCAGATCAGCCTCAATAGGACAGAGCGGTTCAGGACTTTGAGTGTAAATTCACAGAGCACTCTCTCACAGACGTCAAGGAGGAAGAAAAACACTGGCTATATTTTCGTGTCTGTCCCCCCCTCCCGATCTCAACGTCTATATTATCTCAAAATCTAGCACTGATGCCCAAAGCAAAACACCACCAGTTGTTATGCGTGGCCTCGGCAAGATTGAGCTTCACGGTGGTCGACCCAGCAGAGCAAAACCCAATCCCCAGATTGTCCCAATTTTATTATGGTGACAGTCGTGAGGTGGCACAGAGACAGTCAAGTTCTTTTTCTTAGCGTGTGGGCCGTATGCTGCCCTTGAAGACAGTACCTGCTGTGTCACTGTTCATTTTGTTATACATATTTTGGGGGCGGAACTGTTGCAAAGAGCACAGGAGTTTGCTCTGTGCATTCATCTCTGCTTCCCAAGAACCAGGTTTTGGCGTCTGGGCTGAGATTTCTGAACGAGGAGTTTGCCTACATGCTGTTAGACCCCCTCTGCATATAGTGTAACTCCGATAATTTACGTTAAGAAAATATCCAGGCTTCGCATCACTGATTTCACCTTACATGTCATCTCTGAGTGCCTCACACACGTTAACGAATTTATCCTATAAATACCCCTGTGAGGTAGTTTTTTTTTACAAATGGGGAACTTTGGCACAGAGACTCTACGGCCCGAAGTTTTAAAAGTATTTAGGCATTGCTGGGCTCAGCATTACAATGCTTATTTGATTTGAATGCCTCAATCTCCTTTTCAAAAGGGATTTAGGCACTTAGGACCCAAAATCCCATTGATGGATGATGGGATTAGGTACCGAAGTGCCCAAGACCCTTCTGAAAAGGAGATTGAGGTTTTTAAATCAGTTAGTTGTTGCAGTGCTGGGTGTAGCAACACCTAAATACTTCTAAAAATCTGGGCCTAAGTGATTTATGAGGTGACACAGGAAGACTGTAGCAGAGTCAGGAGTTTAACTCAGGTCTCCCAAATCCCAGTCCTGCGATTTAGCACAAGACCAGTTTTCCTCCTCTGTCCTGACAGGTGAAGTTGGTTCCAACTAAGAAATAATCAGAGGTCCAGTACCACCAAAACCAACCAACCAATCAAAAAACCTTTGCCAAACAGCAAATGCTACAGTTGTAGGGAAAATAAATGACCAGGCTTTGAAAAGGACACTGCAGAGAATGATGAATATACAAAGGAAGTCATCAGAAAAGCAGTTGAGTCAAACATTCTGTTTCTTCGGGGGGAGGGGGTGGTCAACATCTTGTACAATAAATCACACTTCAAGTTTGCAGTGAGTCCAGCCAACACTTTGAGCACTGCTGCTTTCACTCACAAAGCTTTGCACCACCTGAATCTCACCTTATGATTCAGATTTGAATGAGCCAAAAAAAAAAAAACAAAAAAACCTAACCCCCGTTGAAGTGAAACTCAACCCTAACCACTGTGGTTTTCCTGGTGCTCGGCCAGAACCATGTTTCCACTCAAAATCCTTTGCCAACCTATGGGAAAAAGGAGGAGTTCACTTGGAATTGGGCCTAGGTTTAGAAAACAGAAATCTTAGCACCAAGAGGAGCTCAGATGAGCTTGAAATTAATTAAAACACAGCAACGGTCTATCCTGAAACGTTGTATTTTAAATGCAATTAAAAAAACAACAACGTAAGTTCCTGAGAACTTTAACCAATTAGTTTTAGACCCCTGCACAAGTTTACAAGAATCCCAATAAAAGTTAATTTTGTTCCCAGCAAACTTTCATATTTCTTCTTAGGGAAGAGATGAGCAGGGTGAGCATAGGACACTGTCGATGCCAAAGACAGGACTTTTTTGGTCTTTTGTTTTGTCTACAGGTAGCACATGGATAAATTGCAGTCAGAATAGTTGAACTCAAGCACTGCTGGAAGAAGGCATCAAGGCTCAGATCCTCAAAGGTATTTAGGCACTTAGCACCTATTATACCAAAGGGAGTTAGACATTTAAATACCTTTAAGGGTCTGGCCTGAAATGCCACAACAATTACCTAAGAATCCAGGAGCAGTACTAGATTTCATAAAAGAATGTGGCCATATTAGCAAAGATCATACATACACTCCCAGTAATCTGTTAACTGTGGATAGAAATATTGATATATTTCACTAAACCATAGGCAAATAAGTTCAAGCCTGAGCCATGGGTAACAGCAGAACAGACCAAAAACATCTTGTGAAAGCTTTCCAAATGGGTCCATAGACTCTTCTAGATTTGGAATCGGTATTCTAGAGAAGCACTGTGAACACATACTTTGAAGGAAGATGGAAAAGGGGGAGAATTTGTTCAATTACTCACTACATTGACACTACATAATCTCAATGGGAATTCAGTCAAATCCCAACCAAAGTAAAGGAGGCAGGAATGTTTTCTGCATTGGCTGCCTATGTTCTGGCATTGAAGCCAGGGCTTGAAATGTTCAAAAATATTCTAGAAAAGAGTAGTATTACAAAGTGTAAAAAAATCTGCAAGAGAAGTAACTTTGAAAAAAAGTCTTGCTTTCAGAAAAAAATTCCGTGTGGCAGGCATAGATAAAACCCGACGACATGCAGAATGCCACAGAGACCCTGCATGAATATATATTAAAATGGAAATGGGGAAAGAGCTGAATACATTAATAAATCCAAGGATTACTTACACTTTAAGAATCAACTATATGTAAAGCCTTAGTGAAGGCTCCTCTGGCCCCAAAACAGCGTAAAGAAGCATAAAATACCATGTCAATTAAGAGAAAGAAGCCAGTGTGGAACAATAGTGTCGCAAATTCATCAAAAATGCAATTGCTGCGGGTACAACAGAGGAGCCTACAATTTAGTGCTGATTTAAGAATCCAAATGTTCCCTCCTTTGCCACAAAACAGTACCTGTAGAATGTTGCTACCACTCTCCTTCCCATTCACTTCAGAGTCAGTTACGTGTTAAAGGAGTCTCCTTAGTGTGTATGTGTAACACCAACAGACCCTGGTCATCCACGGGCAGGATCAAACCTGGGACCACTGGAGCTTAGTGCATGAGCCTCTACTGCATGAGCTAAAAGCCATATGGCTGGTGGGCCATACCGGGTCTCTTGGTGTTACAAGTGGGGGCTCATGCAGGATATCAACTGGTAAGTCTCTGAAGCTTGGGACATGCTTCCTCAGCTAGGGGAAGTATGTAACCCAAACAAATCCTGGCTGTGGTGTTCTGTCCAATCTAGTGGCACCCAGACCACTTGGAGAGAGAGATTAATGAATCTGCTTTACAGCCTTAGTTAACAAGTAGAGGTTAATGTATTAAGCTCCAGAGGTCCCAGGTTCGATCCTGCCTGCCGACGACCGGGGTCTGTCGGTGTTACATATGTACATCAAGTGATACTCTTCACCGGGATAGGGAGGCTGCTCTTCAAATTTAGTAGCAAGACAGTTACTGATGAGCCTTAGAGATCTGTAAAGCATGGACAGCCCTTTACTAAGGCTCCAATTCAGCAAAGCACTCCACATACATGCTTAGCTCTTAAGCATGTGCTTAACTTGAAACTACCCTGATGTTCAAGTACCCCTCAGCCTCCAGTAGTTTAAACATCCCCTTTCCCAGAGCTCCAACCTTGTCATTGCACTGAGTTTACGGCTGACCTCTTCAGGGAAACTTGACAGTGAAAGCAAAGAGACACATGGGCTTTGTAAGGCTTCCCCAAAACCAATCACTCTCTACTTGATATATCACAGGATATATGCAGATCTAGACCGAACAATAAGCCAGCCATATGCATTTGCCTGCCTCAGTTTCCTCACCACTCTGGAGTGTTCTTTGCGTTGAAGTCAGAGTCCCCAAGAAGTCCAGGATCCCCTCTCCTGTGCATGGCTTCTCCTCCAAATCATGGAGTCTCCCTCTCTCCTGGGCAGCCAGTCTCCTCCCTCCACGCTTGGTCCTGCAGTTCAAAAGGACCCGTCTGCTATGACCGTACGGCCCTCTCTTCCTCCTTCCTGGCCAAGCTTCCTGTGTCTGCAAGTCCCGCAGAGCCTCTCTGCTCTGAACCCCTTCCCCTTCCAGCTAATTGGGTTGGACTGGTTTCTCTGGGCTTCAGCCACGAATTTTCCAGAGCGGCTTCTGCCATCAAGCTTTAATGCCACTCCAATTTCCCTGGTCTGGGAGACACACTCTACAGTCTTGACAGCAAATGGTGGTTTCCACACACATTGAGGCATTCAATGATACAGCAATTGGACAGCCAACAGAATTTATACATTGTACACACACAGATTCCACAAATCATCACAGTCAAAAACAAAGGGCCAGATTCTCAACTGGTGGAAATCCGTGTAGCCTCATTGAAGTTGATGAACGTTGACATTGACTTCAAGAGTGCTATGTTGACTTACACGAGTTGCAAATCTGACCACCAGGTTGTTGTTAAAGGCTGCAACCACACATGGAAAAACACGTCAGTACTTTTCAATGCCCTATTAAAAAAATAAAACCTTTCCCTCTTTCCAATAATACCATACATAACTAAAGTATGTGACTCAGAGTTAAATGAAAAGAAGCATAAACTAATACTTATGTCTTCTTGTGGGAAAACCAAGATACTGAAGACTCAAGTTGGCTTTGTATTATTAGGCTACATTAAAACGAATAGGGAATTGCTAAAATGTCACAATTAGAGCAGCATGAACCCAGAAGAATTCTCCTCCTGAGCTTGGCACAGTGGGATGCCACATTATGGTCTTTATTCACTTCACTTCCAGTTTGTACTACAGCTATTAAAAAAAAGGCCTGGTTAGGCAAATCTGTCTATCTACAGAGGGCCAAAATTAGGCATAAAAGGCATTGCTGAGAACACGATATGAAGCTGCATGGTGGATGAAGATAATAAAAGCAGTGACCTATTCCTAAATGCCTATACTAACTGTATATAATTATGCAATAGAGCTCAAGATCTCCAGCTTTACTGATCTATTATTGAACACAAAGCCTTAAAGGATTGGATATTACGTCAATGGGCATAGTTCAGAGGTGATAGGTAAGGAGGTCACACCTTGGTAAGCAGGTTTAAGGAGACTTTTACAGATTGATAGAGGCTAGAAGGAACCATTATGATCTAGTCTGACCTCCAGCATAGCGCAGGCTAGAGCGCTTCATCCAGTGAAGTTCCTACATCCAGCCCAATAACTTGTGTTTGTGCTACAGCATATCGTTTAAAAAGAGATCCCAGCTTCATTTAAAGACTTCAAGTCACAGAGACTCCATCACGTCCTTTGGTAAGTTGCTCTACTGGTTAATTGCCCTCTCTGTTAAAAATAATGCAACTTATTTCTGTTCTGAATTTGTCTTGAGGCTTGTCTAGACGAGGACAATTTGCACAGGTGTAACATGACACCTACTGTAGACCCATTGCACCGGTCAACTACTGGGGTAAGCCACACCAATGGAGGCCCCCTCGTACACTGGCACTGCTATCCCAGTGCAAGCCCCCTCATCCCCCTACCCCTGCCATCCCTCAAACCCAGGGCGTGAGCACAAAAGGCCTGATTCTCCCCTGCCTTGTACAATCTCTTAAACCTGTGCAAAGTGAGTAACTCACCATTCTGATTTGGTATAATGACTGCACAAAGTGCCAGGCAAATGAGAATGAAACTCAAAGGAAGCAGGAAGATTGTGAGTCAAAGCAGTGGGTGGCCTATTTGAACATACACGGCTAGTTCTGCTGCTGCTACAACTCTCTCTTATGGTCCTTCATCCTGTAAATTACACCAGTTAGACATGGCTTCCCTAACATTCACTTACTGGTCTGTAAACTTACACGTTCTATCTTTCACTATTACTAATTGACACCACTCGCACTAGGATCCCTGCTTATATCATTGCTCACAGAAGGAGATACCACCATGATACAAGAAGCAATGCTGATCATGTCCAAAGGAGGTAGAGTTACGCAGCCTTTGAGTTTTCCAACGGTCAGAAAAATACATTTTTTAAGCAGAGGCGGAAATCCCCTTAACAGAAATGTGCTCTATTAAATCCCAGTACAGTGACTAAAACTATGGGTCATACAATGAAAGCATTTTACTAATAAATGGAAGGTCTATTTTATAGAGATGTAGGGGGAAATATTTCCCCAAGCCCTCTTCTTCTTTCACCATTATCCTGCATGCTTCTTGCTGGTAGAATTTAGTCACTTAAAAAAGTCAACTTCCTCTTTGCTTATCAATAGATCTGAGAAAATAATTGAATTTTATGAAAAAAAACCCCAACATTTTGTTTTGAAAAAAAAATTTCAAAGTGAAACGCTGCAACCGTTTGTTTTCAAAATACCAGAACAAAATCTCTAGACATTTCCAAATTCTTTTTTCCTGCTGAAATTATTTGCCAAATTCAGCCCAAACTCACACACAGTTTCAGTGTGCCCCCCAAAATGTGTTTTATGATTGACTATTTGCCGAAAATTTTCACCCAACTCTATGTATTAATCATCATCTCCCTCATCTCCAGCCATTACATTACCATTATGGCTAACAGCTCCTTTTCTCTGCCCCGTTCTCTACACTCTGCCACTATCCATCCCTTCCCCCAACCCTAATTCCCAAATCTACACTGCTCAGCAAAGTGGTTGAAGAAACAGCCCTTTCTCACCTTTCTCTACCACGACAAACCACTCCCCTCTTTGGATTTATGGCGGGTGCAGCATTTGGTTTCCTCAGCCTTTTCATCGGAGTCATCTTATTTCTACCCTCATCCCTAACTACCCTTTAATGTTGAGGAGGCTCGGCTGTACATCGGGATATACTTTAACCTCTTGAATAACCGTTCACATTCACCCAAACTGCTCATCTTGGCCAAGCAAACCTCTGGCTTCATCTCAGATACCTTCAGCTAAATGCCTTAAAGGCAGAACTGCTTCTTATCAGCAAGAGGAACATCTTCAAACACTTCAAAATCTTCGCTGATTCCACCCTCGCTTGCCTCCACTGCTTTAATTTATTCACTGGGCAATGGGCCAGGTCCTGGCCCATGCTATGGCTGCTTCTTTCTGCTACTTCAGCAATGCCACAAAACTGCCTTATGCAGGCAGCTTAGGATTCCCCAGTGTGGAATGGCCGGTGTTGAGCAAAGTGGATTCTCTGTTACCCCCCTGCAAACCAGTCCTCCCAGATCTGTCTCTGCATAAAGGTTTTGCACTTGTTTCACTCATTTGTCATGGCTCTAAATTGAGACAGACAAGGTGGGGGAGGTAATATCTTTTATTGGACCAGCTTCTGTTGGTGAGAGAGACGAGCTTTCTAGTTCCACAGAACTCTTCAAAGAGACCAGCAGAAGTTGATCCAGTAAAAGATATGACCTCACCCACATTGTTTCTCTCATATCCTGGGACCGACACAGCTACAACTACACTGCAAACATGCTTCGGAAGTGACATTTCTGCAACTATTCTCTCGATGGCCAGGATCATACACTCAGAAATAATTCTCTGCAAAGAGATACCGCTCTTAATTTTAAAAATAATAATTTAGTGGGTCAAATACATCAAGACCTTTATGCAGGTCTTCTAGATGCCCACAGATTAGCAGAACAAATGATCCCCTAACAATCTGTCAAATTCAAAAGCATCAATAAAAAAGCCAACAAAACTTTTATAAAAGGGATTTGATTTGGAAGAAGAGAAACCTAAAAACAAAATGGTTCATTTTGGGACAGAAAATAGGCTTTTTGAAAAGAAGATTGTTTAAAAATGCATTGGTTAGCCACAGTTTCCCTGATGATAATCTGTGGCTTCTGATCTGGCAATCAGGCCTGGGTTCCGTATTTCAATAGAAATACTAGTCCAGCCGTTATGTGCCGACAAGCTTTAACTTTAAGCAAGCAAACAAGCAAACTTTAAAGGGTGCTCAGCCAGGAATTTTTTATTCAAATGAGATACTCAGAAAGAATGAATGAAAAAGTCCAGTCAGACAGAGCTTTCTGTTCTTTGACTTCATAAACTGACACAGGATTATTTGGAGAGGCACTGAATATTTCACTGAAAAGATATTAAAGCATGAGGACCAGGGCCGGCTTTAGGTTTTTTGCCACCTCAAGCAAAAAAAATTTTTGGCTGCCCCTGACCCCAGCCCTAGGCTCCCCGCCCCGCACCTCCCTGCTGCCCCAGCCCTGGGCTCTCCCCCCAATACCCGCACCCCTTACCACCCCAGCTCTGGGTTCCCCCACTTCCTCCCCACCAGTGCCCTCCCCCCCACACTGCTGCCCCAGCCCTGGGTCACTGGTAATTCGCTCCCAGGGCGGGTCATCAGCATCCTGCACATGACACTAGCAGGGGCGGAGGCTGTATCCCCCCCTACTCCTTCCCAGCACCCGGGGGGGCCCTGACTCCGCCCGCTCCCCCCTCACCTCTAGCCGGTCCGGCTCTGGCAGGGTAGGGGTAAGCAGTGGGGCTCCCGGGCCGCACCTCAGCCCAGGGTCCCTCCAGCCGGGGCTCCTGCCTCCAGGACTGGCTGGGAATTGGGAGGGCAGAGCTGGGGGGACCGCCCCAGCAGGGGGCTGAGAAGCCGGGGCAGGGCAGCCCCAGAGGAAGCATCCGGCGTGGAGCGGAGCCCCGGAGAGCAGGATGCGGGCCTCGCACGGCCGTGCCCCGGGCACCAGTCCCCTCTATGGCCCTGCTGCTGCTCCTGGCTGCCCTGTCACAGCCCCTGGGCGGCTCAGGCTGCTCCACCCAGCCCTGCAGGCGGCTCCGTGCGCCCCACAGGGGTGGCTCCCAGCCCGAGCGTCCCGCGCTCCACGTGCCGGAGCCCGCCGGATGGCTCGGCCGCGGCCGGCGGCGCAAACCACAGCGGACCCAAGGCGCCCCCCGCGTATGACTCACTGCTGCTGCTGGACCCCAGTCCCGGGGCCAGCTTTTGCCACCCACTGTGGCTCTTCCACCTGGACTTTGGCGTCAGTTTGGGGGCCGGGACAGCATCTGCTTGGGTAAGCGCCCACAGGGCCAGCCCCCAAGCCAATAAATAAATAAATAAAAGGGTGGCCCGAATGCCGCCCTGCAAATGTGCTGCCCCAAGTACCCGCTTGCTTTGCTGGTGCCTCGAGCCAGCCTCGATGAGGACAAACATTAATGCTGTTTTGTTCACTGCTGTGATGCATAGAAATGGTAATGGAAAAAACATCACATTCCCCTTGCATCAGCTTCCCGGGCCTTCCACAACAGCCAGGTGACAATCAACGTCTCCATCTCTCTAGTAAGTATGGCCCAACCCTGCAAGCATTTATGCACATGCTGAGCTTTAACCTTGACTTCAGTGGGGCTACATGGATCAGCGTTCTCGTCGCACTCCCCGTCAGTACCTGGCCTGGCCCAGGGAAGCAAATGATCCAATCAGCGGACTAAATCCGGTGATGAATCCCGATCACGTGCCACCTGAGGTACGTTGCGCATATGCTAAGAGGACGACTCATGTTGTAATTTAAGCATGTGCTCTTCTGGGCCAATATTTTCAAAACCTTGCGGGATCGAATCCGTAGTGCAACCAGCAGGTGCTAAAATAAATGTCTGTACACTACTTAACTCGAGGGTGTCCCTGGATTACCAGGGTTGGGCTACTGCAATCCCATAGTTGAAAATGAAGGAGTTTATAGGTCCAGGATCTGACTCAATAGTTAACAGGCAGTACCTTTAAATTATCATATTGAAACGTATCCTCCCTCCTTCTTGGGAAGGAGCACTCACAAGGATGATTTGCAATATGTTTCATTACATAACACATTATACTCCTCTCCTGCTTTTCCTTTGTGCCTTCTGATAAACAGTGGGTTTTTTCCTATTTCAAAGTTTTATTTTAAACATGGACTAGGGCAGGGTAAAAGACTCTTCCTCTATCAGTGCAGCTAATACTGGGTGCTGGAGAGAGCTTTTCAGATAAACAGGATTTAAATTAAAAAAGCCTTAGCCCACGGAGCAGCAGCTTCCTCAGAAGAGCAGCAGATGGGGTGAGGGTGGGCTCCTGAGAGGAGCAGAGGTGGGTGTCATAACAGGGAGGTAGGAAGGAGAGGCAGCCATATTTGCTGTGCACACAGGAATGTGGAGTTTTGGTTCACTAGCCAATCATTTTGCATGAAACAGCTATGCAATTATTATGCACATTTCTGCACTCTGATTGGCTAATGACCCTTAGCCAGCCAGAGCACAGAGATTTGCATATTATATGTTTATTGAGATATAACCACAGTCGTTATTCAGGTCAGTTCCCCATCAGCCACAGTGCTGGGATTTGCATACGTGAGAGATAATCATACTGTTGTGGGTTATTAACCCCTAGCATCCCTATATGCCGATTGGCTGAGTTAATGCCATTTTAGTACAATATACATTATTGCATTGCATTTTTGCTATGAGAAAGGTTTTATTAAATCAGCAGCTGAGAAAGCCTGATCATTTCAATGCGACTTTGCCACTTACAAGAAAAAAACACATTAAATACATTTTGTTATGTGGACAATTATGAAGTAACAGTGTTCAGCACAAAGGTAGTAATTCAGAAATATGTTATGTAGGTGACAATGGGTGTAGCAACTTTGAAAGGGCTTCATCTGTATATTGATCAAATGCACTCTAAAACCATGAACACCAGTAGTAAATATCTGCCTATCAGGGCTTATTATTCAAACAGCAGATTTCAAAGTGACACTGATGAATAGCAAAATGCATTACAAAATGTAGTTGGAATCTGAAAAAATAATGTAAAAACAGGATTAAAAAAGGCAACCTTGGCAGGTTCTTAGCTGCAGAGAAATAGTGCTTCCAGGCACCAGGATAATTGGGTAAATTAAAACCAGAATGATAATCAGCTGCTTAGACTAGCAGAAATAATTCTGAGTAGGTGGTTTGTAAATACCAGGGAGGAGGTCCTGCTAGGGATGTCAAAACGATAAGAATCTGTACTGAAGTTTACCTAGTGCTAGTTATAACTATACAGTACTATTGCACCTTGTGTGGCATGGCATTTTATGCAAATTCTTCTTCAGAAATGAGTTTGTAAATCTCTTGAAATGCACAGATGTGAACCTCTGGGGGTAATTCAGGTGCGAAGTAGATGCAGCTGTAGCTCACGAAAGCTTATGCTCAGATAAATTGGTTAGTCTCTAAGGTGCCACAAGTCCTCCTTTTCTTTTTGCGAATACAGACTAACACGGCTGTTACTCTGAAAACTGTTAATGTAGTTTCTGTATTTCATTTCCTAGTTTGAAAATTAGACTCCAACAAATTCGTTTTTTGTAATACGTAACATGGCGAACAGAAATCAAAGAGTAACTTCCTAACTGCATGTTGATAGGATCCCCAATTCACTGCATAGCTCTAAACAGCTACAGAGTCTGCCAAGGAGTCAAAGAGGGGAAGTAGTCTTCAGTTACTCCATGGGAGGAAGGAGTTTGGCCAGTGAACTGGGGACAGAAGATAGAGAAGGGAGAAGGAAAGAGACTAGGGAAATAGTGGCAGGGTCTGGGAGCAAGCAGACTGTAGTTGTTGGACATCAGGTTCCTGAGCTGGAACCCAGATTAGTGGGTTGGCCTGGGTTCCCCTACCAGCTGCTGGGAAAGTGGCACAGCAGTGGAAGACTGTCTGGATTGGCATGCGGACAGCTGAGCCGGCAGGACTTTGAAACCCTGGAACGGGAGGACTACACAGTGACATGGCTAGAGGAACGAGTCATAAAGAATCATAGAATCATAGAATCATAGAATATCAGGGTTGGAAGGGACCCCTGAAGGTCATCTAGTCCAACCCCCTGCTCGAAGCAGGACCAATTCCCAGTTAAATCATCCCAGCCAGGGCTTTGTCAAGCCTGACCTTAAAAACTTCCAAGGAAGGAGATTCCACCACCTCCCTAGGCAACGCATTCCAGTGTTTCACCACCCTCTTAGTGAAAAAGTTTTTCCTAATATCCAATCTAAACCTCCCCCACTGCAACTTGAAGCCATTACTCCTCGTTCTGTCATCTGCTACCATTGAGAACAGTCTAGAGCCATCCTCTTTGGAACCCCCTTTCAGGTAGTTGAAAGCAGCTATCAAATCCCCCCTCATTCTTCTCTTCTGCAGGCTAAACAATCCCAGCTCCCTCAGCCTCTCCTCATAAGTCATGTGTTCTAGACCCCTAATCATTTTTGTTGCCCTTCGCTGGACTCTCTCCAATTTATCCACATCCTTCTTGTAGTGTGGGGCCCAAAACTGGACACAGTACTCCAGATGAGGCCTCACCAATGTCGAATAGAGGGGGACGATCACGTCCCTCGATCTGCTCGCTATGCCCCTACGTATACATCCCAAAATGCCATTGGCCTTCTTGGCAACAAGGGCACACTGCTGACTCATATCCAGCTTCTCGTCCACTGTCACCCCTAGGTCCTTTTCCGCAGAACTGCTGCCTAGCCATTCGGTCCCTAGTCTGTAGCGGTGCATTGGATTCTTCCGTCCTAAGTGCAGGACCCTGCACTTATCCTTACTGAACCTCATCAGATTTCTTTTGGCCCAATCCTCCAATTTGTCTAGGTCCTTCTGTATCCTATCCCTCCCCTCCAGCGTATCTACCACTCCTCCCAGTTTAGTATCGTCCGCAAATTTGCTGAGAGTGCAATCCACACCATCCTCCAGATCATTTATGAAGATATTGAACAAGAGGAAGCACTGCAAGTCCTGGAGAGCAAGGAGGAACGTGGCGGGACCAACCATCAGAAGGGGAGTGTCAGACCTGAATGGAGCTAATCCCCAGACGACAAGCCCTGGGTTTGCAGTAGTTCTGCCTGGGTTCCATACTTATTCCTAAACTTCCTACTCACTGGAGGGGAGTGGTTCAGAGGCAGAAAAGGGAGTTGGATGCACAACTTCCAGTGCATTTGGGTACCCAACTCTCTTTTGTTTCCCTGAAAATCTTCTGAACCTGCTCTAGTGTGAGCATGTTGGGTAAAATTTTCAAAAGCATCTAAGTGGCTTAAGAGCCAAAATCTCATCCAAAGGGCCTAAGGGCCAGACTTTAAAAAGGCCACTAAAGATGTAGTGAGGCACTTCGTAGGTGGTTTTGAACATCCCTCTAGGCATCTATCTGCATATTTAGGCACCAAAGGCACAGATTTTTAAGGGTATTTAGCCCTAGCTGCACTAAACATTGCAACCCCAGCTGATTTAGGAGACAAAATTCATTATCAAAAGTGATTTAGGCACTTATTCTAAATCCCATAAACTGGCAATGGGATTTTGGCTCCTATGTGCCTAAATCCCTGAAGAAATGAGATTTAGGCTTCTAAATCAGCTAGGTGTTATCACGCTGAGCACAGCACCCTTAGTGCCTAAATCACTTCTGAAAATCAGACAGGCCCCTAAATCACTTGGGAACTTTTGGAAATGTTATCCTCTTATCAACTTCAAACCACTTTAATACGTTTACAAAACTTGTTACGCTCCTTACTTTGAAATCTCATCTTTTCTGATGAGAAGCTGGCCAGCAGACGCCCGCAAAGCCAGATCCTGCTTGCCTTTCTTGGGCAATGAGTCTCAATTTTTGTTTGTTTAAAGCTGTTCACATTTACCCCTTAAAAACTCAGTCTAGGCCTGGTTGCTGTAACTTCCGAGAACAAGAGTGAAAAATCCTGCAATAGGAAGGAAAGCATCTGCTAAGCCCTCTGCATGCTTGTATCACTTCGAGTTAAGTTGCAAGGCAGATTTTTAAAACGACAGCTCTCCCTTATTCAAATGTTCCAGTGCTACAGTTGACAGCCATGACAGTTATAAGCACAGCCAGGATCTGTGCGGCTTCTCTCATTTCTGACTTTCACCCACACCTCCTTCAGTTGTCGGCTAATGATCAGAAATCAGAAGGCAGCTTGATAAAAACTGCTGTGTGAATATAGACTTATTCAGTCATGGACACACAAGGGAACAAACAGTGGGAAATTCACCCTGCTTGCACAAAGCCCACATTCTTTGGGGTGCAGGTTAGGGATCTGAAATAAGATCTGAGTGGGTGGATGCCTACTGAGTCCCATAGAAGTTAGTGGTCAGAGTTCTGCCTGTGTAGATCAAATTGCAGAATCAGGTTTGCAAGAGAATGGAAGAAAGAGCCATGAAAATAAATGAGAGCTCAGGAAGCAGATCGCTTGCCGTTGCTTCAAGAGTTGCATTAGCCATCTTGACAGCCTGTACAAAGGCACTTTATCTCATCGCTTGACATGAGCATTAAAGAGAAAGGAGAAAGGAAACACTTGTGAATAACAGGCATAATAGGAAAGACTAGTTAAGTGAAACATAACTGACTTCCAGTGGAAGCACAGGGACAGATTTTCAAAGTTAGTAGCTGAGACTGTGTGCATATATTTCTGAGTACCTAATTTATGTATGCAAATACTTGATGTTTGCACACAAGTGTCTCGTTTGCAAAAACACTTTGAGTATCTTCAGTATCTGTCCTAAGATTCTCCTTCGATAAATGACATCTCCCTTCTGATGTGGAACTACATACTTGTAAGTCCTATAATTTAAGTAATTCTGTTAGATTTCCTTGCTACAGTGGCATCCTATTGACAAGTTGTCCTTCATATTTGTTAGAAAGGTACAATTACTCAGTAGTTATTTGCAAATTAATTGCCATTTCCTAATGAACAATAATACAGTATACCTGGTTGTTTTCTTCCCAAAGCAATACTCTACATTCCACTTATAGTGCCAGTCGATACTTAATTACCATTTAGTGTTAACTTTTAAAATAAAATAATGTTTTATAATAATCTAAATTAAAAGCTCTTTACTACGGTTACTTCTATAATAAATGCTGGTGAAATGACCTATTTGAAAGCGAATCACATTATAAACTCACATAACTCAATTTTCAGAGCTCATCTCATGCATACTAAAAAGATGTTAAAGGCTGTGCAGAACAGTAAAAGAAAAAAACCCATTTGTATAAAGGAAATACGATTCTTTGGAGTAATATAAATATACCATAAATTAACAGCAATTCAAGAAATCACCAACAGCGTGCATAGTTTGGAAGATGTTATATCTCAGTTAGCGCTGTAAAGGTGAACCCATTATTTCTGGTCTATGCATAATGAAATCCTAAGCAAAACAGCATGTAATTTCTAGAAGCAATATAACAATTTCCGATAAGGTCATGGTGTACTTAATTTGAGACTGGGCTACACATTCTTCATTGTTCTTGTCATCTCAAGATTTCTTAAAGAGTATAGTTGTCTAGAAATGCAGTACAGGTTCCTAGAGTGGCCCTCAGTCATATTTTAAAAGTGATGTTGGGGGCGTCATGTTCACTCAAAGTTGTACAGAATTAGAATCCTTAGCAGCATGTGCATTTTTTCAATTTTAAACATTTTTTTTGCCCCACTCTGTCTTTCTTGTGTTTAGAGTTTGCAGTGTTATTGTAGCTATGTTGGTTCCAGGATATAAGAGAAAGAAGGTGAGTCAGATATTTTATTGGACCAATTTCTGTTGGTGGCAAAGGCAGAGACAAGCTTCTGAGCTACACAAAGCCCTTCTTCAGCTCAGTGTAGCTCAAAAGCTTGTCTCTGTCTCTTCCGTCCATGCAAGTTGGTCCAATAAAAATATTATCTCACCCACCTTCTTCCTCTTATATTTAGGGTAAGATATTTAAAAGTATCTAAGTGATTTGGGAGCCTAAATCCCATTTTCAAAAGGGATTTAGAGCCAGATTTTAGGTGCCGAAAGATGCAGATAGATGCCTAGTGGGATTTTCAGAAGTACCCAAACACCTAACTTCCATTAGAATAACCTGTTCAAGTGCTTTTGAAAATTGCATTTAGGCACCTAAATACCTTTGAAAATCTGGCCCTTAGGAGCTTAAGTCCCATTGATTTTTCAGTGAGTCTTAAGCTCTTAAGTTGCTTTTTAAAATGGGACAGGCTTCTATGTCACTTAAGTGAAAATGCTACCCTTATTGTCCAAAACTTTCTGAAAGAGGTACCCGATCCAAAGCCTGTAATCAATGAGAGTCTTCCCACTGTTGACAGTGGGATTCAGATCAGGTTCCAGGTGAGCTGCATCCCTGAATATGAACGGTCAAGAACCAAAATGGATTACCTGAAAGGATAGGCAAAGGCTATGTCAATGCTGAGGTCGCTCTCTGACTTGTTTGCACAGTCCACGCTGAGCCGCAGGCCTCCAGAATAACCACCGCATGTTGCAAATGCAAAGATTGCAAAAAGCTGTCAAAAACAAATGACATTTTCATTTTACTTCAGTGACAAGAACAACTGTATCTATACAGCAGTTTTCTTGACTGAGTCAGAGGTCGCTGCCCAAGAAACTCGCTCAGATTATCAATAAGGCAGAGTGGTCAAGAACATCTGGGTTTTAATACAAACAGACTGGTTATTCTGAATAGTAATAGGAAGTGAATTCCATAATTAAGAGGAATAATTATAAGCTTCTCTTGCTCTCAGTGCCAAAAATTACAACCAGGCAATTTAGACCTTAGTTTAGACTAAGAACATATGGAGAAAGAATGAAGATTGACCAAGTACAATGGACCATTTTAAACTTTAAATATAAATAAAATCACTGCAAAATGTTCTAAGGAGCCAGTATAGGGATTTCGAAGGAGTGACACAAAGGCAGACACATGGTTCATGTAGATATATTGACACAACATGCAAAATATGTTATCACATTATCCTTCATTAGTTTTTAATGAAGCTACATATGACTTGGAATAAAAGACTAACATGATTTATTTAGTTTTTGGAATCATTATTGTAATCTTAGATAGATGAGCAGATGCAATAAATCAATACTAAAGTAAAAGGGAAGCAAAGCAAGTTACAGAATAAATTCAACAGTCCAGCGAGGCCTGGGCAAAAAGTAAGGTGGTTCAAATCCAGGTTCAATTTCATCTTAATTCCCGAAGACGCGTGCATACTTGTATGGCGGAGGTCGCAGTGCTATTGTTTTTCTTTTTTGCTCCATCTCTGTTTTAAATCTAGGAGGACAAGGCTGCCATGGGTTTTGCAATTGTCCATTTAGGATGCTTTGCAAACACACCACTTGACATGGACATGGGTCAGGCACTTGATTCTATTTTTGTCCCTTCTATAAAAATAAATAAATAAATAAATAAAAATCACATTCTGAGCCAAATTTTGCTCTGACTCACACCAGTATAAATCTGGAGTAATTCCACTCATTTTAATGGAGTTACTCCAGATCTACACTAGTGTAAATGAGAGTGGAATTTGGCTGCCTAGATTATGTCACGTTCATATTAACAATGAAATAAACGATGGGTCAGTGACGAAGGAGGAATACAAGCATAGCACACACATGTCACGTAAAGCAGAGCCTGTCCTGAAGCACTGAAATAACAGATGTGGGCCGCAACAGGAAAAGAAAATTTGAGGCAGAATGAAAGAACGATGGCTGCATTAAAGACAGAGAGGCAGGAAACAGAAAACTAGAGCATACTGTAACCCATCCAAGGCAAAAGACCCTAATAAGTGCTGTCAATAACAGCTGTATACCTTCACCCCACCAACCACTCCAATTCGTGGCACAATCACAGCCAAACTGGGAGTGGCATTATCCTCCTCTGTCTTCAGGTTTCCTTAATATACTTGTATATTTTTGCCACCTGTTGCCAGCTTACCATTCCTGAGCATTTGGAACAGAAAAAGCTTTTTGCTGGCACAAGATGATTTGCTGGGGGTGACTCAGAACAAAGCCAAGCCACAGCGTTTGTACAGGCAATTGAGATTGTATGGGAAGGAAGCACTCAACACAAGAGGAACAGTAAGTGGAGAGGAACAAAGCTGAAGTACGAGGTCAGTGATAATTGGAGAGACTGGCTGCTAGACAGGTGAACATTCTGGCCTTTTCCCACATAAGTAATATTTTGTGCTCAATGGCATGGAAGATATGTAGGGCCCAATCCTAGGACTTTGCAACGTGGCAGTAAGAGCAAGGTAACTCCTTGCAGTCAGATGTGTCAGATCTACACTGGACAGACAGATGGACTGACTAACATAACTGTAGGAAATTTAGGGGTGGAAGGGCAGATGGGGATCCTGACCCATTCCCCCAGCAGCCCTCTATGGATCTTGCTTCCCCCTCTCTTTTCTCCCCTGAAGCCATGCTACGCCATTCTAGGGCAGCTGTGTCACTCCTGCAGGAGGAAAGAGGAGGGTGGGCACTGGGACCCCAATCTAATAAAAACCAAATGAGCAATGGCACCTAGGTGTGGCTGGGGGAGGGCCTGCAGAGGGCCCGCAAACTTCTGCTCGTTCCCCGCCCTCATCACCATGGAGACGGGGTAGACTCCAGTTCCATTTTGGAGATCCCTGTTAGGAACGACGCAGTCACTTCAGTCCCTCCAAATGATTGACAGGACCTGACCCCTCACGTTCCCCCGAAGTTATGTGTGTGACATGTGGGCCCTGCATCCGTGGAGTCAGCCCAGCCCATGTAGAACCAAGGCCTACAGGAGGGAGAGGGACAAGACTGCCTAGCCACAGGCCCCAAGTAGAAGCGGGGGAGGAATGGGTACACTATCAGGGCCCAGTCCAAAGGGGGCAGCTAGGCAGAGGGCCACAAGCCCATCACCATGAGAAAAAAAATCCAGGCCAAATTGTGGCCATTTGGTTTGATTCAATGTTATTTATATAATCTGAGTATGTTTTCATCAAGGACAGGTCCATCAATGGCTATTAGCCAAGATGGTCAGGGACACAACTCTATGCTCTGGGTGTCCCTAGCCTCTGACTGCCAGAAGCTGGGAATGGGCAACAGGGGAGGGATCACTCGATAATTGCCCTGATCTGGTCATTCCCTCTGGGGCACCTGGCACTGGCTGCTGTCAGAAGACAGGATACTGGGCTAGATGGACCACTGGTCTGATCCAGCCTGGCCGTTCTTATGTTCTATGTCTGTGGGATAGGGGCCAGTGTTATGAGTTTGCCCTGGGCCCGGCATAATGAGTCTGGCCTCCCAACAAACCTAGTGTGAAGGCTTACCGCTCTTAAAGTGAGAGCTCTCTGGGGCGGAGACTTTGTATTGTTCATTTGCACAGTACAATGGAGCCCTGATTGTAGTCTGTAGGAGCTATCCCAATAGAAATAATAAATAAGGCATGACTCCTCACATGGCAGCATCTGTACAACACACTTCTACTTAAATCCTAGTGGGGTTTCAGTCAGCGATGGGTGGGAGCTGAAAGGAAAATCTATAAGGGGCAATGATAATTAAAATCCAGAGAAAGAGTTTAAAGCCAAATCAAAACACAAAAATCCGCAGCTATAGCAGGTGGCATTCCAGTAAATTTGCAATGACCGTTGTTAAAATGGAGTCCCTATAGTGAAGGGGGTTGAGACATTCTCTTCATGCCAGTGTGATAGCCACCATCTTGGCCATCACAACAGAGAATGAACAAGGGGCCTCCAGAACTAAAACCACGCGCTGCTGTAGCTTGAGCTAAAGAGCCAGGGCTCCCTAGCTGGGTCTGTATCAGGCTCCTATTTTTTGTGGACTATGCACAGCGGGGAACCCATAACACTCACTCATAGGTATCCCAATGCTAGCATACACTATGTTCTTCTGTTTCCCCACAGCATTATTAAGTACTTGTTACATGCCAGCAGTGTCCTTGGCCCTGCCTGCACAAGACAAAAAGGACAGACAGGCCCTACTCAAAAAGCTTGAGATCAGTGGGAGTTAAGTGCCTAGGCACTTTTGAAAATCCCACTAAACATCTACCTACATCTTCAGGCACCGGAATTTAAAAATCTGGCCCTTGGCTCCTCTGTCTTAGCACCCCATCTGTAAAAGGGGGATAATGGCATTTCCCTGCCTTACAGGGTTGCGGTGAGGATAAATACATTAAAAAGATTATGGGACATTCAGACACTAAGCTAATGGGACCATATAAGTACTGTAGATAAGAAGATAATTCTAAAACAATATTATAAATTCACTTACTTTTGGGCAGAGTCTTTAGAAATTTACCTCTGCTATGATGCCCACAGAACCCTGCCATCTGACCGCAGATAGGCTAGTGATGAACAACTACTGTTTACCGTACCACATTAGCATATTCCACCATTACCTTGCCATCCCCTCCTGCAGTTCTCTTACCGGATCTCTGATGCAATATTATAAATGTTTTGGGGCAGAAACAGTCTTTTTTGTTAAAGGCCTGTAAAGCACCTCGTATAATGGAGCCCTGATACAGGCCTCCAGCTGCCACTGTGTTCTGAATAATGAACAACAGTAATAGAAAGGCGTAATACAACATTTATTCAATCGCTTTTTAAATGTCAGGTTGGCTAACAACCTAAGTGGGTAAAAGCTGAGATTTGCTGTGTATTAGCCTGTTAAATATTTATCCCAAAACTATAAATGTTGCTACTGTAACTCGAATAATAGGCCTTGATAGTAAATGAGGTCAAACATTTCCTTTGTAAAGAGGAGTTATTCTGCACTTGGAACTAATTGAATTCCATACAGAATAGCAATGGAAATTGGGATTAATCATTCTGTTTTAATTTGTAAGGCAAAGTCAGAAAACAATACATTTAAGAAGAACGGGAAATACCAGAGCTGAGCAGCTTTCTGGCCTAATTAATGGAGTTGTAAATGCAACTATTTTGCAGATATGCAGGGGGCCACAAAGATTAATAGACCCTAATAAATAAAGAGGGAGCTAAAGGAGTGCAGGAAGAGATAGCCCTGCTCTGAATACACAGTAGCATCTCCTCCATTTCCCTGGCAGCTGGGCTGCTCTGTATTTGGGGCATGGAGTTCAAAGAAATGAACACATTGAAGGTATATCTGTTTTGCTAAAGCTTTATCAGATAGTATACACCTATGCCATTTAAACTCAAGGAGCCCCTTTTAATCAAGGGGTGACTTGAGGACAATCTATAAGTATCTACAGGGGGAGCAAATATTTAATAATGGGCTCTTCAGTATAACAGACAAAAGGTCTAACACAATTCAATGGCTGGAAGTTCAAGCTAGACATATTCAGACTGGAAATAAGGTGTACATTTTTAACAGGGAGAGTAATTAACCATGACCAAGATCACTGACCATTTTTAAATCATGAATGGATGTTTTTCTAAAAGATCTGCTCTAGGAATCATTTTGGGGAAGTTCTGTGGCTTGTGTTCTACAGGAGGTCAGACTAGATGGTCACATCCTGGTTCCTTCTGGCCTTGGGATCTATGAAACTATAAATCTCTTCATAGAGAATTTGCCACCCACAACCACAGTTATTACTACTCAGGAGGGAGCAGTAACCTTCCTTTTCCTCTACGCTGTCTCCTCTCCTGTTTTGATGCCTTCTCTTCAGTGGCAGAGTTTGTGTAGGCTACCCCTGAATTTGTGCAGCCTCTTTAAATTCCTTATCCATCCAGGTCCAAGCCTAAGAACGCTGCAGGCTAGTTCCTATGCCTGCCTGTCACATCCAGCAGCCTTCTGGGCTTGCTCAGAAGCCTGGGGGAGGATATGGACATGGGCTCCCGGCCACAGGTGAAAAGACGGCTGAATAGGGCTCTGCATGTCTGACTTTACAGGAGGCTCAGCAAAAGCTGGGACTTGCCCTGACACTTCCTATTGCTTTGTCTCTTGATGTGCGGGGGTCGTCTATAGCTAACACCTTGAACTCATAGAAGCTAACAAAAGCACAGCTGGTCTGGAGGCAGCAGCAGGAAATATACAAACAGCACCTTTTGGGAGACGCTCTACATGTCACATGGCAGACGGAAAGAACAGAGGCTCTCAACAATGGATATTTCCCCCTGGGTTTCGTGACAAACTTGTAAGCATTGTTTTCTTTTTGTTCAAATACCTTTGTCCCTTTTTGCTTTCACTGCTTTCTGCTGTCAGCTGAGTATATTATGTATTAAACCAAGATTTACCCATCAGGTTTTGCCTGTGCTGTAATTTTGCAAGCATACTGTACTTTTATTATAGGTAGATTTGTGTAAATTGCAGCTGTAAACCCAGCAATGGGAACTTGATGGACCAGATTCAATAAAAACGCCATCTGGAAAATAATTTTATTGAACCTGGCCCCTCTGACATAGAAAAGTTTATTGGCAAAAGTCATGTTTCATTATGCTCCTATTTACTTCCTACCCATAAATCCACACGTACCAATATTCCCATCTGTGCTATGCATGCATGCCATATTTCCTCTTGAAATTAAATACATCTTCTTCCGACCACATAGTTGCAATGAGCAACTATGGACTAGACTGTGTCCTTAGGCTCAGCCTTGAGCAAGAAGCGATGGGGAAGCAGCACTGCTCCAGGAGGAATGATGACTCAGAGGGTCACACACCATGCAATCATGAAGTACAAAGGGGGTGGCTTACTGCTCAGTTTGTGCCCACTCAGCCTAGCGGCTGATACACGGGAGAGATGAGGCTCCAC
The DNA here is from genome assembly GCF_965152235.1 of Eretmochelys imbricata. Taxonomy (NCBI): domain Eukaryota; kingdom Metazoa; phylum Chordata; order Testudines; family Cheloniidae; genus Eretmochelys; species Eretmochelys imbricata. The sequence goes on along the minus strand of NC_135578.1, from coordinate 5,546,883 downwards.
CGATTTCTGGCAGCTCTCCACCGCCTCCCCAGTTGCTACGTGTGAAGGAGCAGCTACAAAGCTGCACCACACAGGACCCGGCCTGTGGCCACACAGGTGGGGAGGTCATTGCCGTACGTTTCCTGATTAGCCATACTAGGGAGAGTCACACTCTCTTATGTGAGGTTTCAGAGTAGCAGCCGTGTTAGTCTGTATTTGCAAAAAGAAAAGGAGTACTAGTGGCACCTTAGAGACTAACCAATTTATTTGAGCATGAGCTTTCGTGAACTACAGCTCACTTCATAGCTCCCTGTGGCTGAAGAAGCCATAAGCAGCAGGAGGAGTCAGGTGAACAGCTGCCCTGCGTCAAAAATGTTCCCTTCTCGGGACAGCACAAGCGAGCAATAGCTGCCCTTGAGAGGGCCTGAGCATCAGACTGAGAGGGAGCCTGGCCTCGTTCAGCCATGCTGTCACTGCTGGGGAGGGGGCCAGAGCACCGTTGACTGAATGGGAGACTGTGTACATAGAGTGTGTCCTAGAGTTTGGGCCTTAAAGGGGCCACCAGATCACCAGGTTTGACCTCCACTATCTCACAGGCCACCAAACACCACCCAGCACCCATGCACCAAGCTCAGCAACCTGAATTAGACTAAAGCCCTCAGGAAACTTGGTTATTGCATGCCACAGAGAGCATGGCCTACATGGGTGGTATTTCCCACACTTCTCAGTGTCTGAGAGTATAATATGCCACGCCACGCACCACTAGCCCACTTATTCCAAGGGGAAATTATTTGTATTACAGTCGCATTCATGAACCCTAAATGAGATCAGGGCCTTACTGTGCAAGGCACTGCACATACACACAGTGAAAGAGAGTCCCTGCCCCAAAACACTTACACTCTAAATAGATGGGGGGGAGAAAGGAAGGATTATTATTCCCATTTCACAGATGGAGAACTGAGGCACAGAAAGATTAAGTGATTTGCCCAAGGTCATGCAGGAAGTCTGTGGCAGAACTATGACTGAAACTGGAGCTGCTGAATCCCAGTTCTTAACCACAAGACCATGCTTCTTGCCTCTTTCAAAAGGCAGCACATCTCGGATGCTCAGCAAGGTGGTGGTTAGAACATGTTCTTCTATGAGTCTCCCCTTCTCTTTGTTTTGTCACCCCCCCCCCACACTCCCTCCACAGTCTGAGGCCTTCACCTGTGTAAACTCCACTGTAAAAATCTCCAGGTAGTGACTATCGTATGTTATCCCTAGAAAGTGTTATAACACTATGTAAAACGAATAATTATCTGGTGCCTAGTGAATAGTCTGTAATGAAAAATACACTTCCAGCACTCATTTTACTCCATCTTTTAAAGATCCATTTGTTACTAATTGCTGTGGGGGAAAAGCCACACAACAAACCATTGACTTCTCACAGTCATATTAGGCCAAGCTTAGGAGATGCCAGGGTTCAATAGCTGATTTACTTGGATCAATTGGAAGCACTTAGAATTTTCTTCTATTCTGAGATCAGACCATATGTTCAACAGGAGGACAATCCAGCCTCTCATTTTGCTCCTGCAATCCACTGCACTCGGGTTTACATAATACTCAGAAATATTATTTGCCAGTGCAATGACAGACATCAGGTGGCGATCAGTCTGATGTGGGGACACAAACATTTGTAGTCACCAGTCAAACGTTCTGAAAGTTCAGAATTTCAAATATTTGATTCACAGCAAGAGACGGCAGATATTGAAAATGTAGGTCTGAAGTCCTACCAGTATGTAAGAAAGTTAGCATTTTCCTATCACTTGCCCCCCGCCCCAACACCCAACCTTCACTCATCCTGCCATCCCATGTTTAAAAAAAGAGGGGTAGGGGGGATATATTACCCTCTTTCCAAAAAAAAGTCTTCAAGGTCTGCTGAATTATGAGAGCTTTTTTTCAGTCAAACCATTAGAAGATGTACAAATTTCTGATGTTTCTCAAGTTAAAAGGCTTATGTAGAGCATGTGGCAGCTAAAACATCCTATTATGAAGCTAACTGCCATTTAAAAATTGATGAAACATTTATATAAACCACTGGATTTTTGCACACATAGGTTTCTTTTATGCAAGAGTCCGTGTGATAGCTCTAACTTTGACGGTCTTATCAGTTCTTTGAGGTGCAACATCTAGTGATGGAGCCCTACCCACATGAAATGTGAAGAGGAAAGCAGGTCTCTGTATACACCCAAATCCTCCCAAGTGGAAAGGTAAGGTTCCAGCTTTATCTGCTAATCTTGGCTTCCTGCTCTTCCAGAAAAGCTAAAACTCTCATATTTGACCTTAAAGTTGTTCAGCTTCATCTAGACTAGAGGAATCGCTCCCTGGCGTCTTCATTCAGTGCCTTCTTCATTAGACAGCATGTTCCTAGGCCACCTTTCTTTCCCAACTGTTCAGTTGATCATAACTTGCCTCTCAGGCTGTGGTTTCCGACTCTGAGGAGCTCTGCTAACATCAGGGGTTCATGGACCACTGTCTGAGAACCCTAATCTGAACTGGATGAGGTCCACACCAAGCTATGCCAACAGGTACTTACTTCTTCAGTGTTTGAAATTAAATGAAAACCAGAGATTACAAGCAATGCAATAACAGTCATGAGAACCATCAAGAGCTGTTTCCCTCGCCCGCTCCCCCCCCCCCCACACACACACACTCTGATCACACTGGTGCAGCTTTGGTACCACTTTCACCATAACAGGACCGGCCTTTAAAACTTGCACTTTGTGCTAAAGGAGCTAAAATTGAATGGAACCCCTTCCACCAGATGACTCCCTTTCCCTTAAAACTGGAAAGCAAAAGGGGCCACGACCATTTTTAATAGCAACATATTAAATATTTGCACCTTTTCATTAACGATTTGTATCTATTTAAAGTGTTTTACAACAAACACACTTTCTGGCATGATGATCAAACAAATATTCCCTTTTCCCAGTTCTCTATAATAAAGAGATTACAAAATATTTGGCAAATTTTGTACTGCCTAACAACTTCCAATAGGGCTACATGAGAATAAGTCAGAAGAGTATATCACTCAAAAAGTTTCCTTTTGTGCATTGGAAACACTTAGCTCTACCGTGTGGCTTTCAGAGGACACAGTATAACTCACAGTGTATCTTGATTAAGTTAGATTTGTTTAAAGTAAATATAAAGACAATTCAACTGAAGATAGTAATGGGAAGATTCAAAAGCACGGCGCAAATATATGGTGAAACATTTAAACATCCCAAAACGTCACTGATGAAAGATTAAAGAGTGCCTTCTGATCTAAATCTCTGCCTGTTCCCTTTTTAAATGCTGGCACTTTTCCCATGCCAATCCGAGATGTGCACTTCCTGGAATCACTTATCCCACAAGCAGGGCAGATGATCAGATTATTGACTTTGGGATTCCTAATTATATAAGCTTGACTGGTTGATAAATTAGAGCTAGCTAACATGATCACATTTGTACAGTGCTGGGAGGGGGATGATTGATAAGAATTATCTTCCTCCCACTGTTATCCACATAGATTGCTGAGATTATTCCCACTAGGATAAAAATTAAGAGTTACAGGAACCGTCGACTAAATGCCTGGATTTAGCATCCCATCTTTAAACAAACAGCAACGTTATGGACAAAAATTGTTTTGGTGAAAGCATTGGTCTGAGTACCTCTCATTAATGGGAATTTGCAATATCAGGGGCTTCATAAATCTAAAGCAATTGTTTTATTTCATTATTTCATAATGATCAATTTCAGAGTTTCGAGGACACTCCTCTGAAAATGCTGGTGCTGCCCATTGTTAGAGAGAGGATACCGGACTAGATTGTCCCGTTAGCTGATCACATCTGGCAATTCTTATATTTCTATGATCATTCTATTGCATGAACTGCATTAAAACAACTATAGTAAGCCACTCTAGAACATAGGTTAGGTTTAAAGTAAAAGGCCAAGACTTTCCAAAAGTGAGACACCCAACCTCTGAAAAAAATCAAGCATCCAGAAATGGAGGCACCAGAAATCAGTCATTTTCTGATAATTTTGGGCAAATGCTTTAGAACAGAAGCACTTTCTAGAGAGAAGAACATTCTCCTGTAGACCCAGGAATCTCAGTAACTACACACACTAACCCAGGGTTAGATAAGCAAGGTAATGTTTCATCAGGGTGCATTTAAACAGATTCTGATTCTCACACTAACAAGTTACATTGCACTCACACTGAGGCCCCTCTACATTTCTAGGGCATGTTAAAGTGGCCTTAGCAAAAATGAGACTCGAGTACATAATTCCAAGATAATGATATGGGGCCAGATCCTGAGTGCTGAGTGTCCTCAGCTCACATTAGATACCAGTGTCAGGTCAATGGGAATCTCAAAGGAGATGCTCAGCAACTTACACATCAGGTCCATACTGGGCTGGATTGTCTTCTATACCTGTTAGCTTGGTGTGAGTGCTACTCTAGTGGAACGTCTCCTCAACTCAACTCCTTTTGTGCTCCAAGCGCTGACTCCATTGCACGTTCTTCCCCCTCTGCCTGGGGCCCAACTGAGGTTCCCCACCTGTGAGGGAGCAGCTCTGTGAGCAACCAGGATCCGAGCAGGGTAGCAAAACCCTGCCAGCCTATTGAATACAATACAGCTTGGAGCTGTACTAACTAGGTTACATCTACCCTTGGAGCTAGGGGTGGGATTCCCTGCTCGCATGGCCATAGTAGACTCATTGAACTAGTGCACTAAATAGAGGAGTGCAGCCGCGGTAGCTTGCCAAGACCAGCCATCGCAGGTAAAAGCCTGCCTGGACCCCATGACTACATACTCGGGGCAGCTAGCTCATGCCACGGCTCATTGCTGTCTGTACTTATACTATTTTTAGCAAGCTAGAACAAGTATGTCTACACGGGTTGGGACTCACACCCTAGCTTCAAGTGAACATGTAGCCCATGTCCTTGGTCCTCTCCCTAGCTGGGGGACCTAGCAAATAGAAGCCATGACCTCTAGGGGGCAGTGCAGCTGTTCAACAGGGCAGAGGCCCTTCCTTCTAGGTACCCCACAAAGCTGGGAGAACTTGCCAGCTGCAAACTCTGCTGATCATTCTATGGTCATTGTCAAAGGCCCCTTACGTCAAAACAGTGACTCATGTTTCATGCCCAGAGAGGGGAGAAAAGTGCCCACTTATTCATCCATGCTGGTTACCTGTATTGCAGGTGACAGTGTAGGGGACAGCATAATTTCTGCAGGGCGATTTCTCTCTCTCCCACATAGTAAAGCCTTAACCCCTTCCTCCTTCCCTCAACACATAGGCCAGCACTACTAAGTCAGTACAGATGTATTAGGATGGGTGCAGATTACATCCCCATTGAGGCGAGGGACCATTTTGTGATCTTAATGCACCCCCAGTGCAGGGAACCACAATACTATCTCTGAGCTAACTACGTGCTACTCCTTACTCCAGCCTTCAGTGCTGTAAATTTTAAAATGAAAAAATATTTAATTTGGTTCTTAATGGAAGGATGATGGGACTAAAGTTGGGGACGGTCTAAGGGAGGAAAGATGTTACAATAATTTAGCATTACTCTACTTTAATCCCAAGAAGAGAATTTTCTCTTTTCCTTTGAAGAAAATCATCTTTCCTAATCATCTTTCATTGATTATTCTAAAAAACCCATTTACCTCCCCCACAGAATGATATACTAGTTCTCTCTCATTATACTTTAATAGAATAAAACCCAGCTGTACACTAGAAGATTAGATATGAGTCTTTGAGGTAAAGAATATTGTTCCTTCAGACGGCCAGACAGAACTCTCTGTACCGCTTTTCCTATTAAGTTCAAAATGTAATGTAAGCTAATGAGATACATTTCATCATTCTGTATTTGATGGGCCAGCCATAAAATTGAATGTTAATGCTAAGGTGGCAGTATACACAGAAGAGTTAATATGCAGACAATAAAGGCATACTTAGAACATATCCTAAGAACATCTTAGTCTTACGGAAATTAAAAGTTGTCATAAAACAAACCTAGTTAAATTACACAATATGTATAAAACAATAAGCTGTTTCAGTCCTTTCCCTAACATATATAAAACGCTCACGTTACCCAAGGACTTGTACAAGCTCGTGCTCCATTTTCTTCCCTTTCCTGCACTAGTGGCTTTCTACCCAGACACCAACACACAGTTTTCCAAAAACCCCAGATCTATTGACACACATTGTAGATATATTTAGGAGTACAGGAGATAACTACCATATATACAGGTTTAGAGTAGCAGCCGGGTTAGTCTGTAAACGCAAAAAGAAAAGGAGGAGTACTTGTGGCACCTTAGAGACTAACCAATTTATTTGAGCATAAGCTTTCGTGAGCTACAGCTCACTTCATCGGATGCGCATCCAATGAAGTGAGCTGTAGCTCACGAAAGCTTATGCTCAAATAAATTGGTTAGTCTCTAAGGTGCCACAAGTCCTCCTTTTCTTTTTACCATATACAGTGATTCCATTGGTAATTATGCTGGGGTATTCCACAATGCGTTGGAATTGAAGTGTTCAAAGAATGAAGTTCATTGTTTTTCAAGACATGAAGCACGGTAGAAGTTACAGCTCTTCCCATGCAATCGCGACAAGCACCTCCTTGTGTACTGCTCTTTAAAAAGATGAAAGCAAGGGTTAAACACTGTAGATTTGCACAGTTAGCTGCTGAATTCCTGAGGTCTCGATGCACACCAGGAACAGGAACGCTTCGGTGGAGCAATAAAATTATTCTGGAAGCTGAAAACTTTTCCAAGCGCTAGTGCAGACCAGTGACCCAAAAGAAAAAAATTAATGTACATTGCTGGAGTCTGTGTTAGGGCTAAGTCTGAAATATTGCACCTTCTATCCCACCAAACCTGCTGCAGTGTGGCCATTTTGGGTGGGTGGGGGGGTCAGTGCAGCCCCCAAGTAGCAAGATTTTTCCATTTGCAGTTACTTCTGGCCTTCTGATGAATGACTGCTGCATTTTGCCTGCGCATTCGCTATTTTAAACTGTCCAAGTAGGCATCCAAAAGGCCTTTGAATTGGTAGCACCATCCTTCTGCTTGTACATTAGCCTGAGCACGAGATATTAGCCTCCCATGCAGCAAATGCAAAGGGAAAGATGGTCTCCTAGGCCACTCCCAGCCAGTCACAAACCTCCTGGAGCCCTCCTGGACCAGAACTGCAAATGGAAATCTGCATTGGATCCAAGTTACTTCTAGTGTGCAGTGTTTTCTCCTTCTGGGGTGTTCGTAGGGATCTCACATTATGGCAGAATTGAATCCACCGCTTGTGAAACTCCCTGGGTGCTTTGGAATGAAAAGTATGATAGAAAGCTAAAATATCATGATTGTGGATGGCTAGCACAACGCTAAGGGCTGAATAAAAACCAAATATATCCATGTCCTTCTTGCATAAATCCAAATCCTGTGGATGACAGCTGGATGTGACAGCAGTTTGTAAATATCTGAAAGTTGTAAACGTTGGAGAGGCATAAAGCGCTGTTCAGGATGCCACAAGAAAGGATGAGGAGTAATGGTATCAAATTGCTCACAAACCTTATCTGGCAATGTAGAATGGAATAAAATATTTTCTTGTTATTATCTTAAGAATGTGACTATGTCTACCAAGAACAATTCTGGAAACTCCATTACTGGGAACGGACACAAAATAGGCTAACTAAGGCACTAGGTGAATATCCAGGAAGGAGAGCGCTAAATACTGTTAGACTCACTACGGGCCCTGTCAGCTTTTTCCCATATCTAGAGCCAGATTTCCAAAACATGGTTGCAGCAGTTGCACCTGCCGAACTGAGTGCATGCCAGTTCCATGCACCAAACCCTACATTTTTGTGCACAAACTGGCATCTGCACTTGAAGATAGGGAGTTATGCAGGTACTTCCCAGTTTGGGCATCTGATCAGTGCGGGGGGTTGAGAGCACAGCTGCTCTACCAAGTTTTGGGAATACAGCAACAGTGTGGGTTTCATTAGGGTTATACAGCTGTGCTTTTGGAAAGTCCGGTAGGCAGATAATGTCCCCAGGGAATGGAAACTAGATGGGTGCTAGAATCACTTCATTATCTATTTTTCTTTGTTCTCTCCATTAGCTTCTTTTCATCTTGTCCAGCATTATCTTGTAGTTTTGTTAAAATTTGATACCAGCAAATGTACAGAACAGAAATGATGGGCAGTGTTACATTAACTAGAAAATGCGACCCTACTAATCTCTGATGACTATAAGACATAGCATGGGCGAAAGAAAGAAAAAAACTCCCAGAGTCCCAATGGACTAAAAAGTTATGATTACAGGAAAGGCCTCTGTCCTTCAATCACAGTGCATTATTTATGATCTAATTATTGCTTATTGGCAACCTTAAATTATACTTCAGCAAAGATATTTCTGGATGAGTGAGAGGGAATTAACCTCATTATTGTCCTGTCGGACCACCATGGCAGGGCATATTAGAAGCCATTAATATCTTCCTTTTAGCTGTTAGCATTACTGAGTTGGACAGCTTAGTGGCTTGGTGTTGTTTGCTTTTTTCCATTTTTCCCCCATTTATCAAGAAATGTATCATTTGACATTTTTTCCTTTTATCAAGAAAGCTTACGACAATGTATGTAGATTACATATATGGGGTCAAGGAATCTAGAACTAGATTAAAATGCAGAACATGACCTCTGCATAAATAGCTTTGTGTTAATAAAATGGTACTGTAGGTACAGCCCCTTTCACCTGAAGATCTCAAAATGCTCTACAATCATTAAAACAATTGGACTTCCAAATAGCCCTATGACATATCTGCCAAGATTCATAGATTCCAAGGTGAGAAGAGACAATTGTGATCATCTAGCGTGACCTCCAGTGTATCACAGGCCAGAAAACTTCCTAAATTAATTCCTAGAACTTTTAGAAAAGCATCCAACCTCGATTTAAAATAAGTTGTGACAAGGTTCCTCCTTTGCCTTGGTGGGTCCTGCGCTTATTGGCGGATTTGCTCACCTCAGAGATTCACGGCAGTCTTCAGTTTGGCCACTTTTGCTAGTGGCTCAAACCTGCCGTTCACTCAGCTAACCTCATCACTGGCCAGCCTGGGAAAAAGGAAGGAGAACAATCTCCGCAGTCTCTGCTGATCCACTATGTGGGTCAGGGAACAGCCCAGAGACCTTCCCCTCTGGTGGAACCCACAGTTCAGGTCAACTCCTCCTGTGTCTGACCAGGAGTTGGGAGGTTTGCGGGGAACCTGGGCCCGCCCTCTACTCCGGGTTCCAGCCCAGGCTCCTGTGGACTGCAGCTGTCTAGAGTGCTTCCTGGAACAGCTGTGCGACAGCTACAACTCCCTGGGCTACTTCCCCATGGCCTCCTCCCAACACCTTCTTTATCCTCACCATAGGACCTTCCTCCTGCTGTCTGATAATGCTTGTACTCCTCAGTCCTCCAGTAGTACGCCATCTCACTCTCAGCTCCTAGTGCCTCTAGCTCCTCGCACGCATGCCACAAACTGAAGTGAGGTCCTTTTTAAACTCAGATGCCCTGATTAGCCAGCCTGCCCTAATTGATTCTAGCAGCTTCTTAATTGGCTCCAGGTGTCCTAATTAGCCTACCTACCTGAATTTGTTCCAGCAAGTCCCTTCTTGTTCTGGAATTGCCCCTGTTACCTTACCCAGGGAAAATGGATCTGATTAATCTGGGACTAATATATCTGCCTTCTAACACTCTCCTGTAGCCATCTGGCCTGACCCTGTCACATAGGTCAGTGATGGAAAATCCACCCTGATCTTTGGTCAATTGTTCCTACAGTTAATTACTTTCACAGTTAGAAATTTACACCGGGTTTCCAATCTGAATTTGCCAAGTGATACTCATCCTCCAGTGACAGATCGGAGTCCCCAACTCTGGCAATGTTTTCATGAGTCTTACGATAGCTGCAGGGCTGACTGAGTAAAGGTATGCATGTTAACAGGGTGTGCTGGGCACTGCTGAAAGAGGGCAGAGTTAAGGTTGCCTGTGCAATCTTAAATCTCATTTCCTGGTTTTCAGAAGTTTGAGTTTTATTCTACAAGAGGACAACATAGCACCAAAGCAATCTTAACCCTGCGTTCATGGAGTGTTTTGCCATCTTGCCACCCCCTAATTATCCCTCCCCTCCCAGAAAGCATTCACATGTCTAATTCCACACCCCCACCCCAAAAGGACTCTGAGGGGTGCAGGCAGATTGGGGTGCCCTGGCAGAGCTGTGGGATACTCTGCACCTCCCTCATCTGAGCACCCAACCTCTCCCTTACCACCCATCCCAACTACCTTCCTCACCTCACTGCTGTCTGTAATGGCATGGCACCCACCTCTCATGAGTGCCCCCTTCTGGTTGGGTGTGTCTGCACTTCTCTGTTTCTCTCAGAATGGTGACATTCTCTCAGAATGGTGACTCATTCTGGCAGTTTCTAGGGACTCAGCCCTCCCGCCAAGTCACTCACAGTCTGTACAGAACATAATTCAAAACAGACCCCTTTCAGGGTATTAGTCCAACAATGTCTTTAAGTGCTCCTTGCCCTGCTAGGGGGCCATGCGGTAAGGGGCCAGGCTTCTAGGGCTTCCTCCCTGGACACTCTTCATCAACGCTGGTCTGTTCTGGGTCCATCTGGGCTTCTTATCAGTTCAGATTCCCTTCTGCAGGCTTATCACTGTCCAATTGTGGGTCACTTCCCCAGTGGCTTATGGGGGTAAGCAGGTCCACCCACTACTCTGGGTCCCAGCCCAGGGACACTAACAGTGGCAGTACATGCTGCCGTGTCCCTTTAACTAAAGTGCTTTCAGTTTCCCCTGGGCCACTTCCCCACAGCCCCAGCCCTCACCAGTGCTTCATCCTTACCTCGGGGCTCTTCTGTGTTCAGGCCCAGAAGCTAGCCAGGAGCTCTCTCTCACTCCCCTGGTCCTTGCCAGAACTGAGCTGTCCATGGTTCTGCAGTTCCCTTTGGCCAGCCAGGAGCACCAACTGCACTCCTTACTGAGTCTGATCTGCACTGCGGCTCCTTTTGTTAAGGCCCGGCTTGACAAAGCCCCAGCTGGGATGATTCAGTTGGGGTTGGTCCTGCTTTGAGCAGGGGGTTGGAGTAGATGACCTCCTGAGGTCTCTTCCAACTCTAATCTTCTATTATTCTATTATTCCTTTTATGTTAACCTGCAACCCTGATTGGTTAGTCCCTTGCAGCACCCCCAGATTGGCTGCTTCCTGGGCAGTCTCTCTAGGTAGCCTGAAGGACTTAGCACTGTTCCTTTCCGGAGATGGGTCTGGCAGGACCCTGAAGCCTCCAGCAGGAGGCCTCTGAGCCTAGTGCACTCCTCATACAACCCACATCCCTCTCCCTATGTTCCCCCACTGCTCCACCCCCTATTACTCCTCTCTTCCCAGGAAGCATTCACATGACTAGTTCCCCCCCCCCCCACAAAATACTTTGATTATATTCCCCCCCAACCTAAAATTGCCACCCATAACTCACAAATTGTAGCAACTTCCAGTTACTCAGTTCAAAACACCTTTTGTCTTGTCAGGTGGGGACTTATGATTAACTTGCCCGTAGGCTATGTCCACACTTAAGATGCTACAGCCGCACAGCTGCACCGCTGTAGCACTTCAGTGTAGCCTCTCGCTACAAGGACAGGAGGTGTTCTCCCATTGCCAAAGTTAATCCATCCCCTCAAGAGGCAGTGGCTAGGTCATTCTTCCATCAATTGATTCATCCATCAATTAGTGCTGTCTACACCAGGGATTAGGCTGGCACAACTATGTCTCTAAAGGGTGTGGATTTTGGGTGTAGCTACGCTGATGTAAATTTCCAAAATAGAACACCCTTTAGATGTTAATGGGAGGGTGAGTTTACAACAATCAAGTGGTCTGATTCATCCAGTCATTGGTTCCTCTCTTTTAACAGTATAAGGGCTGGTCTACACTAGAAAATTAGATGAACCCAGCTATGATGCTCAGGGGTGCGAAAAAAAATCAACACCCCCGAGAGACGTAGCAATATAGATCTAACTCCCCCCAGTGAGACAGCACTAGGATACCAAAATAATTCTTCTGTCAACCTAGCTACCCCCTCCTGGGGAGGTGGATTAACTACAGTGATGGGAGAAACCCTCTCATTTTTGCAGTGAGTGTCTACATTGACGTGCTACAATGACACAGGTTGCAGCCTTTTAGGGTAGACGGTCTCAGGCAGCAGAAGTAAACAGGGGGTGGGGGGGCGCTATAACTCAGAAATCCGGGTCAAATGACCCACATTTGGACCATTAACACTACCCCATACCTCCATGACATACTCCAAATTTCAAAGCAATCCAATTAACCGTTCAGATTGTAGAGCACTTAAGAGTCAAGCTTTAGTTTAAAGCATATAAAATGGGAGGAATGGAAGCCCTCTCGCCAATTCTCTGTATTGGCAAATACACAGTGTAAAAAGGTACATTCTGTTAAATGTAGTGTTCAGTTTGGGTTCCCCAAAGATTTAGTGAGTGCCATGCACTACCTTGGGTGAAACTCAGTCTCAGACCAGTTTGTCCCACAGCTCATAAGTAGTTTGATCTCTAGCTCAATGGGGGAGGGGAAGACCACTAGAACCATTTTTTAAAAAAATCATTATCTCCAGAATCCTTCAGTCAAATGACTCCAAATTTGGGTCACTAACCCTACCCTGAGTCTTCCTGAGGCACACCAAAATTTCAAAGAACTCCAACTAAGAATGTTGATTTTATTAGAGGACTTATAAAGGTTGACCTTAAACAGATGTCGTGATGCAACCCTAACTACTCCCACACCACTATAATTATAGCGGTTCTCTAGCAGATGATTATGATCAGCTGAATTCCACCCTAAGGCTGAATAACATGAGAAGCACGGGACTTCCCTGACTGTCTGAGACCAGACTGGGAACAGTCAATGAAGTTATTTCAAGTGTCCAAGGGCAGTGAGGGAGTAACAGAATACTCTTCTTGCCTGAACTGATAGCCAAGTTCATTGCTCCTCAAGGACAATGTGCTGCCAACAATGGATATCCCATTGATGTCAGCGGATGTCATATGTGCAGAAAAAGGATATGATTGCAAATGAATAAATACCCTGAAGCAAACCCCAAGTACAAAGCCAAATAAGCAGATGCCTCCATTATTTGGAGGACTTCTATTTTCAAATAAGGGTTAAGAATTTCAAACGGCAGGACCAAGTGCTCCCCCACACAGTGACCACAATGGGTCTAACTCACTGACTCCTTTTCCGGCACCCTAGATCTTTGTGAGAAGGGTTTCATCGCTCCCCGATGTCCCTTCAGCTCTCTACAGAAGAACACCTCTCAGGACAAAGTGTTCCTCTCCAATGCGAAATACAACTCAAAACCATGCCTGCCGCGCAGACCACCCTCATGAATGGATCTCCCCATGTGGCTGGTTTGAATGGTGCTCACTGTAAGATTATCGCCACCATGCCCATTATTAAGCCAGAGAGGTTAAATCTAGAGGGGTGCAAAACATCCAACTTGAACCTTGCATTCACTCAAGATCAGCTTGATTCCAATTGAGACCGCAGCTCAGCAGTGCGCCAGGCCTGGGAGCATCTCAGCAAATCTGCATATGTCTTTGTTCTGTCTGTTCTAAGGCTGGCTGCTCACGGGCAGCGACATGGCAGAGTCCAGAAAGTTGCCTGGGATATGGCCATTTCCCTTAACTCTGGAGAGTTGAACCTGGTCCCAGGTAGTCTGGGGGGCTAGGTGGAAGCCATGTGACCGTCTCGGTCACAGAAAGGCTGGGTGTAGCTGATCTCTCTGATCCAGTTGAAAATAAGGAAACGAACAGGTTAAACCAGAATGGGTAGATTATCCCACTGACAGGAATGGCTGCGTGTGCTGGTGAAGGACGCAGAGAGAGGGGGAAAGGGCAAAGAGTGAAGTGCTATTTTGTTTTTTGCCTTTTGCAAAATCTCCGCAACCAGCTCAGTCAAAATGGAAACAATTTTTCAGGCCACAGGCCGCGCACAGAAACTCAGCAGCAGAGCTTGGCATGTGTGTCTACCCGTGGCCTGGTATTATTAACTCCATCGGTTAGTGGACACACATATACCACGGAGAGCGCTCTGGGGGTGTCCATTCTGCACCCGCGTTCCCATGACATAAGGAGCACTTCTCCGTTCAGACTCTAGAACATGGCACTTGCCCTGCCCCGCCAGGTCAGCTGAGCTGCAGGGTCAATATTCACAACAGCCCTGTGCTGGATGCAGGGAAGGACAGAACTGAAACCTGCTAATAAAATACAGGCACCTGAAGCCACTCACAACAACATTAACACGCTATAAAGGCTTGGATTCTCCTCTGTATCCACACTGTGCTTAGCACAGAAAAAACCCTGCACCATGAGAACTCCCTGCTGGCCAGCAATGGCCCGAGCTGTGCAAAGTGACAATCTGGGCCTAAGTCTTTTAAAACCTTCCTCAAGAGGTTGCCCAAAGTGGGGATCAAAGGCCCCCTCTCTCTGCAGCACACAGGACCAAAGCCAAGAGTGGGTGGCAGGGTGCTGGTGTCCTACACAGTCATTGCAGGGATAGTGACTCAGCCCCACAACAGCAATCTGGGTATGCTTGCAATACCCTTGTATTCCACCTGCTGCACATTGGTCATGACACAGAAGTATCTAGCGCATGCCGATTGCATGATTTCTTCCCCTCCCCTGACACTGAGAATCATCAGTAGAACGTGTTAAGCACGTTCATGGAATGTGACTCCAGCCCTCCCATCATGCTGGCACCAAGCACAGGAGTGCCAGAGTTTGGGAGTGTTCTCTAGGTTTTACAGGCAAAGCTTCCCTGACTCCTGGCTTTGTATACCCATAAAACAGAGCAACTGGGAGGTGAAGCTTGAGGCTTGAGACAGCAACTCAGTGCACCATTATTAATACCTTCAATTAGGGGAACCTATTTCAGCCGTATCTCATTGCTCTTATCATTTTTGAAGCCCCAAAAGCACTGATTTCCGGCAATGATTTCCAGAGGTTAATTCTGCATATGTGAAAGGAACCCTTCCCTTTTAGCAGTTTTCACAGAGTTTAAGGTCAGAAGGGACCACCAGATCATCTGTCTGACCTCCTGTATATCACAGGCCATTGAATTTCACTCATTTACTCCAATATTGAGCCCAATAACTTGAGTTTTGGCTAAAGCACATCTTCCTGGAAGGCATCTGGTCTTGATCTGAAGATATCAAGAGACAGAGAATCCACCAATTCCCGTGGTAGTTAAAATTTTGTGCCTTATTTCAAATTTATATTTGCTGGCTTTTTTTTTTTTTATTTTGCCACCTTTCCATTTCATTAACTGTCCCCTTGTTCTTGGGTGAAGAGAGAGAGTCTTGAGCTACTTCCTTTAAACCATTCAGCATTCTGTATATTTTTATCATGGCCCCTTTGGGGGTCATGGATCAGTGTTCACATTGCACTCTTTGTCGGTACCTGGCCCAGCCCAGGGATGCTAATGATTTAACCAGCAGACCAAATTCAGTGATGAGAATATGTTTCAAGCAAAGAAAATTTTGCAAAATTAAAACTTTTTTCCTCCTGTATATCTCAGCCCCTCCTTCATCCACTCCGCAAAGAGATTTTCATTCTTTTCACTCTCAATATTGCCTTGTAAAGCTCAAAACTTAACTAATTTTTAAACAGAATGATACTAAGAATAATGGGGTTCTTAAAAATTGGAAAAGTTCCTTTTATCCCCTGCTTTTGAGGCATTATATACTGCCTGCTTACGTCACCCCTATATCCTCCACAGCTTCATCCTCACGACTTTTCTCCTAACACATCTTCTTGGGCTCTTTCTCTTTCCACAGATTTTTATTCAGGTTTAATATTTAAAGTCGGGGGAGGAAGAAAAATCCTGCAGCTACAATAGCTTGTGAACACAAGAAATATGGCAAACCTCCCACCCTCACTTGAATTCTCCCTAATTCTATTATCATTTTTACTTTCTGTTTTGAAATATTTGCAATCTCAAATAATCAGACTTCCTTTTATTTATTTTTACTGCTAACAGTCGTGCATTTTCTTTGCTGCTTCCCGATATGCTTCAACTCTTGCCAGATATGGGAAAGAGCAAGAACTTGTTTAAAACCAATAATGCGTCAATATGGGCTTCTCTGCAATTGAGCATGCTGTAAATTCAGAAACAGAGAAGAGCTAATTACAGTGGTTCTCACTAAGAGAAGATGATAGCCAGTGAGACACTTATTAGCACTTATTATTTGCCTTATGGTACCATCTAGAGGCCCTGATCAGGGACCCATTGTTCTAGGCACTGTACATACTAAAAGATATTACTATGAAATTGACCCATTTTAAGTGAAAGTGCAAATACGTGGTTTTTCTTCCATCAGTTTCTGGTTTGTTAATGCCACAACAGGAGGCTGAGTTATCTATCTATGGCGGAATACCTAGCCTGATGGTCCCACAGTCAGGAAGCACAGAGAGGGTTAAAGCCACCTAGCTGGACTGGGTGCATAAAAGCCAGAACCCCAGGATCTGGGCACAAAATGTATATACTGACAGTATCATTCAACACTCAGATGAAACTCCTATTGATGCTAACAAGGATCTTTCCTACACACCGACTCTATGCAAGTGTGATCACCTTTTTACCCTAATCTTCCAACTCCCTCGTATGAAATCAGTCAGTCAGGTGCCCAGATGTTAAAGGCTTGTGAGTGTATTGCAGTGCATCAGCTTTGTTTATGCCAAAGTGCTTGGGAAGGTTATTGACAGTTGTGTTCATTTTAAAATTAACTCACCTGATAAATATACCAAGCTTCAGCGATGTCTCAGGCCTTCGACAAAACTGGGAAGTTGAACATGATGAGAGGGGAACACAGAAGGGAGAGGACTTTTATAGCACCCTGAAATCTCTGTGGGCCCAATCCTGCACTCCCACTTATTGAAGTCAAGAGGAGTTCAGGAGGCACTTAAGGACTGAATTCCACCCCATGGGACGCGCACTGTCCACCTTTGCAAATGAAGGTCAAGTGGGTGTTAGAAAGAAAATCGAAACAAAACATGAAAACAATGTACAAAAATAAGGACGTATTGAACAGTTTCACTAGCCTAGGTAGGTATGTGTATACACACCGTATGTGTGTATATCATACACACAACACAGGGGAGCTCCTGCAGGGCCAATGGTACTCCACCTCACACCAACATATGGGGCAGGAGATAGTTGCCACCGTCTTCCCCAGGCTGTCTATAGAGTGTGTGTGTCGTGTATGGCTGGGGTGAGAATGCACATGATGGGGTGTTGCCAGATAAGCGTTTTATCTCCATGCTTCCTTGACAGCTGCATTACTCAGGATTAATGGAGCCAGGAGTGAATTATGCTCCTGATCCCATACAGGAGCCCATGAAACCTTAATTGCACACAACATTTATTATTTGTGTTGTGGAAGCAATTAGAGGGCCCCGTCAGAGATCGGGGCTCTGTTGTGCTGGGTGCCAAACAAACATACAAATGTCCCAACCTGAGGTCCCAATCCAAGGCCTTGATCCTGTAATAAGAACTCCATGGGGGCACAGGGTCTGTTCATGTGGAATCCATGCAGGATTGGGGCCTAAGGGCCCAATCCTCCAAACACTTATGCACGTAAATAACTTACTCAATACAGAAATACTACCAATTTCAATGGGACTAATGCACAAGAGTCACATTACTCACCTACCTAAATGTTTCCAGGATAAGGCCCTGCCTGCTGTGTATGCCTCACATTGTAGGCAACAATTATCTGAGGAATTGTAGAGTTGAATGTTTTGCTATTGGTATTGTTTGCATCTCACCAGGCTCCTTTAGTTACCACGCAGTTGGCTGGACAGGCATCAGGGGAACAGAAAAACCTAACTAAAACTTTAGAAACCTCCACAAATTGCCGAAATACTTCCCCTCCTCCCCCCATGCAATCAGCGAGAGAAAGCGTGACTCTCACAATCCCAATGGCATAAACTTCACATTTATATTTTGGATGGACTGAAGTATTGAGCTGTTAAGATGGCCCTGATCTAGGACTGAATCCTGATCTGCACTTCAGCCCAGGGGAATTTTGGGGGAAAGAAAGTAATATTTTTCCTGGCAGCTGCTAAAAACCACTTAGAAGTTTGAAAAATGAGAAGCATTCACAGTGGGGATAGATTAGCGGGAAGCAGACCCAGCCCCCCCAACTGTTTGCCAGTAGATAAAGATGAAGCACTGTCAGAGATTACAGTGGCAAGAGTGAAATGTGCTGGACCACACAGATAAATTAAAGGCTGAGCAACAAGTCACTAACACTGGATATTATATATCCAAGAGCGCCGAAGGAAGGGAAGAGCAAAGCGGCTGAGCCGTTAGCAAAACTATACAATCTCATTAAAATCAGCCACTGTGCTGGAAGAATAGATACACACACATATGGTTATGTATGCACACCCATCATTATACATATATGTCTATATAGCCATATCTCTCTTTATAATGCTACAGATCGCCAGAAGCATGTGTGAGCAAGTACATGATGGTGTGGAGTGCTATACAGGTTTTAAAGGATGAATTTGGGATGGTAAAGAATGTGGTGACTGACCAAGCCATGAGCGAGCTGTGCAAGCCGTCTGAAAGCGGGCCAATAATACCTCTACAGGACTCCACTCCTTCATTATTCAGGATATGCCACATATCTTATAGAAACACTCATTTAGCACGGCTTCACAGACTTAAAAAACAATGCGTTGGACCACGTCTTTTGAACCCCAGTCCTTGGAAACCCAGGTGGCTTAGTAGCCAGCTGTAAAGGGCTCAGTGAGAGCCATGAAAACCAACCCAGAGAGCTTTTCTGTACATAAATTCTCGTGACTTTCACTTGATAGAGTAGCCAGTGGCTGAATAGGAATTAATTATCTTTTGACCCCTATATATATCCCTGGAGGACAGGGCTGCACCGAATTCGTGGAGCTTACTCTAATGCTACCCCTGCTACTGCTGTTCTTTGTATAGAGATCCTCAGAGAACAGGGCACTCAATCGGGTGTGTTTCATGAGCCTTATATTCAAAGTAAAGGATAAGCCGAGAACCCCCACTGTGATTAGATATTAGACATTTGATCCTAAGCTCTAGATATCCTTGCTTCTGAGGGTATTCAAAGTGCCAACCATGTCTGATGTTTCACATCACCAAGACTTTTCCCCCCGATTGCCACCCAATGTTCTCTTTGAATATTACCTTTTCGGTTCACCTGGCTTTCTGCAGCTTGTACATGATTTGTGCTACTGACCCTTCCCTAGCAGAAGAAACATAGCGATTCTGAAAAAAGTGACTGGATATTTATTTTGATATACACCATCTTCTACAACCTTAAGAAATGAGTCTTCTTGTACAGAAAGAGTGCAGTTATGGGAAAACGGGCAGCAGGTATAAATGTCCACAGTATTTATAAATTGCTAACAGGCTAAATATTCAAAAGTGACTAAGAATGGTATACATTGGATCATTTTCAAAAGGAATCAAATCTGATTGGGTTTGCCCAGCTTTTGCTTGTATTTTTCAGTGTCCTATACACGACATCATTTTTCTTGTTAAATGTAAAGGAATGTGTCCTTACAATTGCATTATTCCAAATCAATAGCAAACCCTACAGCTCTGAGTACAAGTGGCACAGTGGCAACCTTCGGAAATGAATATTGATTTCTGCGTATGCAGGAGAAGAAGGAATGAGTAACAAATTCATCCTGAAAAACGTTTAAATAGCTTCAAAAGCAGATTCTGAGATTGCAAAGCATTTATTGCCTAATTGAATTTCTTTTCTGAAAGAGCTCACCTGAGACTAATAGACACAGTATCTTAAACTTTCACTACTAATATATAACCTCACCTATGATTATCTGACATCCTATCAAACTCTGCTTTCATTTCCATTACCAGAATCCCTCCCTATGACTGATATCATGATAGTAATGAGCTTATACCAGAACTAATATTTTGATATTACAAACATGTATTTCTTCATACATGTTCTTATGACAGCAATCAATCTGTAGCTGTATAACAATTATCAGGACTTTTTCAAGACTTTTGGGACACTAAGCATCAAATGAAGAATGACTCATATTTAGCTAATTCTAATATGAAAGAGTCATGGGACCAATGCATGAATTAATTTAATGCTACAAATTCAGACGTTTACCATGCAACCTCAACAATCCAATAATGGTGAACATTTTTTTATCTTGCTTAGGTACATGGGCATCATCACTGTTTATATTGCCCCATCCAAGTACATGGCACTTTACAGACAAATAAAAAGACAATGTCTTCTTATTTACAGGTGAGCAAGGAGGTATATGAATAAGACAGAATGCTAAGGAATGAGGCAATCATTGCTATTCACAAGCTGGAGCCGGGAAAGCAACAGTATACCAACTTGTGTAATGACCTTACACTCTGCAAGAAGAAAGCTGTCTGGCTATTTCCTTTAAAGATTACCTTAGTTTTCATTAATACATTTGTAAAATCAGCAACACCTCCTTGCTAATCAACAATATTTTTCTTACATATTCACAAAAGTACAGTCTGGTATTCACATGCTTCAGTTCAATCAGTATTAACCAGTTCCTAGTGGTTTAAAAAAATAAACCCAAAAAAACCCTCAAGCGCAGCTGCACTATTTTTTAAAGACTCTTCGATTTGAAATGCCAAAAGTAAAATGCTCAATCACAATCCCTTCCCTATTACAACCTCACTCCCTCTACATTATAATGAAGTGTAGAATAAGTTTTCCAACATAGTTTTCCCCACTATGAGAAGCAAAATATAAAATGGAAATATCTTCATGTACATGAATTTCAGGGGAAGCACAGATCAGTGGGGGTCAGAATGTGAATGAAAAGAAACCAAACCTGATATAACTGGAGGTTTCAAAATCATCTAACCACCCCCCCAAAACAGTACAGTTACACACACACATTTATATAAACTTACCGGAGCAAATATCACCATACACATTTACAAAAGGATTTATAATCCAACTTCCCTCTCCTGAAATAAAGCAAAGGTTGTCTCATACTAAAAATAAAGGCTCCCAAAAAGCTTCTCAGTAGAGAGAGCACCAGCTCCTTGTCTCTCTTTTTATGAAGCAAATAAGGAGAGCAAGAAAATCAATGCTGAGAGAAAGTGAGATGATATACCAATCAGGCAGCAGCCTCAACCTTATTTGCAGGGGGATGGCAAAATGGTCATATTATTAGACAATGACTACACACAGGCTAAGTAAAGAAATTGAATACTTTCCCCTTGGTGGGAAGAAGAATGCTTTGTTGTGGTGTAGTTACCACTATGGTGTGCGATAAAATGTAGCTCATTACTCACCATAGTAAATGCAGGATTGCTTTTTTTTTTTTATTTTTTTATGAACATGCTACAGGAAAGAAGCTTTCTCTCTTCTCTACGGGGTTTGTGCTAAGACTAAAGGTTGATTCAGATCAATGATATTTTAAAAAGAGCACTTGGTAGGAGTCATGATGTTGTTAATGGGGCACTTTGGATATTTACTGTATCTAGACAGATCTATATTCTGTCGATCTGCACAGATTCTCGCGTACATTAAATACATAGAGGAGCCCAGTCGTGAAAGTGCTGAGCACCTCCAATCCTCCTGGGCTTTAATGGGTGTTGAGGTTGTCCAGTACATTACAGGGTTGATAGAACTTATTTTTTCTTGAGAGCTTCTCTTTGGTATAAGAAAAGTAGGAAAAAGTTCTATTCAATTCATTGTCCAAAACCTGAAATATTAATCCCGTACCTGTGCCAACCAGATAAAGGGGGAAAGATAGCAAGATTGTATATTAATTACATCTGATAAACACATTGAGACCAGCTCACAGATTGGATACATGGGATTTTTATAGCACTTCCATGGAATTCTCTTGGAAAGGGGAACACGATGTACATCTACACTGCAATAAAATACCTATGACAGAACTGCGGCTGGCCCGGGTCAGCTGACTCGAGCTCGGGCTGTGAAGCTGAAAATTGCAGTGTAGACATTTGGGCTTGGGCAGAAGTCCAGGGTCCCAAACCCTGCAATGAGGGTGGGTCTGAGGGCCCAGGCTCCAGCCAACCCCGAACGTCTACGCTGCTATTTTTAGCCCTGCAGCCTGAGCCATGAGCCTGAGTCAATTGACCCAGGCTCTGAGACCTGGTGCCGCACATTTTATTGCAACGTAGCCGTACCCGTAGTTCCCCATGCCTTGCAGCACCGGACTCTGTCCCTCCACAGCTCACCATTCTTTGGCCTAAACATCAGTTCCTCACATTTGTTCCCTCTCCGCAGTTAAACAAGGGGCAAAAGAAAAACCAGCCCATAGCAGTGGAACTTGCTACACTGAGCATTTTATTTTATCCCTTGCTGGTTAACCTTTGACAGGCTAAGTATAAAGCACCCGTGTATCTTGTCTTTTTGGGCAAAGGACTTGGTTCATTGCTTAGTCTGTGGGGGTGATTCTTCAACCGTTCACCTTGTATTGTCATTTATACCAGTGCATAGTGGGTGTAAAGTGCTCCCAGATCACAACAGTGGCATTTTGCACCGACTCCAATACTGAACGGCCCTTTTTGCATGCTTCTCCTCCATCTCGCACAAGGGCCTACCACTCCCTGAACCTTCGTATCTGAAGTCTTCACTGTACACTGCAATAAACATACGCTGACACATGCTCCTGTGACTTTATAGAAAAACAAGGCAAATTAATACAAGAAAACACACTCTTTTATTTGAGGACAAGAGATGCATTATTATATTTCACATAGAGACGTCAACTGTGTGACAACAAGTCTGCAAAGCTAGATTGAAACCCATTTGCTTTCAAAAGCTGGACAGGAGAAAGTTCCAGCACAGGGGAGGCACTGGGCTAGATTCTGTTGTGTTCCACCAGTGCAACTCGACTACTGAAGACACTGAGAGCAGAATTTGAGCTACCATACTTTGGCCATTGATTTTACATCAGTATAACCCCACTAACTTCCCAGGGTGGGTTTGGATTTACACTGGTAGGAATGAGAAGAGAAGCAGGCCTTCTCTTTATTGGGACATTCTAGAGGACAAAAATGAAGGAGGTTGCCCTAGTTGGATGATTAGATTTAAGCTACTCCAGCCATGCACTCTCTCACAGGCCTGATCTTAAGTCAACCCCAAACACAGTGGACACCCAAAAGTTTGTTGTAAGGTAGGTATTTTGCCTACCAGACCTTTGCATGTTAATGTGAGTGATGCTGCAGTCTGTGATGTTGCCCTTTCGGCGAGCATGGCCCATGAAGGTACAGCGCTTCCAGGTTGGCCAATGACATTATTATTTATGGGAAATAGAGTGTGTAGAGAGTTCTCTTGCAAGAGACTTTACAATGCAGCTCCAGTGCTTGGTGTATTTAAAAGGTAAGTGAAGTATTTGACCAATGAGATGTAGGGTGGTAATTGGAGCCCCAGGCATCCAAATAAAACAGCAATCCTGTGATCTGCAGCACTTGGGAGCACTCAAATTCCACTGCACCTTCAATCAGCACACTGAATGGCTTTCTAATCTGGAGCAATGGGTTACATACTGAGTGAATACAGGTTTTGACAAGGACCTAAACAGTGCAAACACAGAAAGTGCATTCTTACTTAACTAGACAAGTGGTCATTTTAGGACATGAAAGTAGTGGGTGTTGGGGAACAATTCTTTCCTTTCCCCTCCACCCATAGGAGTTTGGGGCTTTATCACTTCTCTGTGTTTCAGAGATGGCAAGGCAGGAAAGAGAGAGGGAAGTAGAAATTATATATGACCCATTTTGTATGACCGTAACCACATTGAGGCATAGTGCCAATGCACTGTATCAACTAACGAATGCACACGGGACAATACATAAATGGCGTCGTATATGGCATTCAAGATGGACTGAAAATGAAGCAGCTTCCCTTCAATATGAACAGCACAGTAATAAAGTGCAACACAGGGATATTCAATACGATGTGAAAAGATGACCCAGGAACACATAAAAGTTACCATCCAAAATCCCCACTGTAACTGAACGGGGAATAATCCATGTCCTTCCATTACTATTTATGAAGCTCTCTCTGCCACTCCACCTCATACACAGTTGTTCAGGGCTTTTGGAGGATACCCAGTCTCTTGGGTTAATTGAACTCCCAGCTGAGATCTCTTGCTTGTGCATGCTCTTTTCCACGATGATCATGAACAACTCAGTTTTCTTGCTAGTATGAAAACTGGTTGCATTTTAAAATGCTTTGGTACATCTTACAGCTAGACTCCTGTTGCTTCATGGAAAGGCATAAGAAACCTCATAGTGGACTGTTATGGAATGAACTGTTTCTAGGGAAAGGCCTTCCAGCCCCTGCCAGTTAGCGGTTGGCATTGTATTCCTTCTCAATATCCCATCGAAGGCTAACTCAGCTGGAAATATTGTGAGAATGCTCCTCTTTATATGACTTCTCCAGACAGAGCTGTCCCGCCCATATAACAGACTGGGGCAACTGCCCTGGGCCCCGTGCTTTGGGGGCCCCCCACACTTTTTGGGGGGAATGCCACAGGGAGGCTAGCAGGGGGGGCCTGTTGCAGGCAGCAGGGGTCAGATCTGCACCCCGAACTCACCGGTCTGGGGATTTATTTCTTGCCCGCAGCCCCCTAGGCTCGGGCTCAGTCTCGGCGGCTGCAGCAGCAAGCAAGCTGGCCCCAGCCCACTCCTGCTCTGCTGGCTCCCGGCGTTGCCTGACACCACAGAGTCCTAGCACCCCCCAACCACTAGTGCCAGGGCAGGCTGACCCTGACCCTGCCCTTCCACCTCAGACGGACCCTTCCCTTTTCCGGAAGGACCCTCTACCAGCACAGGGGGCTCCCTCGCCCCTAGCACAGGTGAGTGCCAGCCAGTAGTCTCCATCATCCCTCGCCCGTCGCCCAGCACTGGTGTCCCCCCAGTGCCCCACACCTCCCGCTTCCACTGCCCTTTCTCCTCTATCCAGGCACTGGGTGGTGTTCTTCAATGCCACCTTCAGGCCAGCACCAGCTCTTATCACCCCCCTGCCTCAGGGTCCTCCTTGCCTTTCAGCTCTCCAGCCTTGGGGTCCCCCTCCCCGCAGTACCAAGACCTGGGGTCCCACAACTCTGTTCTCTCTACCACCCACCAGGACTAGGGTCATCCATCTGCTTTTCTGCCTCCTAGCCCCCTCCCATCCACCAGAGAAAATAGATCTTAGATCCCCTCCTCCATGCTGGAGGGTCCTGGTTCTCCAGCATTAGGGCACATATAGGCTCTCCAAGAGCCACCCAGTTCCAGATACATGAACTCTCAGTGTTGCAAATGTGTAATTACAGTTTTAAAAAATCCACGGAGGGTAGCAAGACCATGGGCACCTGGGAAGTGAGTTTGCTGCAAGGAAGTCCAGGAAGGTGGATTTGAGAATGCAAGCGGTGCGACACTAATTGTGATTGGTGGTTTGTTTTTTTTAATTATATGAACTTCATTTTAATTATAAAAAAGAACTACAATATAATATAACAACATTATAATTATACAGCTGGGCGCTATCAATATTTAACCTGCGGCCAGGAGCTGCCCTTGAAGTTCACTGTAACCAGATTTCACCTGTATAAAAATGTTAAGGGGGGCCCCATACAGGCTGATTTGCCCCTGGCCCCGCACCCCCCTAGGGACAGCCCTGTCTCCAGATAATGTTATGTTCAGGACAGATGCCCCAGAAAACAAACACACACACACACACACATATATATACTGTTAAGGAGGCATTTTTCAATGGCTTCCTCTTGCCCAATTTTAAGTTAAACTCTGGAAAAAACCCATGAAATTCCATTACATTTGAAACTTCAAGCCTGAAAAAGCTCAGACCCATTCTTGTAATATGATCCCAACTCAGTGTCAGTTTTCCCTGGGGTGAGAGGTTCCTCCGCTCTAGGTTGTTTCACAAGATACAGATCAGTATTACACAGGGAAATTCTTGGAGGAGAAAGTTTATTTGGATTGTAAGTTCCTTATTTAGACCACAGTGCTTCCAGGGAATCTGCTAGCACGGACCCCAGCATCCAAGCAGAGTCTCACTGAAGCTCCCATTTCAGGACGGGGAGCCTTTGGTTGTAGGTTCCTTGGGTCAGTTACCATAAACCTAAAAATGCTCCTCTTAAAGTCACTGGGAGCTTTGTCACTGATTTCAATGCATCTGGGATAACACCCCTTGCCTCCTTCCTGGCCTGTGTAGTACCTAGCACATTGTAGATGCTCGGCTATTACGTCAAACTATCACATGATCTCCTTGACTTTCTGGATCCACTGTGTGAAAGTCTGAGATACCATGCCTGAAATATATACAAACACTGAGCCATTTGCCTCAGAGGGTTAAAGGAGGTTGCAGTCTGCTAAAAGAATGGGCTAATGTCTCAGCCTCGGCCATGAAAATAATGGGGCGAAAGAATTAGTTCACTGAGAATCGCTGGTGCAAATAACCTGTGAGCCTACAGAATATTAAAGCAGATTCTCATCATGGTGGGATGTATTTCCATACTTCCGTTTTGATTTTTATTTAAATTTTGCAAAGACGTTAAAATTAATTAAGTCTGAGCTACAACTGGAAATCATTTGCCTTTCTGTTGGAAATGGGATCTTTCTTAAGGAACATTCCCCCATTCGTTTCTATATGCAAACATCACAGAGAGTTGATCAATCTCTAGCTTGTTTCAGAAGTTTGCAATGCTAATGAGAAAACCAATTTCGACATATTATGTAAGCTGAAGTCTGCGGTAGAGATTCTTGGCATGCCAGATGTAAACACAGACACCCTCACGGATCCACTTTAAAAGCATTTGTAAATGAGCATGTTGAGTGAGCATTAGGGGGACCGATTCAGTTGACATGAGTGGCGTTACTCCTGATTTACACCAATGAAAGAGAGTCAAGCCCTAGATTCAAAACAGTAGTGGCAATCTGAGACGTGACCACACTTTCGTTCTAGATGGCGCTTGGAAAAGGTTTGGGTGACAATCTAGTGGTTTGCATACAATTTTACAGAACCCTTTAGGGTACTTCTATACTGCAAAAAAACCAAAGCCAAACTAAACCCCAGAAGTGAGCCACGGAGCCTGGACCTACAGATCTGGGCTTAAGTTATGGTGCTGAAGATAGCCAGGTAGCTGTTCCAGCTCAGGCTCTGAAGCCCAGTGAGGGGGGGGGAGGGTTCAGAGCCCGAGCTGAAACAGCAGTAAGGCAATTTTTAGCAGGGTAACGCAAGCCCCGCAAACTCCAGCTCGTAGACTCAAGCGCCAAGACTCGTTGCCACAGGCTTGGTTTTGCTGTTTAATTTTTAATTTTTTTTTAAACAACCTAGACGTACCCTTAGAGTCTGGACACCAAAAATCCTGCCAAAAGGACTGGGTGGTAGGAGGAGGAATTGCTCTGAGGGTAGGTGAATGCAGCAGTTCATTGTGGTTACAAAGAGGACTCGGGGGCAGGGTATGGGGGTAAGGGGGACAGACATTTATTTTGAGGTTTGCCCCCTTGATCCAGAGCTAGGGGCAGGAAAGTGAATTAAAATCAACGTGCATTGAAAAGGACCTACTTGAGTAGAACTGGATTTAATGGATGCAAAGGGGGTTAAAATCAAATCTCTCATCTGCACCATCCCAACCATTTACTTGTGGCCCAAAAATGGTATATTCTTGCCAACCAATATAAAAAAGCAGCTGTAAATGTATACTGGCATGTACCCTTCCCCATACCTCTGATTCAGAGCGACTCCAGAGTGACTTGTGGATTTAGGATTAAAACACCGATTTAAAGTTGAAACCTGAAGTTTATGACATGGAAAAGAAATATATATATACACATATAGAGAGAGTTGTGCTACATTGTCACACTCATGGATACCACTGAACCTGGGACCATGAATCTTAATCAGAATATTGGCTGCATGTGTCAAAGATCCCATCAGGAACCACTCAAAAGGAGACCTGGCAGTTGATCCCGTCAGCATCCTATTGCAATGTCAAGTACCAAAAACTCATTAATCACACCTTGTTCTTTTGTGTTATTCAGCAAAGAGGGAAAAAATACTTTCTGCCTCAAGCCAGCCATCTTATCATGAGCTTTAAATCTTGATTGCAAGCCTTCTTCTGGTCCCTTCCCTTTATACTGCTTAGAGCTTTGAATTTATAAGCTGTTGAAATTGTGCTGGCTCATCAAGTTCTGCTCTAAATTCCAAACTACGCAATTGTTAAAATAATTCATAGTTTTAACACTGCTACTGGTACAACAGAGAATTTAATGTCGAGACACAAAATATTAAGAGAGAACCCTTAAGTAACAAGGAGAGCAGCCAAAGCACAGGCAACAATCGGGACAGAAAAACCACAGGAAGAGGAGATGCCCACACAGCTGTAGACTGCATATTCTTCAGTGCAAACACCACAACACTCAATCTCCGCAAGAAAGCAGCAGTTGTTTGGGTGGGGTTATAAAGGTAAGGCAGCAGCCCTAGCGCCATTGCAGATATTCCTGGGGATGATAATGCTGGACTGGTATGAGTCCAACTTCTCTTGGGCTGACGTTTATATCAGTGTAAACCATCCTCACTGCTGGTATCTTGGTGGACAGTCTCAGGGAAGAGGTCAAGGAGTGACCTGACATTGAGGCTCGACTGGGCTTAAGGAAGAAGCAATGGTGTGGAGCGCAGCCCTTGTCTTGTCTCCTAAAAGCAGAGGAAGAGCTCCCATTTCTCTGCCTTGCTGAGGGGAGGTGCATTCCCCAACTGCTCCCCTCCCCTCCCTCCCCGCTCAGATGGCGTGCTGAGAACATCTTCATCCATGGTTCAAGTAGCTGGAGACTGGACCTCCGCTTACAGGGAGCACCTCCAGGATCAGAGAAGAAGCCCAACAAGCTCAACAACACCCGTGCCGCCTCCATCTATTTATGCTGTTCTGTGCAGACTGCAGTCGACAGAGCTGTCCATCAGGTACCTTTCCACTGCACTAAATTCACTGCCCCTCTAAACAGGGAAAAAATCATCCCTTTCCATTAGTGCACTGAATTTAATTGACTTGGCATATTTGCAAGTAAGGGAGATAACTTGTGGCCTACAAATTCTTGAACAGAGGACAGGATTGAGTGGGAATGGGTGTGCTAACTCCTGGCCAAAAAAAAAGTGTATTTAGGAGGATTTTTGAGGAGTTCCAGAAAATAGGATTTAGGAGCATGGCTAATCTCTCCACTTATTTTAATGGACTTGGAATTATTTTTGTGGCACGTACCCATCAAAATCTAGCAGATAATCAGCATAAATAGATTTGAAAACCTACCCATGTCAATCTGAACATCCACTGTATTTCTGAAGTTCAAAACAGTGCCACCGACACCTCATTATTATGGTTTTGCTCCAAAATTTTGCCTAGCCCGTTCCCATAATTAAGTCCCTTCTCTGTATTTCTTAAACTTTTGGCATTTTAAAAAACAACCTGGAGGCCAAACAAGCAGAGGGCGGATGAAAACCATGTGGAATAAGAATTAATCAGATCCATTTCTATTGTATTTTCCTGAAGGTATTTAAAAGTAAAAAACCAAATTACTGTCAACTGTACTTTAAGTTTTCAGCGATGTAGCCAGCAGAAAGCTGTTATTAAAACTACTGTATAATTGCCTCCTTTACTCTCCTTCCCACATGAGCAGCATTATTTTACTCACAGCCAAAATCTCACAGTACTGGCTTCATAACAGAGCCTGTCAATCAGATGCCATCAGATGATACCAGAAAAAGAAAAAAACCTAGCAAGAAGCTGTGTCTCTTCTCCCCTCTCCCCCCATGCTATTGGGGCTCAGCCTCGCCTTTTATATACCCACTAGCACCCCAGCTCAGCAATGCTCTTCCAACTGGGCTGAAGTCCCACGGACTCCAGCTGGACTTCATTTCACGCACGGGCTTTGCTGAATCGGGGCATAAGGAAAAAAAAAATTGGTGTTATTCCCCCACGATTAGGGTAGCATCTCACGCACAAACCCATGCTTAGGCATCTGAATCCAAATAATGGGCCTGAAATCCATGGGACCTGTGCGCGCTCAGCGTCCCCGGAAACCAGGCCACTTATTAGGTGCCTTCATGGTGTGTTAGCTCTTTACACGCTCCAGTTTGAAAGTTGTGGCCCTCGTTCAGAGTCATGCCTGCTTCTTAACTATTAAGCCAGCCTTTCTCCCTCTGCTAAATCTCAGGCCTACAGCTCTCATCCAGCCAGTAGGTTTTGCTGCTGGAAGCCAGGAAGTCTTACTTCCCCTGTGGACAATATTATATATCCCTCACCCCGACCCTGACCCTTCATTTCTTGCATGCCCAAAACTCCCCCTGCAAAACAGGTGTGAGAGATTGGGCTGGGTTGTGGCTCTCCAGAGAGATACCACAGCATTCTACCTGAGTGACCCCAGTTGCCAACTACAGCAGAAGGCAGTTTTTGGAGTCATTACGCACTGGAAAATCTCCATTCACTGGGGTGACAGGAGAGCACAGAGGGTCGGAGTCTATAACCAAATCCACATCTTCCATCCGATGCTGCTTTTATCTGCTCTGCCTCTCAGCTATGCCATCAGGTAATCTGACTGAGTCTGTGTTCCAATTGCCTGCACACTGCTTCGATTAAGACAACAACCCTGTACCGGTGTTGCTCTCTGGTGGGCACAGAAGGAAATTACTAACAAGTCATGAATGAGAAAGAGAAGGCAGAATCTCCGGCGGATGGGCACCACCTGCTGTTAAAGCACGTGGAGTCAGGGAGCAGGGCGGAAGGTCAAAGGCCTGAGCTCGAGAGAGACACTGGCATAGCCAGTGCACACATTGCTTCATGAATCTGGAAGGCTCGTAGCAACAGAGGGAGAACTAGGACATGATCATAGTCTGCTTTATACGTGGGAGCCACAGCAGGCAAAAGGCAGACCTGGCCCGGGCCACCAGGCATTTATCCAGTCAGTGTCCCAGGTGAGGGGGCCAGTTTATCAACCCTTGTGTGAGATCAGGACAAGCTGAAAGAGAGCAGTTCACTGTGGCAAGTAAGAATAATGAGCTCCACACATCCCCGACCTCCAACATGGGGAGAGGAGAGGCATATCCCCCGACCCCTGGTGGAGGTTCAAAGAAAGGAGATCTGCACTCTTCCACTGGCAGGGCCGGAAAAGAGGAACTGGGAGCACGGGCAGGAGCTTCCCCATCCCCGTTAAAAGGAGCCCTTGTTCTTTGTGTGGGTGATGGACGGCTGAATGAACAACGGTCACCTGGCCTGGAGCCTGGCTGCTGCTGTTTTGGAGCCCCTAGTGGCCGGTGCACTGGAGCAACTGCCTTGCAGAGATCCTACATCTGGAAGATGGCAGTGCTATGCAGTCAAATGAACAGCTTTGAATGACGGGTGGAACCGGGACAGAGGTTAAGTCACTTTGATTTTGCTTACTCTGGGTGGGACAGGAGTGACAGAGCCCATCCCTGCAAAGAAATGAGGCATCTTGTACCAATTTGCGGGGGCAAGATTTAGAAAAACTTCACCCAGCTTGTTAAAAAGTTTAAGCCAAAGCCCCTTCTGCTGAGTGACCAGCTCCTGAACGGCCACACCACAATGGGGCACGTGCCTTGGCAGCATTAAAGGAGCACCTGATTCATAAGTGAGACTGAGCTATTCTAAAGGACGCTTAGTTAGGCTCCCATCATGCAAAGTGTTCTCCACACACTTAACTTTATGTACTGCAAGTAGCCTCAGGGTAGCCACCAGCATGACTCACAGTGTACAAAGTTAAACACGCACTGGTTTGCACACACACAAGGCTTGGAGCCTTACTCACCTTTGGTTTCGCTCCCATATTACACACATGTTGTTTTCAGCTCTTTTTCTTTCACTGGGTTATTTTTTCCCCCTTCCCAGTCCTCACAACTTATTATTTTATCCTTTGCTAGAAGAATTCCACTCTCTATGTCAGTCTAATGTCCGCGGGACAAGCAGAGGACTCCATGCTGCCTTCGGGTACACCCAGGCCATTCACCATGGCTACAGCTGAGACTGCACAGCTGGAATTAGTCTCAATACCGTGGACACGTACAGTCAGTGGACCTTTCCCTCCGGCGGCCAAGTGCCCTGTGCATATGCACATAGCTGAAACGAGGCCTGTGACAATTTCCTGCCAGATCCTTGAAAACTCTTAGTGAATTAAGTTTAAATCTCTTTGGAGTCCATTGTATTAAACACAAAGGTTCTGTGTTATTCTGGGCCTGGATTGCATGTCACTTCGGGGGAGGATAGGATGTGAACCCTGGGAAGTGTTATTAACATCAAAGGACTGCACTGAACAATGGGCCAAACAAGAACGGGCTTTTGGGACAAATAGTGTCACGTGGTTTGCTTGGGGAATCTTTATGGGGAGGTGAATACAAATTACCCACCTCCAGTTATGCAAAAACCCAGCTTTGGAAGCTACGCCCTGAGGAGAGGGACACTGGCCACTGATTACCTGTTCCTGGAGTCTGAAGATCAAAGGCCCAAACTGTATAAAGGAAAGACTGAATATTCATGGGCGTGCTAGTTCTGGGCTAAGGCTGTTGTGAACTGGTCAACACTCTGTGGGATTTGAAGGACTGTGTCCTAGCAGAGCCCTGGTGAAGCTGGTGGTGATCTCTGGTAAGATTATTAGCACATGTGTAGTTTCTTTTGTGTTGTTTTATATGTTTTCTCGGTAATGCTTTCACCTTAAGAATAAATGTGCTTGCTTCAGAAGGCAACCACAGCTGTTCACAGCCTTCAGCGAGAAAGCAAAACACAGGCAGTTTGGCTTGCTGGGGAATAACGGAGTGTGGGCAGGGAACTGTGCAGCCTGGAAAGACCCTGGTGAGGAGGGAGAGAGAGACATATCTCAGCCCAACAGAGGTGACAGCTGAGAAGCCTGGCGTGGGTGCCCTTAAGCGACCACAGAGGAGGAATACCAATGCAGTTGCCCTGACCTGTGACAGGGCAGCCCATGGACAGATGCTCCACCAGCTGAACCAAACAAGAGGAGCCATCTGATTGAGCCAACAGGGCCTGCAGCCTCGTCTTCGCTGGGACTATATCTCGCCTAGAGACAGTGAGCCCTTGCACCATCTGTCTCTGGGGAAGGGTGAGAGAGCCTCCTGCCTCCCCCCTGCTCAGGACAGCAGGGTAGGAAGCTACAATCTCTGGTCTAACAGAATGTCACTCACGGGGCCAGCCCAAAGCTTTTGACAGATAGGATTTTATCACAGACCCTAACGGTGCGGGTTAACTAACCCAAAGGTTAAGGCCTAAATATGTCCTTACACAACAGACGAAGCTCTCTACCAGGACAGGTGCTCTCAACCTCCACCCCAAGAAAACCAAAATGGTTTAAAAGGGCGTTTAACCCTTGCAGGCTGCATTAGGATCAGGATCCTTGCCCTGTCCCCACTCCCTGTTTCCAGACACCTGCAGCATTTCAAGCACTAACCTCAGAGACAGTTACTTACAGGTTCCTCGGGAAGGACCGGCTGCTGAGCGTCAGGACGGAGCCGAAACATGCAGCAAGTCTGCAGGAAGAGCACCGCATGCTTCTCTGCCTGTATAGGTTTTCTGTAAAGGTAAGTTTGGGGGTATTTAAACTTCAGCGCTTCATCACGTAACTAACAAAATGAACATTAACGGATGTGGCCCATGGATCTGCTCACCAGGAGTTCAAAGCCTCACACTTACCTTTCCAAACAACTCGGCCATTGAGCTGCCCGGGGCAGGCCCAGCCGTACCACCTGGCTTCGGCCCACTGACACCACCACTATTCTGGAATGGGGAAGGAAGGAGGAGGGTTGCCATTGAGACAAGCAGCAGTCACTGGCTGAGACACACAGGGACGTTCTTTGGACATTTGTGAGGATCCTTTGATTCTCTCCTAGGTCAGAGTGTCAGGTGGGGAGAAGAGGAGGAGAGAATTGTTGGGGTGGAAAGGGAAAACTGGAGCAGCCAGGGCACCTGGATGGCAACAAGAGGATGAATGGGAGTGGCTGGGCTGTAAAAACTAGCCAACAAAACCCAAGTAATGCTCGAGGATTTGGACCAGCCTTTTCTAAAGGGGTCACTGCTGCTGCATGCTCCATTTTTGCCCAGGCTAACTCTCAAGTTGGACACACAACCACATCTGTGGCCACTTTGGAAAACGGTGGCCTTAAGGTATGAACTGCATATGCCTTGGGGCTGGAAGTTCAAAGTGGTGAGCACTTCCTGAGAGTTCCTGATTCCCCACACCTCCCACAGGCCTTGGGGTTTGCACTGTGTCCATGCAGATGGAAAACTCATCTTCATGTTCCTCTGTGGAGTACCTAGGGTGCTTGTCTGCTATCTAGGTAAGAAATAAAAGTCCCCGGCTACCCCTTGGTGCTCTTCCTGTTGTGGCATCATGTGTTTCAGGAACACCCTGGCATTCAGCAGCAGATCCTTAAAGAGGAGCCTGAAAAGGGAAAACACAGTATCTGTAACCACCAGAATAATCAAAGTCACTCTAACCAGAGGCATCAACTCCGTGGGTGCTCTAGGGCTGGAGCACCCATAGGAAAAAATAGTGGGTGCTCAGCACCCAACCGTGGCCCCTCCAGTGAGCTCCTCCCCCCCCCCAGTGTCTCCCACCTGCTAGTGATCAGCTGTTCAGAGGCATGCAGGAGGCGCTGCGGGGGGTTGGGGGGAGGAGAGGGGCAGGAAGAGGCTGGGGTGGGTGAGGCCTTGGCGAAAAGGGTGGAATGGAGCAACACCTGGGGCAGAGCAGGGGGAGTGGGGTTGAGCACCCCTGGGGAAATTAGAAAGTCGGCGCCTCTGATCCTAACCCTTCAAACTTCTTTGTAAGGGCTTGAGCTTGTGTGAAAGTTTGGGTTGGTTTGTCTGACTTTACCTATCCCAAGAATTAAGTCTTGCAAATGAAACGGTGAAAATGTAAAGGCCTATTGTTTCAATCAGAGAGACAAGATGGGGGAGGTAATATCTTTTATTAGACCAGCTTCTGTCAATGAGAGAGACAAAAAAGCTTGTCTCCCCAACAGAAGCTGGTCCAATAAAAGATATTACATCCCCCACCTTGTTTCTCTAATGTCCTGGGACCAACACGGCTACAACACTGCATGCAACCGTGTAAGATATCGTTTCAGTTTAAATGTTCAATGAAAAACAGTTCACGTTAAGATTAAATCTGGTTAGAACCGGGATTATGAACATGAAAGCAAACCATTTCTCTTGCCACATGCTTTTCATTCAACCTTTCAGAAGCAATAAAAGAAGCCATCTAAGAGACTGTCGTCTTTCCTGGATGTAAGGAATTAGGAAATGTTGTATTTGCAGCTGGGTGGGAAACCTTTACCATTGAGCACCCTAGAGAAACTGAGTTCTTGCCTGAAGGAGGAAGGGAAGTAGGTGTGCGGTGATGGCTAGGACATTCAGCGAAAGGCTAGATCTTCCTAGGAAGCAGGCAGATGGGAGTGTGGCATTGAAAAGCCATGACAGACCTGAGGAGGGTACAGGACCTGGACACAGCAATGAGTTCGATGTCTATTTCAATTCTATGCACGACATCACTGCCCTATATATTGTACTATCATGAAATGCAAGGGCGTGTGTTAAACTCATCGGGCGGAATCCTGTACAGTGCTGATGTATGGGAAATCCAACCATCTCCTGGCGACAGAACAATGTAACCTGGTCAAAAGGAAAGGAAGGATCTACCTGGTCACCAACAGCATAAGCCTCTCAAGTAGTATCAACAGTAGGATCAGATGCAGGAGACCTGTATGTCCCCTGTGAATGAAGGGGAACGACGTATTTTTTTATGTTTGTGAGTTAGCGATGGTCCAAGTTCTTAAGGGGGAACATTTCCTGGAGGGTCTTTTTCCTATTAAACAGTGGGTTTGTCCAAGTTCAACCATCGTAGATTTTCAATGCAAATAATTTCACTGCTGTTAGACTTGTGCACATGTCAGTAGGTATAATATTCAAGAGTTTCCTGTTATTTCATGAAGATAGGGACCCTGAGAAAATTCACAGTACAGTACTGGGATTATAGGGACCACCACATTCCAAGAATCCCTGGGAAAGATTTTATACTGTGAAAGGACATACAATACATTAGATCTGAGCAAATCATTTACAGTACAATAACAATCAACAAATTGTTCTTTTCTGCATGCGACTTGCCAGTGATTTTTGTGATTTTTTATGCAAAATTATTCTGCAAATAATTCTTGGCCTAGAGATTACTTGGGAGCTGTTTATTCAGATTATACGATAAACAACACCTCCCACTTTTCAGCTATGTTTGATCAGACACCCAGGTTGTATGGTATTGATTCTGTTCCCTGACTGTATAAGCGTAACTGTTAGTCCTGGTCTACACTTAAAAATTAGATTGACCTAGCTACATCACTCAGGGCTGTGAAAGATTTCACAGCTTGGAGTGTCATAGTTAAATCAAACGAATCCTCATGTAAATGTGGCTAGGTCGATGGAAGAATTCTTCTGTCAAGCTACAGGTTTCAGAGTAACAGCTGTGTTAGTCTGTATTCGCAAAAAGAAAAGGAGTACTTGTGGCACCTTAGAGACTAACCAATTTATTTGAGCATGAGCTTTCGTGAGCTACAGCTCACTTCATCGGATGCATACCGTGGAAACTGCAGCAGACTTTATATACACACAGAGATCATAAAACAATACCTCCTCCCACCCCACTGTCCTGCTGGTAATAGCTTATCTAAAGTGATCATCAAGTTGGGCCATTTCCAGCACAAATCCAGGTTTTCTCACCCTCCACCCCCGCACACACAAACTCACTCTCCTGCTGGTAATAGCCCATCCAAAGTGACCACTCTCTACACAATGTGCATGATAATCAAGGTGGGCCATTTCCTGCACAAATCCAGGTTCTCTCACCCCCTCACCCCCCTCCAAAAACCACACACACAAACTCACTCTCCTGCTGGTAACAGCTCATCCAAAGTGACCACTCTCCCTACAATGTGCATGGTAATCAAGGTGGGCCATTTCCAGCACAGATCCAGGTTCTCTCACCCCCCCCCCACCCCCATACACACAAAAACTCACTCTCCTGCTGGCAATAGCTCATCCAAACTGACCACTCTCTAAGTTTAAATCCAAGTTTAACCAGAACGTCTGGGGGGGCGGGGGGTAGGAAAAAACAAGGGGAAATAGGCTACCTTGCATAATGACTTAGCCACTCCCAGTCTCTATTTAAGCCTAAATTAAGCTAGTTGCCGCCTCTTGGAGAAATGGAAAAACCCCTACCCCTTCCGTCAATGTCAGAAGTGTCTAACTGCAGTGCTGTACCTGTGCCAGCATAAACATGGCCTTAGAATCTGGTTTAGGGTGTGAAATATAAAATTCCCTTTCTGCTAATATTATCTCAGACTCACTCAAAATTCTGTTTCCATGAAAATTTCCGGCAATGAATGTAAAAACCAACACCAAATGCACCTGAAAACAAACAAAGCAAGTTCAAAGTGGTTTTGAAAGGAAAGATGGGCTTGTGTGCAGCACATCTGTCTGTGCCTCACTTTCCCACTGGTAAACAAGGGATAACAATCCTTATTCTCACCAACTTTTGCCTGTCTATATTTTGAGACTGGAACTGCCTCTTACTGTATCTCTGTGCAATCCCCAGCACGATGGGCCCTTGATTTTGGAAGGGGTCTCTTAGTGCTACGGGAATGTGGACAATAATGTTCTTTGATTGAATATTTGCAAACAGTTTCACTCAGCTCTTCAAGATATACAGAATCCACACAGGTTATTTTTTAGGCTGTGTAAACTTTGACAAGATTTTGTGTGGTTCATGTTAAAGCCTATAGTTTGCTTTTCTCCCAAACAAAAGAGTTTCTACATACAGCACTAAAGAGTTTCTCTTTGTCCTCTCTGCCCTTCTGCTGTTGGAGAAGCAGCCCAATACTTCCCCCCTGGCTAGGAGCAGAATATATAGTTTGTTCAGAGACTGCTATTTATACTGCTGTGTTGCTTGACCTAGAGGCATCTACTCTTAGTGGAGAACTGTTGAGGTCATCAAAGGCATCCTCTCCATGTCTGTTCTCCACTGCTCCAGAGAACTCCCCTAATGAAGTCTTCTGCGTCGTACTCACATACATATTATCACTGCAAACAGGATGGACAAAAAGTGTTTGGGGTTTTTTGTTTTTTTTTAAGAACTGTATTATTAATTTTATTAACCCAGCTAATAAAGTTGCCAATGACAAAATATCCAGAACTAGAAAGGAAACTCTGGGGCTGTTAATGCTTGTTTAAATTGAATATTTAGTTGGAGAAGTGTATCTTGAGTGTTAGTTCCAGGAGAGCTCTGCTGGATTCTGTAAGCCTTGGGAAGTGAAGTGTTCATTTCCACACAATGTCTGGTTTTAAAGTACTGACCTGCTCTGAAGATTGACTATGTAAACTGCCATCCTTTTACGCACTAGACTGTTCCCCAGGCATCTTCAGAGTCAGTGGAGTTACTTTACTAAGGGCCCAATCTTACAAACCCTTAGGTGCGCGCATGACTTTACTTGGGCAAGTAGTACTCTTGAAGTCAGCGCAACTGGTCACCTGAGTAAAGTTAGTCATGTACAAGTTTACAGAATTAGGCCCTAAAATTAAATTTTACTCCCACCAGGACTATAGAACAGAGAACAACCTGGATCCTTTTCTGTTTTGTGTGTTATTCACGGAAGAGTTAATCAAGTACCAAGTGCAGAATCTTTAATGTTGTTGAGCATGAGCCAGAAAGACTGAAGCTGGGCTCTTTCAGATCCCAGGCTGAAAGTTCGCAGGGCTGGAAATTGGAAGGCTACTTTTCACTTGTTAACCGAGCACGTGAGATCTGGAAGTCATGAAGACACAATGGTCACGGATCCTCCAGTGCTGTTTTTTTCTACACCCTTCCATGAGACATCGGGTGATAACTAAGGAATGGAGTAAAGCAGAACATATTGCACCAATGCCAAAGCATTTCCCCTACTTTCTCTAATATGCAGCTATTCTTGCAGCTACTCAGTAATTACAATGAGCCACTTTTGCAGTTCTTTGTATCCCAGTGTAGCTTTGCTTCACTATAATTTCTTTAGTAAAAAAAGAGTACCTTCCTTTTCCCCTGAAAGCGATTAGCATGTCGTTCTCATAACTCTTTGGATGTAAATCGAGCTATTCCCACCAGCTACTCAAAAAGTACATAATCACTATAATTACTGCTGGCATCTAATTAACATTCAACTTCCTCTCTACAGCAACTACAGCTGGACAACCCATTTATTTCAGGCTAAAACTAATAGTCTCTATTATTTCTCACCACACTTAGCAGCCCACCTGTGTCCAACTTAGCATAAGTTTTAACTTGGCAAGTGACAAAGACAATGATGTGGAATGAGTCGACCCACCCCCCCTTAAGTGCTATACGATTTCCGACTGAAACGGATTATACAACAAATGTGAGTACTGATATCAATTTCCACTAATTATACAGCTGCTTGTTATATTAGTTCCCTTGACCATGCCTCTGAGAAAGTAAACAGATGTGCTTACACTGAATTGCCCACTGCCTTCTTCAATATTCAAGGCTTGATTCAGTAGATGAAAAATACTGCCTTCCGAGCTGCCGAGTGCTGAGCACAGGGGCGAATGCATCCAGAAGAAAGGTCAGTCTAGCTTGGAAGACAACAGGGGCGGTGAGGGGGGAACAGATGAGCGCTGTACTGGGAGTAGCAACGCTGCACATGGAAGGAGAAGAGAATGTAAATATGTCTAACCGCTTCGCATTCTAAACACATTCATTTAGCACTGCACAACTGCAGCTGGGCAGGAATTCCAAATGCTAGAGTAATTCCCCCGCATGTCTCGCTAAGGGTCTGTCTACACTGCAACTAAACACCACGGCGGACCCATGCCAGCTGAGTCAGGCTCGTAGGGTTCAGGCTAATGGGCTGTTTAACTGCAGTGTAGATGCTCGCCTGAGCTCTGGGACCCTCCTATCTCGCAGGGTCCTAGACCCTAGGCTCCAGTCTGAGCCTGAATGTCTACACCGCAATTACACAGCCCCTTAGCCCAAGCCCCGGGAGCCTGAGTGAGCTGGCACAGGCCAGCTGCAGGTTTTTAACTGCAGTGTAGACGTATCCTAAGAAAAGATACAGACTGAGCCAGGTCTGGCCCCTCTCTTTGTTTTCATTATACTGAGAACTCCCCTAAACCAATGGACTCCTGGAGGCAGAGGGACTCCACTAATGTCTGCCTCATTTTTAGAGCAAGGGCAGGGATGAACCCGTCAAGATTGAAGTACTCTTTCACCTAATAATAATGACACCCATTGGACTTATATGGTCAGTAGCATGTCCACAACCCCTCCCATGGCCTGTAGCAGGAGCGGGTTGGTTAGCTGCCTGGGACAGAGGTCTTTTTCTTCCAACCGCACGTAGCTCTTATGGGCAAGGCCTTTTGAACACAGGCTTTGTTTATGGGATGAGGATTTGGGTCTTTGCGACATCGGTGCATACTGAACTTCGAAGATGGAGCCACGAACAAGGACATGGACTGTGCCTGGGTGGTACCTGTATGTAAAATGGACCAGCAAACAATCATTTGTTTTCTGCTTACAAGGTGTATCTCTGGTACTAGTGGAAAAGATAGCTCAAAGGGTCCGCGCATTGGGGAACTGTTGGGTCCTGCCTGTTTTGAGTGCATTAATAAACCCAGTTGGAGGTTAGAGGATTGTAGCATGATTTGGTAGTATTTAAAGGGTCCCAACTACTCTGATAAGACTCACAATGTTTTACTGGGGTCAGAGAACAGGCATTACCGTGCTTATGTGGATCATCCAGCTGGTGGAAAGGGAGGTAGGAAGAGGTGACAAACTGGGGAGACATGCAGGAGCAAAGTGGGAGAAACAAAACCCAATTCCCTTTCCAGCCTCCAGCTAGAATGTGGCAGCTCTGCATGTAGGATCTACTCAAGCTGGGCTAGATCCCGGGATGCAGGGCTCCAGTGACATCGACGAGGCTATGCCAACATCTACCAGCTAAGGATCTGGCCTACTCCACTTGCCTATTTTTACCTGCCATCAAGCACAAGAAACCAGGTCTTCCTTCCCACCCCCAGGTCCAACCCCCAGTACAGACTCCCATAAAGCTGTTGATTGCCATGAGCTGGTGCGCATCTTTGAATGGAAAAGGCAGAAGGCCAGTCACCACATCTCCTTGCCGTCTGCACTTGGAATGCCCTTGCGTGCTCTGCTGCAGAACATCCTCACAACAAAGAGCCTGCCTGTATCCAGAGTGCACGTGAGGGGGGTGCAGGGAGAGGAGAGCTGTTGCGGAGACCTGTGAGTCAAAACTAAATGATTCTGGCCAATGCATAAGGACAACAGGACTCCTGGGCAACACAAGAAATAGCCCAGTAAAATCAGTCACTCTCTCCAAGAGCCAAGCAGGTAGCAATACAACTCCACTGGCATGTCCTACACCAGCTAGCACCCCGTTGGATATGGAAACTCACTACTCCTTGGTTTGTCTCACTCCACATGATTTAACTGGGAATTGGTCCTGCTTCGAGCAGGGGGTTGGACTAGATGACGTTCTGGGGTCCCTTCCAACCCTGATATTCTATGATTCTATGATTCTATGAACTTGGACCCTCACCACTCTGACTTTCCAGCTCCAGGCACACAGTGGTAGCTACTCTTTTGTTCACTGGTTTAGGACGGTGCATTTGGGTCGCAAGTCCCATTGCTCTTGTACACGTTCTTCCACAAGCTCTTATTTATCCGGCAAAGAATTATTTATGGGGATGAAGTAGCACAGTAACTGAAAGGCTGATGCAGACTGCTCATGGTCTCGGCCTCATAAATGACTCCCTGAGACATTAAAAAAAAAATCTTCGGAAAAACCAACAAAATACTAGAACTTGTGCACACCCCTGGAGTGGTTACTGCAGTAAAAGCAAAGGACTGTACTCAGGGACCTCCAACGTTAAAACAGCTTTCACTGGCTGGTCTGTTCATTCCAACAAATATACCAGACTTTTCTGGCTACCCAGGATGAAACTGGGATGTTTCTACTGGGATATTTCTACCGAAGACCACAACAATTTACAATAGGTCAGTACACTGGGCCCCCTGCTCTAGTCATCAGAGCAAGAGACTGGATATCAGGACTCCTGGATTCTATTCCCAATTCTGCCTCTAACTCTCAGCGTGATCTTGAGTAAATCACCTAACCTCCCTCTGTGTCTCAGTTTCCCCAAATGTAAAAAGGGTACACTGTGCAGAACGGTTGACAGGTAACGTGCTTTAAAATAACTGGATGACAGAAGCAATTGTAAAGACCCCATGAACAGATTCAGCAGCAGTAGCTGAATCTGGACCCTTCAGCGTAGACCTGTTCTGTTTGAGTTAGCTTTATTAGCTAGTGGGACTAATTACCACAGGGCTGACCAGCCATTAGAGGTTGATGCCACGCACATTGCCAGTATGTTAATACTTTACACTATTGGTTATCAATATTGTGAGTGTGCAAGAACAAAGGAGAAGGAATTGACACAGATATACAGCATCTGGGATACAAAACCTGGCTATTTTTAATAGTCTGGCAGCTTCACTCTGCACAAGCATCACTCGTACAAGTAATAAGTCGAGCTGACAACTCCTCCCCATCTTTGCACGTGGGGCAGATGCAAAGCTCTTGAATGATGAGGACAGCATATGAGATGAAGATGCTTTTCTTCACCATCAAGCCCCTCTCTTTATTCATATCAGCTCGGGGCAGCCCTTATCGTGAGACGTGGCTGGGGTTTACAGATAAGACAGAACATAGAGGCTTGCCTTCTGAGCAGAGTGGGACAACGTGAATCCCGGACCCCTGTGTTGCATGCCACCCCCTGGCTCTGGCTACACACTTGATATGAGATTGTGTTCAAGGTGCTAAGAGCAATCTTCACGGTCCAGGGCCCCTTTTCCCTTCTGTTCCGTCTCCACCCTCATTTCCTGATGAGACATGGTGGTTGTCAGAAGCTGGAGCCCAGCTGTCCTGGGTCAGAAAAGGTGATTTAAATTGCAGGTTCCAGCACTTGCTCCTTCTGTCAGAGCCTGAATCTGGTAAGCGCAGGTCATGCTCCAAGGCTTTTGAC
Source organism: Eretmochelys imbricata (assembly GCF_965152235.1). Classification (NCBI taxonomy): domain Eukaryota; kingdom Metazoa; phylum Chordata; order Testudines; family Cheloniidae; genus Eretmochelys; species Eretmochelys imbricata. The sequence goes on along the minus strand of NC_135578.1, from coordinate 5,503,633 downwards.
TAATCCAACTTTCTTTCACTAGACACTTTGGAGGAGGCAAGTTGCTATGACGAGTGGAACACTGGACGCGAGTTTGTTGTGCTGTGTTTTAAGAGGGTTGCACAGTGTTTTATCACTATCGTGGCAGGCCCTACAGGACATAACAATACAATGCAGTCTATTTTCTTTCATGAGAATTGGTTGTAATTAATCTAAGGTAAAAATCACAATTTCAAGTGGAGCCCAAACTCCCTATTTCCCTGGCACTGCCTGAGTAAACAGGAGAGAGTCACACAACTCATGGCCAGCAGTCTCCGCTCAGACCCGCAGGATCCCAAATACTCAGGGTGCTGGGGATCAGGATTGGGGAGCATTTAAAAGATTCTGTTACCAGAAATGATTATGGGGGGAAGAGAAATAGCTAGACAGAAACCCTGATGGTATTCTAAAGATAGCACTAGTTTTAGGAGTAGAAAAGTTTTCTGGGTCAGATTGCAAAAGAGGCTAGTGTGGTTAAGAAGAGTTGGATTTAAGCCATTGCAGCTCAGTGCCTCAGTTTCCCTATCCGCAAAAGGGGGGAGGATAACCCTTCCTTTCTCTCACCCTTTGTCTGTCTTGTCTACCTAACTCGCAAGCTGTTCGGGACTGACATTTTTTTCCTGGTGTGTGTGTACACCTAACACAACGGAGTCACTGTTAGTATTCATTTATATTACTATAGCACCTAAGATCTCCAGTCATGGAGCAGGACCCTGTCTCAATTGGTGCTTCTAGGTATTACTGTAATATAGGGAATTAACACAGACTGCCTCGCTCAGCAGGTGAAGGATACATACAATAGGAAGCCTTTTCCCTTCCATCATGCTCTTTAAGAAGGAGGAGTCCACATTTGGGCAATTCAGCTAGCCAGAGGCAAAGCAGGAGGGCGTGCTGAACATGGAGGCTCAAGACAGCTAACCAAGCTGGTACTTCACTACCCGTGCTTGTAGCTAAACATCTCACCAGCTGCAAAAGTTCATTTGCAAATGGACAAATGTGCCATTTAGATTTCTTCACTTCTAAACAGACACCCAGCCCCAGGGGGGGCTCTCCCCTCCTAGGGAGTCCATGGAACTCCCATTAGCTACAATGGGAGTCATGTGGGCAGATCTGATGGGATAATGGAACCCTCCTTGACCTGGACTGACTGCAGTTTACAAACCTTGCAGGTTTCTGCTTCTGATGTTTAGTTCCTCATCTGTCATTATGCACAAAAGCCCAGGCTCCTGCTGCTAGCGGGAGTGTAACATTTTTATTGCAACTTCGTGACATCCTTCTTGTTCAGCATCATTCAGCAGTTTGGGGTCAGATCTGCAGCTGATGGAGCTGTGCTAATCTGGCCCCCTCCTCAGTTTCAAATCCCATTCCTACCATTCAAAACTCCCTTATTGTCTTCCCCGTGCAGACAGTGTGCCTTATTTTATTAGGTTATTGTGTAAGTCTGGCTAATAATGAGGATTAGAGGAAAGACGACTCATGTAGAAAAGTAACTGTCCCAGAATCGATCAGACTCCTTCAGAAACAACATACTGCACTGTGCAATAAACACTTGGTCCCACACAGCTTGTTATGATGGTTCTTTGCGACAATCCCTTCTGAGACAGAGAAAAGAAGAGGGTTACAAAGCCTAACTCAGAGCACAGAACATTAGCAGTTTGTGCCAGAGTGTTTGAGCAGTGGATTTTCCATGCTGGATAAAAACTCATCAGCTTTAATGCGTGATTACAGTGGAGGAAACTAACGAATGGTTCTTTATATTGTGCTTCAGCTCTCGCTCATTTTTGCCCCTCGCACAACTAGTTCATCCCACATTTCTTCGCTTTTCCTCTGCCCAAAGAGGAATTTTTTTGCAGAATATGCTAATTATTATTATAATCCCTACACAAGCTGCCTCAACAAGAAACTACCCAATTAATGAATGTTAGGTTGAGTGAGGTTTGGAGACAGCACTCTTCCTTTATCTAGTTATACTCACTTAAAAAAATGGCAGGTAATTGTATTTATCTGACTATTTTCATTTCCCCACATCCTTTGGCTGTTGCTTGTGTTTTTAGCCTGTACTTTTTCTGGGGCAAAGCCTGTCCCATGCTATGGGCTAATGTGCAATTCTTACGTTGCTGAGCGGCAATGGCGTCAATGGGACCGCTTGCGTGACAATAAATCCTAGATTTATAAAAAGAAAAGGAGGACTTGTGGCACCTTAGAGACTAACCAATTTATCTGAGCATAAGCTGTAGCTCAAATAAATTTGTTAGTCCTTTTCTTTTTGCGAATACAGACTAACACGGCTGCTACTCTGAAACCTAGATTTTTAAAAGGTATTTCAGCGCTGCTGGGCTCAAAGTTGCAACACCTACCTGATTTAAGAGCCTAAGTCTCATTTTAAAAAAGATTTAGGCACTTAGGAGCCTAAATCCCACACTGACAAAGTGCCTAAATTTTGAAAATGAGACAGACACTGGCATTGAGTGCAGCAGCGGCTAAATACCTTTAAAAATCTGGGCCAAACTGCTTGCCTACATGTGCAGTGTAGTCCTATGTGATTGACAGGATCTAGCACAATGGTGGGACATTTGGGAGCATCAGGTGCCACTGCATCAGGATCAGGGCATCATTCTGCTGGACGCTGTAAAAATGTAGGACTAGATTGCAGAACAGTGATACATAATATAGAGCCCTTGGCATGTCAAGAAATGTCGAGGAGTTTCTCGTCTAACTCAGACCTAGCCCTGCATGCTCTTCAGGGCATGGCACGTGGCAGGAGTCGTTCAGGGAAGCAACAAGTAAAAGCATAGGGGGCCTAAACCAATGCCCACTGAAATCAACAGAAAGACTCCCACTGACTTCAACTGGGATTAGATCAGGCCCTGAAAGACACCTGCCCTCACAGGAGCATCAAATGAAGTGCTCTGCAAACTCAGATCCAACTGTCCTGGTCATCGTCTCATTTCAGATTCCTGGCTCATAGCTTGGAAAGGCTTCCCCTAGTGATACAGCTACCATGGCGGGTTCCATGCACTCTCTGGTCTACCGTGAAAATCACTGGATTGAAAACCGTTTGCTCACATGTGTCAATGGGATAGGGAACTAGGGACCAAACTCAGTTGTGACATGAGTCAACATTTCCCAAATGGTGGGTGCGGACCCACCAGTGGAGTCATGAGAAGATTCTAGATGGGTCACGGGGCCTAGGCAAACGAACACTTCTCTGATTGGCAGTGCAACCCATGTGCTGGGTTCAGAAGAGCCACTAGTTGGTTGCCTTACTAAAAAAGTTTAGAACCACTGATGTAAGTGGATGTAGTTCCCCTTCATTGCTACATTTGTCTTCCATGGAAGACAAGTTGCACCTGTTTAGTCCCGGGCTATATTTAGTCCCATGGTCCACTGGTCAGCGCCTTCCCCTTACCTATTCTTGATTTAATAGCAATAGCTGCATGAAGCTTCTGCTGTGGCCCAGGGGTGCTGACACTATCTGAGCATCTGGTTCTTAGAAACCCCAAAACTCACAGCAAAACTGAGCTAAAGCCATCATGACTAGGTTCTCTCTTGCTCTCATAAATCAGAACAGGTTTGCTTTGCACATGGCTTTGGTTCACCTTTTTTGCAAACAAAAACAAGTTAGTCAACTTTTTTGCAAACAAATCTCGTGTAAGTTTTAGGTTTGTAACTAAAATTGTAAACAAATGAGTGAATTTTTTAAGAAGTGTGGCACAAGGGCCCACCCTTCCACACTGGTTGGCAGAACATTAAGGCTGACGTCACATCTAGTTCCAAACTAATTTTCTTTGGAGAGAATCAGCTACTGCACTGAGATTAGATTAATTTATTTTACCAGCTGGTAGATTACTCTGACTGCTGTAACAGCTGTCGAGGTTACAAGTCACTTGGGGTTGGGCCATGGTAACATGCCGATGGAGAAAATGCATAAAAAGGTACATGAGGCCAGCAAAGTTATCTGATCATTTAGAAGAGAACTCATTTAATCACTGGAGCTGGTAAATCTCTCTCGCTCTCAAAAAAAAAAAAAATCAAGGCTAAGTAAACAATGAGTCTCAGATGATGGAGAGGTGTGTGGGTAAGTAATAAATGTAAAAATAATCCCAATATGTTATCACCTGCCAAAGATTAATTCTAACCAAAGGAGAAATCATAATGCTAATATTCAGTGTATAACAATTTAACAAAGATAAGGCCTAAACAACATAAAGAATGTAACAAACCAACAAAACCAACAGCATTAAATACCAAGTTTTCAGCTGGTCCCAAACTGCCCTACATATTTGAACACACAACAATTCATAGGCACAACCCAAAAGAACATGAAAACTCTGCTCTTGGGTACTTGGATGAACACATCAGGTAGCCATGTGCCTAAATATTTACTTTTCACATGCAAATTCCCATTAGAAATCACAAATGCAAGATTTGTATGGGGAACTTTTGAGCACAGAGTTTAGAAGCCTCAGCTGAACATTTGCATTTTAAAATTGAGATGGACATTTCATTCTTAAACTACCCTGACGGCCTAGGTGCTGAAGTATGTTGCAGGGTGGTATGTAATGCAACTTTAAAATCACCAACTGTCTGAATGCCTATGAAGTCTCCAAGCATACCAAGGGTGCTGGTGGGTGAAGTTAAGACTAGACTAGTGCTAGGAAGAATGAGGAGGAGTGAGGGAAAAAAAAGTCCTTTAGTCACTAACGCATACAGAAATAACTGAATATGCATAAGGAGCAGGTCTAGGATGTAAGAAGTGACTTTCAGAGTCACTTTTCAGAGAACTGTTTTCATTCCTGCACTTCCTGATCTTCCAATATATTTCGTTTTATGTTCTGCAAATGAAATGCCCCATTTCCATAGAGAATGAGAAGGTATTTCCAAACATTTAGTTTTCCAACTAATAAATAAAGGTAAAGTCACATCTCAAACATCTTTTATAACAGCTATAATGGCTTGTTGATTGTTTTTTGCCAGACAATGACTTTAAACATGGTCTAGTAAAGACCTTTAAAGTTTCCAACTTCTTAGGCTTCTACTGTTACACAATATCCTGCAACTGCCTTGTCATGTTCTCATTTACAACTTTTTCCCTATTTTCATTTTTTATTTGATATCAGAGAAAGCTAAAATGAGGCATTAGATCAAAGGAAGTGATTTCATTGGAGATGATAGGTTTTGCGCAGCTCTCCAAAGTTCTACCGTTGCCTGAAGATATTTTACTGTAGGAAAGATCTTTAATTTTCCAGGCTGTCAGTTTCACTTACAACTGATAATTATAGTTGTAAGAAGGACTTTCAGGTAAGAACCAGAAATGACTTTCCAGCAAAAAACTTAGTTGCATCAACTTAGTGTTTTGCATCAGAGAATTCAAGGGAGTTTGAGGCCTGTTTGGAGCCAGCCATTGCACTTGGAATGGATGACACTTACACCATAGTTCAGAGTAGTTGATACTGAAAGTATACCTTTCTGTACCAACAAAAAAAAAGGTTTTTAGCAAAAAGGACAATGGAAAAATCTTGGCAATGCTGAACATTTCATTCAGTCACATAATTCACATTCATTTAGTCTTTTCTTTAAATGCTCTTATTATGCTTTTAAGTACAAATCACTGGCTCAGAACATAACTCAGTCACACAAGAAATTTATAACATCACAAAGTTTGATAATATATTATAATAGTAGAAGGCTATCGTGATGGGGCATCTGCCCCACACTGGGCTCTAAGGGGTTAAGAGAAGCCCCTAGGGAGGATGTGCACAAGGCAGCCAATCAGAGAAGGGCTGAGAGGGGCAGCCAATCAGGGCCCAGCAGGCCCATATAAGAAGAGCTGCAGGGCAAAGCAGCATCAGTAGGTGCCTGGAGCTTGAGGAGGGAAACTCAGGCTCCTAGCAGGAGGAAGGCATGCCAGCACCCTGGACAGCACAGTACTGCCAGCAAGGACCAGGGAAGCTAGGGAGAGCTCACTGCTAGCTGCTAAAACTGGCAGGCTGAAGCCCTGAGGTAAAGCCAAAGAAGGTGCTGGGGGCCATGGGGAAGTGGCCCAGGGAAATGAATGGAGGATTCGGAGGGGACGTAGCAAATGGCTGCCATCTCCAGGGTTCCTGGGCTGGGACCTAGAGTAGTGGGCAGCCCCCCCACCCATGCCACTGAGGCAGTGGCCAAACAATGGGCTGCAGTTGCCACTGGGGGAAGTGACTGGACGGCGGACTGCAGGTCCTGGGATGCAGAAGTGATGGTCGTGAGACTAGCAGCGCTAATCCCCGGGACAGCCAGCAGGAGGCACTGCAGTGGTGAGTTGCTCCCTGTCACAGTTATCAAGCAGCAATACTAGATGTGCTCACAAGAGATGGACCCAAGTGAAAAAAATCCAGATCCATATTTTGGCTCCTGTAGCAGATTCCCTCCCACCCGCACCCTCCCACTCCATTATAGAAGTAGCAGCTGCTCATGATATTCTGATACAGTTCCAGATTCCAAAGGTCACCCCCTTCCCAGTTCAGGGGAGTTTGATTCGAGAGTTTGGTTTCAGCCATCTCTAGCATTAATAGTGTTGCACTCCAAATAGTAGGTCAAATTCACTCATATGCAGGTCTACACAAGACTTAAGCCCTAGTGACTTAAATGAATCTTGCTAGACAACAAGGGGTGCAAAGGCCTTTGCTGCCCTCTGCACATAAAGGGTGAATTTCACCCTTTATGAACAAAAGGAGTTAACATAAAAACCAAGTGTCATATTACATCTTCATTACGACAAACAGCAAGTCTTGGGTGATGGGGGAAGAATAGACCAGCGATTACAAGACATAGGATGAGAACTGGCCCATTAAATACACACAAGACTTTAAAATTAGATGCAGAAGTTTTTCTACTTAAACATAAAATGGAAACAAAAAGGATATTCAGTGAGTAACATTTTCAACACATGTCTAAGAGCTTCAGGCTATTTAATATTGCACAGCAAGTTCCCACATTAACACCGCACAGGATAGCGGGAAACTGGAGCACAAAATAGCAGTTCACATAAAAAGCCTGTTAAATGAAGAATTCAGATTCCATCCACAGGCACTATAATACCCTCAGTAATTCTTTAGTCATTTAGCCTGTGGGAATTCTCTGACTCATTTCTTCCAGTTCCTGCTTTGATTTTCTTTGGAGAGCTGTTATCCTGAAAGGGCAAAGTTCAGTAACCAATCCGAGCTTGGACTAGCGTAGTGATGCTTCAGCAAGTTCAGCAAAGACTTTTTTTAAAATAAGATTCTGTTCTTTCATTTTGAGTTACGACTCTCAAAGCTCAGACAGGAAAATAGCTTTAAAAACTCTCGTATTTGAGGTTCCCCTCTAGAGTTCTGTTTGGGATACATTTTGTTTCAGTCATAGGTCAGGAATCTTCACTTCTGCCAGGAAGGCTCTCTACACCCACTCAGAGGGAGAGGTAATTCTACCACTCGTACGACTGTGTCTTCCAGAAATGGAACGGCAGAGTCCTCTTTATCGAGCGAGATTCATCCAGAAATCTCACATTCCAACAGCATAAAATCATAGAAATGTAGGATTGGAAGGGACCTCTATAGGTCGTCTGTCCAGTCCCTCAGAGACTTTCGAACATTTCAACCCTCCTTGCAAGACTGGAATACCTTTTACCTCTAACTGCTCTTCCACACTACCAGTTATGCTGTAATTTGTACGTTCTAACTTGTTTCACTAGCCGCATCACACGTTGCTCAGTGTATCTCCTTGACATGCTGCTGTGTTCGCTTTCCCCGGCAACGCCGCAAACTTTAGCTCAGAGCTTGAACAATTAAATTGTGTGCAACCTATTTTATCAGGGAGGGATTTCAACCATTTCTCTAATGGCATCGGCTAGGTCTAGCATTACAGATGGGACACGCTGTGGCCAATGAAGGAACAAAATGGTGCTTTTAGCCTGGCCTGAATTCTTTGATCAGTGGATTTTTTTAGGTCTGTTTCACTCATCTTAAGCTTAGTATTTAGGCATCTCCAGCAGCTTCCAGTAGCAGTTACAGTATGTTATCATTTCTTCACTTGGTATTATAAACATAGAACAAAGCAGGATCTTCTCCAAAGACCTGGCCCTCCCAGTATTGGGGAACACCCTGCAGCCTCATCCTTAACCACCTCACCCACTCTATTTCAGGGGTTAAACAGTTTTAAAATAATTACAGCTAGAATTTTCCAAAGTGCCTAAGTGACCTAGGAACATAAGCCCTATTTTCAAAAGTGACCAAAGGCCATAGGAGCTAGTGAAAGCCAATGGGAGTTAGGTTCCTCCATGCTACATCACTTTTAATGGAATGGAAAGTAGGTGTTTTTTGAAAACGTTACCATAAGGGTGAAATTCACCCCTGTGCAGAGAGCTAGCCTGAGACTTAAGCACCAATTAACTTTTATTTAAGCTCTAAAGATAGACCTCAAGTGATGTCTAGTCCTTGGGCTGTTTTTGGTGAAAGAAATCCTGTGAGCAGAACAGAGAAAAAAGAGCCGTAAGCCAGTTAAATGGTGTGGTAATATCAGTTATGCTCTGCTCTGGCCAATGCAGGAAGGAGGAGCAGAAACACTGGAAACAGGACACCTGCTGGCCTGGAGAGATTTCCATATGAGGATCAAGCTGTAGAGACCACTTTGCTGCTCCTCTGAGCAGCAGCGAAGCCCATCCCCACTTAGCACTAGCTATAGGGCACAGTATACATGCCGGGTGAGGGGACGGCCTTGTCATCCAATCCATATCTTGGGGATATGCTGAGCAAGAGGACATTAACCAATCGCTAGGCAGTTTCTTGACTTACGGCAAGATCCTCCTGTACGGCATGAATATGGGGATGCAGTTCCCTGCTACCACCCCTCCTCTTTGGCACATCAGCACAGGGGAGGAGAGAGCACTCGGCCTGTCTACAGAATGCTGGGTATGTCTGAGTTGGAGCTTCAGGTTCCTACACGTTGGGTTTGATCCTGTACCAATGAAGTCAATGGGAGCTTTATATCCTGGCAACACTTGGGGTCCTAAACCAAGATCAGGACTCCATTGTGCTAGGTACTGTTGTGACATACCAGGATGCAATCCATATGAGAGGGGAGCTGTGTCACCCCTGCCGTACAACCTTGGGTGCCTCGCAATGCCTTGCTGGAGCAGCTCCCACCTGGGCTGCTCACAAACAGCCTTACAGCAAGCAAGCCACACCGATGCGTGTCTGGGTAGCTGCAGCCTGCACCCTGGGTCTCTCCTTTAAGGGAATAATATGCCAGTTTATTACCTTAAATAGAGTTACCCAGACACATTGGATTAGATAAAACAGTAAAACAAGTTTAACTACAAAGGTAGATTTTAAGCGAGTACACATAATGAGACTTAAGAGTCATAAATGGTCATAAGAAAATAAAGATAAATTTTTATTAGTATTTACTTAAGAAACTAGCTTAGTTGCAAAGCAAAATCACCACATGCTCCAGCAGATTACTGGCCAAACTTTCAGGTCAGGACCCCTCCCCCAGAATCCAAGGGCTGGTTCCTTTAGTTTTCTCAGGTGTGGAGAATGAGGTGGGCAGGGAGAGAACGGGGGAGGGAGCAGCTTGGTTTCTCCCTCCTTTTTATAGTTTGTTCCTCTCTTGAAAAAAAATTTCCCGCGGAGACCCAGGAGACGGTCTCTGTAGAAGGATATTCCCCGCTGGGTTTTTTTTCTCCTCAGCTGTTTGAACTTCCTTCACATACCACGTTGCAACACATTACCAGGACAATACTGAAAAAGCAAATGATGAGTTTTCAAATGATACAAGGCATCTTCTGCAGTGTAGTTGTTGCCATATCAGTCCCAGGATATTAGAGGGACAAGGTAAGGGAGGAAATATTAGACCAACTTCTGACCAATAAAAGTATTATCACCTACCTTTTGTCGCAAGGCGTACATTGTACAAAGATCATTACAATAGCCTGCAGGATGTGAACACAGGAGTGTATTTCCTCACAACTGTAGAGAAAGTCCCTGCCCTAAAGAGCTTACAATCTAAATAGACAAGACAAAGGGTAGAAGAAAAGGAGGATTTATCGTCCCCCATTTTACAGAAGGGGAACTGAGGCAAGGAGAGAAGTAGTTACTTGCCCAAGAATTGTACCCAGATGTCCTAAGTGCAAGCTCAATACCTTAACTGCAAAACCATCCTTCCTTCAGGAGAGAGAGCCACAGAAGGATAACAGCTTCAGCAAAGAGACTGAGCACAAAATTAAACCCAGCAAGTTTTAAAACTGCTTTCAAATATTTGTGGTATCCGCTAATGCACGTTGATGTGAATCTTGCCTGATTTGTTGCCATGATGCTATACAGATAAACAAACATCACCTCCTTTCAAGGTCTGCAAAGGTGTGGAGAGTGGTACGGACTGCAATTTCTCTGTAGCTTTGTGCAAACTACAGTACCAAATGGCAATTTCATACAGTCTCCCTGAATGGAAAACCAGAACGATGGCTAGGGAACTTTTCAGCAAACTCCTTTGAACAAGAAACTATTTTTTTGCATTCAAGGATTACAGAGGAATTGGCAGCACTGCTATCATAGATCAAGTTCCAGCAATGTCTCACGTTTGTGCTGTGAAAGTCGAGCGTTCCTTTTCTGTATTATCTGCAAACTCCTATACCAAAGAATTACAGTAACCGTTGAAGTTGTGTTGTTAAGTAGTTATGGTTTTAACTGAAAGTTAAAATGTACTATACGTGTACATAGTGTATTGTTAATTATGTCCAGACTTGGCAGAATTTGATTTTTTTACAATATAATTTCAATGGATATCAGTTTATTTTTGAGCATTTCCCGCCCCCCCCCCCCATTTTTATCAATTTACATTTTCCCAGTTGAGCAACGTTCTGGTGGGGCAGACAATCTTTTAATGACAATAGATGCTGAGATTCAAAAAGTTAAAACTTTATAACTGTTAACACAAATGCTCAGCATCACATGTCAAAATACACAAAGTAAATGTCCTTAAATCAAACTCCAGTATGTACACGTAGCATTTTTCTTACTTTGCCTATCAGTACATTTTGATTATCAGTGGAAATATTTGTGTTGGTTTGTGTGTATCCAGTGAAATCAAACATTTACTGATAATCTAATCCTTCCAAGCCGAATGACATCTGGCGCACTATGGAGAAATGTTTAAAACCCTCTATATGTAGAGGGCTTCAACCCAACCCTGATGGGACCCGATTACAAGTGTCAAGTCTGGGTGGGGTAGGATAGGAAAACAACCAGATCCACTCGGGCTTGGGTCGGCTCTCCTCCTGTCCTTGGGGCTGGCACTAAGACTGTATGCCCTGCTCCTGCCAGCTGCTGCCACCTCTGTGCTGTGTGTGCACACGCACTGAGGTGAGTTGCAACCCCCCCACCCTGGAGCACACACAGCACAGCAGGGGGCGGTAGCGAGCAGAAACAGGGCACACAGCCACTGATACTAGCAGTCGCTGCAATGCCAACCCCATGGGCAGGAGATGGCAGTGCTGACTCAAGTCAGGGTTGGGTTGGAAAATCCTCTCAAGCTTGGGTCTGGGTGGGTCAGGTCTAATAATTAGGCCAAGCAGACCTCTATTTTTAAGTGAAAATCCTACATGCTTCATAATGTAATATTAAAATAAACTAAATGGAAACAAATGTTTTCAGTCTTAGCCTGCAAGCAAACCTCATGAACCACAAGAAAGAAGAGAAAACTACTGAGGATTTGATGGATAGAATCAAGCAACTCCTTGGTTGGCCTTGTACTTCTCTAAATGGAGGTCAAGAAAACCACACAGACATCAGAAATCTTTCATTAATTATAATGAAATATAATATAATATAATTAATTACATTAATATTAATTATAATTATAATTAATGTATAAGGAAATACATCATGTGCATTGGCTTTAAAAAAAAAATCAAGATTAAAACTACCCCAGTTTTGACAAGAGTACCTACAATAGCTAACAAGACCACATGAATACATACATAGTAAATGCCAGAAACTACGTGAATTGGCCACATTATTGTAGTTTATCATTCTCTGAAGCTCATAGGGAAATTTTCAAAGCATCAAGTGGGAAATTGCAAGTGTCCTGTTAACATCAGCTGGCTTTTGGCACCCCAAGGTGCCACTTTGATAGCCCACCAGTCAAATGCTGCTAGTACAACACCACACATTTTATGTGGCTCTTACCATAAAATGGTTTTAGAGGCTCCGAAAATCGTGTTTTGAGTGTTTTTCTGATAAGCCAGGAGTTAATAGCTGCACATATGGCACACAGCAACATTTCTGATTCAGAAAATGTGAAGATACCTGCATACACTGCATCCGAAAGGCATCCATGACCTCTGCTGGAATGTGGGGAAACTGCAACTTTAAAATGAAAAAAAAAATTTCGCCACAACCGATTAAAACACACGGCAGTTACTTTTGAAAGTCATTCAATCTAGGGTTTTTTTTGGAAGAATTACAGTGCCAGAGTGCAATGAAGTGAAGGTAGATTATTATTTGTGTTATGGTAGTGTGAAGGAGCCCCGTCATGGACCAGGATTCTACTGTGCTCGGCACTGTACAAACAAAGAACAAAAAGGTCCCAAAGAACTTACAATTTAAGTATGAGACAAAAGATGGATACAGACAGATGGGGGAGTACACGGAAACGAACAATGAGACAATATTGGTCTCCATAGTAGACAGTGGACTCTGCACACCAGCAACCAAACACTCATGGAGTTTTTTGTAGCCTTCACCGCAAAGGAGCCAAACTCTGTGGAAACGTACAAAATTCACAACATTACATTCAACATGGGATGCACTTAGGTGTAAGGGACAAAAATGATACTGCAGCCAGAGAAGTTAAAATAAATCTTCAGAGTAGGGCTGGATTAAAGTTTTCCATCAAATGTCCTTTTTTAGAAACATCAATTTGGGATTTTCCTGGAATGAACTTTCTGCAGAATTTTTTTAAAACACAAAAAACTGAAAATGCTCAAAACAAACCCGGTTTGGGCAAAACCCAAACTAGTTTGATTGCGGTGCTTCATGCTGCCATTTTCCTCAATGGGAGAGCTCCTTGGCCAGACTATATCTCCTGCCATGTGCCACTCCCTCTGTCCAAGAGAGACACCATCCAACCAGAGATACTGGCCTGTCAAGAATGACAGCTGGGGACATCCCAGAGAGCACTGCAGCAGCACTTCCGAATCAAAATATTTAGGATTTTGACCAAAAAAATTGGGTATTTGAATAAGAAATCCACATTTTAAAGACAGCTGTACCGCGAGCTACGGTTCAGTTTCAGACACTTTCTTCAGTGCTGGCTTTAAGCCACTGGGAATTCAACATAAGAGCAAAGCAACTCAGAACACTTGGTAAAAGACAACACGAGAGACCACAGGCATCGACTTCATCTGTTCCCAGGGGATGCTCGACCCCCACTCTGCCCCAGGCTTCACCCCCACTCCGCTCCATCCCCCAAGCCCCTTCTTCCCACCCCCGCTCCTTCCCAGGCCCCGCCCCCAATCCACCCCTCCCTCCAAATCTCCATCCCACCCTGCATCTTCCCACCCCCTCCCCCGCCTTTTCCTGCCCCCACTCCTCCCCCTCCCCCCCCCAGCACGCTGCGGAACAGCTGATAGCAGCAGGTGGGAGGTGCCGGGAAGGAGCTGATCGGCAGTGAATCTGGAGTGTACTTGGAATGTCGATGAAAACTGTAGAACAGCCCGTGCTTTCATATACTCTCCATGTTGTGTATTATTCTTCACTTAATTCTTGCACTTCATAATGAAAAAATAAAATCTGGCTTGGCTTAGTGACCTCGCTGATGCTGTGATGTGTTCCCTGCTGTTTGGGACAGCCTCACTGAAAGGGGGGGTTGCAGACTTCACATGCTCAGGATTAGACTGTCACAGGTGCTCAGCCCCTACACCTAGGGCCTGATTTTCAGAAGAACTCAGCTGCCATTTAGGCACCTAAAAGGCAGCCCAATTTTGGAAGCTGCTGAGTGCTGAATTCTTTGGAAAGAGCAAGTAGGGCCACAGAGCCCTTCTGAAAATTCCAGCCTCAGTGTCTGGGATCAGCTTATAAGCACCTCGCTGCCAGAGTATATAAAATAGAGACATCTGATGACCTCCGAGAAGTCTGACCATGTGTGTGGCATGATGCAGCGATGGCTATATACAGAAGAGAGGGAATCTTTAAAGAGCCCTGCTTAAAGCACCTCCATCCAGTCATGGCTTAGGACCAGGAGGGTTTTGGCATGGACAGACACCTTCAGCAGAGCTGACTGTAAGCAGAGCAAAAAGATAGAGAGCAAAGCTATTGGAAAGTTTCTTACCTTCATATATTTCTTCTCTGATATATAAAACAAGGCTATTCACCAATCCTCCATCCACCATACGTGTCCTCCCGCAGGCCACGATGGGGAAGGGCTGAGACACTCATCACATTTTCATAACGGATCAACCCTTTATTGTCTATCATGAATTATTCTATATGTCCAGCAACTGATTTGGGTAAACAATCAATTTGACCAACAAATTTCAAGTCTTTCTGTTCACAGACAGGATTGTGATCTTCTCCAATATACTCACCATTCTAAATTACTGGCAGAATGAGTCCAGCAAGATATACTTGGCCAGTCACCTGTTCATGAGCATTACATTGAGAACATTTAAAATTCCAAATCTGGACTGCTTTGGTTGGACACAAGGTCTCCACTACATTTCTCTTCCCTAATTCATTTTCAAAAAAGCACAAAATTAAGACTTAAGCTTCCGTGGGAACACTCCAAACATATGATACACAGTCCTGTGGAATATTGGGGTAGGTTATCACCTCAGCACAGGGGTTTTTTTTTTGTTTAAAGTTACCTGTACCAATCGTCTTCTGTCAGAGTAGGTCAGGCTCTCTTCCTTGTATTCCTTGAGATTTTCATGTTGAGCCTCATTATACTAATATTCTGTTTGAGTTGCTGAGATTCCTCAAAGTCTCACATACGCTCCTGGATGTGCAGTAAGGCCTCATCTCTCGTGGTGCATTAGTATTACGTTTGCACCCACTGGCTCCCAACGAGATCGGGGTCCCACTGTGCTAAATGCTGGACAGAGAAAATCCCAGTGCTGAAAGGGTTGCATCCCAAGTAGGAGATTTACTTGTTATCAACACTCAGTGATGCAACATGAAACTGCTCGGAATGGCTTATCCATTTTGGCCACGCTAATTTGCCAGCACAGAGAAACTTTTGGGAAGAGTTACAGGGAAAGTTAGCTGTACTGCTCTTCAAAAGAAATGTCTGTTCCTTTACGAGCACTTTGTTTTAAAGTTTTTTTCTTCCCAGTCTGTTCCTTTAATGCAGCTTGGTGGGGAGCTTGGGGAATAAATGAGCGAGACAAGGGGGGAAGAATTGATGGTGCTCTCTCATGGGTGCTGCAATAGGAAAATGCAGCAAATGTGGGGAGTTTCCTCCCTTCTTCACACCTTCAATGTACCCCATGGGCTATGGCGTTGGTACACAGAATGAGATTTGTCCAATAGCGAAGCCCATTTTTCAGAGACATCTTCACTATAAGCATCATTTGCAACATGCACCTTGCAATGCATTGAAAGACAGTGGGGTCTTTTTGCACTGTATTAAAAGCCATTAAAACATCAACATTACTTCACAGTCTGCAGGAGTATCTCCTAGCCTGCGTATAGGGAAATCCAGAGGTTCTCAGATGCTGCTGTCTGGTAAGTGCAGAGGACAGCAATCTGATTTTGTAATGGGGGCATTTCACTTCACACCTCGTTGAGTTTCCCCATATTCAAGTTCATTGTAAGTAGGGTTTTATTCACTGATTGATGCAAACAAATGCTGCTTTGGTTACATCCTCGGTCAGCTCTTTTATGATAAGAGGCTCACATTCACAATGCAGTCAATTCATCCCATTGATGACATCAAACTTATTTAGGAAAAAAAAAACATATTCCAAACTGAGACTTACATTATTCATATGTTCCTTCACTGTTTAAAGTGACTGCAAATGAAGCCAGAGCAAACAGAATGTCAGAGAAACAGATAAACCTCCTAATGGCCGACATCTGCAAAACACCCCTCAAATTAAGACGGAGTTTGGATCCATTTACATCATGGCAAAGTATGCAATTATGACTCAGCTGATTTCAGCACCAGCCTAAAGCACATGGTTTTCAGAAGCGAAGGTTTCTTTCTTTGGAAGCTTTCCAGGGTCCTGATTCTCCATTACAGACATCTGTAACAAATTAAACTGTGCATTTGTTATTCCCAAGCACTAAGAATAATATCCTCTGTCTGACTAAACAAATCTCACTATTACTTAAGAGACACTACAGAATAAATATTACATATCCAAACTCCACATCCTAGCACCGATACCCATCCAGTTCCTTAGGAGTGCAGAGTTTGCAGAGATCTCAGCCTCCACTTAGCCCTTCCTCCCCGCTCCCAAAATGGATAGATTTTCAAAAAAGTCCAGCACATTGTTACAATGGAAGCTGAATGCTTTAAAAATGTGGCCCTGTTTTCTGGGTGCCAAATATTTGAAATTCTGGTCCTTGGAGACTGATTCAGGCCTCGGATTTGTAATATTTTCTATATATCTTTCAAATCTACAGTTATGGACAACAGTAGGCTTTGCATGATGGATGTCTATACCGCAGGTTAGAACATGCTCTTTGCAGTTTGCAATTGCTTTAAAGAGATGTTGCACAGATAATACCGATAGCTCAGTTATTTTTAGGTAATATACGATGATCTGTTAGTATGTGCAGTCCGGCACAGAGAATGCATATACTTTTTAATGTGGCTAATAACTCAGTTTATGAGCAGATAAACATAATCCATCATTCACTGTAAGTTTATCTGCCCTCTGCAGGGCTGGGATCGGAACCTACAGCTATTGGGGAATGGAGGGGGGCAATTGAAAAAATTGCTAAACACACTGTCCATGTCAGAGAGCAGCCACGCCATAAAAGCATGCTGCAAGCGGTCCTCCCCTCCACCAGAACTTGGCAGAAAAATCCCCAACACCCTTTTCGTACTCACTTTGGGTGCATATCTCAATTAATCAGTTTACCAGCAGGAGCAATGGTGGAAACAGCAAATATTAACTGAAAAGTGTAGATAGCAAGTTTCAGACTCCGAATCGCTAGTATGTGCAGATGCCTGATTCCCTTAGGAGTTGTGCAGCCCTCAGCTGCTAGTGCATGCCTGCCCCAGCCTGCTCCCCAAGCGGCAGTAGTGACCAGGGAAATTTCCGAGAAGAAATAACCCATTACCAAGAAAAGCCTGCCACCAAGAGCTGCTGCCCCCAGTTCTGGCTTCCCCAGAGCCACAGAGCCCCAAAATCAAAGGATTTGGAGTGATGAGAAGACACTGCTTGCTCCCTTCCACCTGTTCATGGCTGTGTCTGCCACACTTTGGATTTCTCCCCACCACGTACAGGAGCAGAGCAGGAGGCCCTACAAATGGGCATTATTGGTCATTATTGTTATTATTATTTGTATTGTGGCAAGGCTTGCAGGCACCTATCAGGATCAGGGCCTCCTTACGCTAGGTGCTGCACAAGTGCAGGAAGAGACTTGTGCTGAAGTGCTTACAATCTAATCCAATTATGTCTACATTCTGTTGTCACTTACATTGACCATGCGTGTCATGGACATTACCATTTTAGGAGATTAGTGGGACACTGGCAACAAACAGTCACTTTTACTCGTAAGTTACCGGCATTTTAAGAAAGGGGAATAGGAATGTCAGCCCATCTCCAATGCGATTGAAATGTACTGTTGCCATTTCCATCTGCATTCCATTAAAAACCAGTTCATACTGAAACAAGGCACATGGTCAGAATTTTAACAGCGACCCTCGTGCAGTTCACGAAAAAATGCACTGCCTGATTTCAGCACTTTAATGCTGTTGAAGTGTGCAGTGTGGAAATATAACCTTCATACCTAAGAAACCATGAACAAAATGAGGGGTTAGCTCAGCGTTCCCCTTATGAGTCCCCTCCCTCAACAAACACTTTTAGCATCAACGGAGTCAGTTAAACTTGGGGCTTGTCCCAAAGAATCATCTCACTAACCTTCCCCCAAGCTCTATGTGCAGCTCTGGGATAGTGGATTGACAGGAATTGTTTACATTGGGGTGAATGGTTGATTGGGCAACTTGTTTTTCAACAGGCCTGTTCAAAAGTGCTAAAAAACTGTCCTCATCTGGCTGTTCAGTAGGAGAGCAAAAATATTCTGCAGATAGGCATGAATTGTGGCGATTGTATTGGCCTTTAAAAAAAGATTCTGTACAAGCAGGGTGGGTTTGATTACTGACAGCATAAAAATCCCCAGGAGACTCTTTATCGGCATATGAATACTAAGGGTATGTCTTCACTACCCGCCGGATGGGTGGGCAGCGATCGATCCAGCGGGGATCGATTTATCGCGTCTAGTCTAGAGGCGATAAATCGAGCCCCGAGCACTCTGCCATCGACTCCTGTAATCCAGCGCCGCGAGAGGTGCAGGCAGAGTCGACGGGGGAGCGGCACCAGTCGACTCACCATAGTGAAGACACCGCGGTGAGTAGGTCTAAGTACGTCGACTTCAGCTACGTTATTCACGTAGCTGAAATCGACTTCAGCTGAAGTTATTCACGTAGCTGAAGTTGCGTAACCTAGATCGATCCCCCCCCTAGTGTAGACCAGGGCTAAGACAACTCAAATTCAAGTCCTACTCTTCTTGACTGTCTCTTTTCACCTCCAGGCAGCTACAAACATCTGTAGACTCCCCACTCCCTTCCCAATTTTCTTCCCTTTGTGGCTGGAAGATGTAAGCATCTTAAAAAGGTTACATAAGGCAGTAAATATTCATTATACAAACATTTGCTTTTGCATGTTTTTTTACATAAATACAAAATGTTTATAGACACGATTTTCACATTGAATATTCTTAACTACTGGGTGCTAGTCTCATTAGCATAATGCAGCTACGCTGTGCATGTGCAATGCAGATTAATCCACTTTACACATCAGAGTCTCATCGGGTGAATTTCATCTCTGGACAGTGGACTACCATAAAGCCTATGGACCACTTAAATCCCACTTAGGTCCTACTGGAAGACCTATGGACCTAAGTGGGACAGGATGGGGCCCCATCTACATAGGGCTGAATTTCATCACAGTGCATGCATGCTGAACGCGAATGGTTATACGCGCCTTAAAAACCGACTTGATTGTAAGGGGAATCCAATTGTCGGTCAATAGTTTTGAGGCATTCAGACACCTCAGCAGGCCCTATACACGGGTGTGAATAGCACAAAATTAGATTTTTTTTCCATTCTTTGTGTGTACTCCCCACAAAAATACGAGCAACTGAATTTTACCAATAAAAGTGTCTGTACGTCCACAATCAAATACACACAGATAAATACAGAATGTTAATGTTCTGCCATGAAGTACTTCAACCCAGTTTTCTCCATTCATTGGTGGATGGGTGGGTCCATTGTGTGTGTAGGAGTTTGTGAGCAGCCCCACATGAACAGGGTGTGTGAGGGTCTGGGGGGAAAAAGGGGAGACATTGGAAACATTCTCCCAGTGAGTAATTTGTTTCAAATTATGCACTCAGCTCTAACCTCTGCATAGGCTGTGTTTTTATAGCCTCATTATTAAACCTCTCCCTCTTATGTCTATTTAGGATGACCAGATACCAAGTGTGAAAAATCAGGACACTTTTTTGGGGGAGGGGGATAGCTGTGTCTCTAAGACAAAGCCCCTAATATCGGGACATCTAGTCACCCTACATAAGCATAGCTGGGGGGGGGGGGAGGGAAGGGGAAGTCTCCCATATATTCGATCCAGGCTTTTTTCAAAATCTGACATTAACGTCTTCCTATTGAGATATCAGAGACCTCAGGGCCCTGTCACTGCTTTTGGTATCAGTTTGCAGAGACATAGCTACAAAGCCGTTGTATTCGGGCACAAGGACACTCCCTGAGGGGTTAGGCACTGACAAGTGTAGAAGATATTAGTGGATGACCATGCTATTATTTTTAAGAGACCTAGTACCCCAATATCTCCCCCAGTAGAATTCATAATTCACCACTGAGATAAATATAAATGTGATTTATCTAAGCCAGTATACCTCTGGTGTTTACATATCTGAGGTTAGACTCAGCAGTTTGTAAATCTTCCTCACATGTCTTCTTTTACAGGAAAGACACTCAATGAGCAACTGGAGCACACATCTGAATTCAAACAGCTAGGAACATGCATGGGCAATCTCAGATACATAATCTTTCCTATGCACACATTATAAATAATCATGCAGAAGTCAATATTCTGTTACTGCTACCTACCATTACCTAGCTCTCAAAACACACCAGGTTTTGCTTCTGCAAAACCCTTGACATAAATATCGTTTACTTCATTTTATCCTCACCAATAAACAATAATACATTTTGTGGAAGTGAATGCAAAGGGATCCATTCGTGAAACTGGGTCAACCAAAAAGCATACATGTTTTTTCTGAAAGATAACTACTACAGGGCATTATATAGTCTACCACCAGGTGTCACCAAATTCTTGCATAATATTGATCAAGTTTTCTAGTGTGCCTTTACAGGAGCCATTATGTCAGGTTCTTATCTGCCACACGTACAAATAGCAAGCAATGCAAAAAAAAACTTATCTAATTTAAGAAATTTTTGGGGTTTATTTTAAATATTTTTCATTATTTGAGCGTCCAGAAAGCTACTTTATTGGCTGTTTATTTTTGTTCATGCCCCGTTACTCTGATTTTTCACCATTTATAAAAGGAATAAAAGAACCAATCCATTTGTTTTAGTTACCTGCCAGGGGACTGAGGAAGCTCAACTAATTGTTGGAACGCACTATGTCACAGGTTCTAAATAAGCGCAATGGAAAACAGAGCCCAAGTTTCATGGTTCTGACTGGAGTTAGTGTCCCCAAAGTTCCCCCACGCACTCATCTTCTATTTCAAAGTATTTTTTGTTATTGTCAAGGCACGCCCTCCCCCCACGATGTTAACACACTAACCTCTTTCTTCAACCATACTTGTTATCTGGCTTGCCTCAAAACCCTCCTGTGAGGTGGGCAAGTATTATTAGCCCTGCTTTACAAGGGGAAACTGAGGCAGAGAGGTTACAGTTCAGATTTCCAAAGGGCCTCATTTTGGTGCCCACTTTTAGAGGATTGTCAGAGGTGCAGAACACCTACAGCCCCAGTTGTGAAAGTTGGGTCCTAAGTGCCTAAAGCCAGGCATAGCACCCTCACCGACAAAGTTAAGGGGCACTTCAGAAAAATTTGGTGTTAAGTGACCAACTGTCCTCAAATCTACACTGTGTGTGCGGTCATTGCTACTTCCAGTACAAACCAAGCTTCAAACACAAAGAGCCAAAACAGCAACAGATGGGATCGCTGAATACAGGAAAAGCAATGACCGGAAAAGAAAAAGTATCTTTTGGATATTCTTCTCTATTAGTCCACAGGTGACCTTTCTAAAAACCAAGCCACATCATCAACTGAAGAGAAGGTATTATTAGCCGCATGGGTAACCTGCAAAGATGGCAGTAGCAGAGGAGGTAAAATTTTCCAGTCTGTACTAACACAGGGAGAAAAAACGAAGGAGTGTCATATATGAAAAAGGCCCCATGGCACTAATTCTGGGCATGCTGCCATAGCACTAACTGCCTAAAGAGACAGCCACATGGAGACTATTTTGAAGATGATCAGTGAGGAAACATTTTTTCAGTATCCTGGGCTCTGTCTTGTCAGATGAAAGATGCTCCCTGTAGGGGCTCAGAACTATTTGTTTGTTCAGTTCCGATCTAGGCTGCCATGGATAAAAAAATTTATCTGGGGCTGTAACTTCTTTCCTGGTCAATAATCCCTAGGTTCCCTTGCTGAAGGGAGTGAAATCTTGCAGAACAGCTTGTGCTAGGACCAACCTGGGACACTGGAATATGCTAATGTTTTTCCTCCCAGAAGCAGGGTTTTTTTTCTTTGAATAGAAATCCTGTCAGCCTCAAAGAAAGGAGGCTTGTCACTCATCTCTTGAGCGAAAGTAAATTTCTTTCTGTGGCTAATACCGCATTGCTGGTGAAAAGCACTGGTAAGGTCAGGAGCAGTTCTGCCCACACCACTTTAGAAGACACACCCATGGAGACTAGAAAGTTTTGCAGACCTCACACACAGATGGTGAATTACTGAAACAGATATGAAACCACAAATAACCTAACTATGGGTCACTGCCTACAGAAATGCTTCCCTTCTGAAGGGCAACCTTGACCAACTTTCCCAAGCCCTCTGTGACAAGTTTAAACTAAGTTCTACACCAAGAGACTTGAAAATTTCTGTAATAGCTGCATGTACATATAAAATCTTCTCAGGATTTGATGAATTAAATATGGAATGAGTAATTCAATCTGTTCAAGCAATAAAAACTTGCTCTGTATTCATTATGAAGATGTTATGCAGGTGCAAAACGTGAAACACACTATCGGCATTTGCAATACATTCTAGCTGCGTTGTAGAAAACATTTGGGAGGGGGGGTACCTGGAGGCTCGGGTTCCTGAACACCAGAGCTTCCGAGAGCCAGAAAGCCATAGATGGTGGTTTGTGATTGTAGGAGACGCGCCTTGACGGAATGGTAACAGTGGTATGGATATCAATGTAATGATACAGATATCAACGTTTTCAGTTAATCTATCATTAGGTTTGAGTGTGTGCGTTCAGACAAAAGTGTGCAGTTACACTTGTTTCAGTCTACCTACCGACTCGGGAATGTACTTAAGCTACTTTTACACTTGGAAGATTCTCACACAAACCCATAAAGGGCTAGAACCATTTATTGTGATGAAAAGTGAGACTGCTGCACCAATTCTGTAGCAAGATGCGGATTCCACAGCAAACACCACTCCCCTGGTGCCAGGGACGAGTTGGCACCCTGACTTTGGCTATGTCAACACATGTTACAGGATTGGGGCCTTTGTGCATACTAAGCATATAAATTATTAAAAATCTGATCAGAGCAAACTTCTTCTCCAGATTCACATCTCAGCGTGCGCTACATGCATAAAACCAGGAAACAGGCGTTTCCATCTCAACTGGGGCCTCTCGATCCTACTGTAATTCAAATATAGATCATAGACTCATAGATTAGGGTTGGAAGAGACCTCAGGAGGTCATTTAGTCCAACCCCCTGCTCAAAGCAGGACCAACCCCAACTAACTCATCCCAGCCAGGGCTTTGTCAAGCCAGGCCTTAAAAACCTCTAAGGATGGAGATTCCACCACCTCCCTAGGTAACGCATTCCTATCAACTCCTAAATCATATTGTGTTTTATTGGTGCTGTGTTATGTCAAGCCGAGCACTGTGATAATATGCCCCTAAATCAAACAGCATTACAATGTTATTGTGTCAATCTAACATACGACAATTAAGCAGCTTTCATATGTTAACAGTTTGGAATCAGATTAATGTTGTATTAGGCTAATAGCGTTGACTCTGATTAATCCAGATCAATTGCTCAGCTCCATTACTTCAGATTTGTTTTTAATTTGATCCATAGCTAGTGAGTGGAACATCCCACACTCCTAGGCTAGGTACTCACGAACCCTTTCAAATACTCAGGCTTGTGGATAAGTTGAGCACAGCCTAACCAGCCTGACTATACAATGCAAAACTAAACCCTCTAATCCTGTATGATGAGATTTTCATGCTGTATTACTGTAGGGGACGCCACAAGAAGAGAAGCTGCATCCGTGCAGCAGGGTCCTGAAGCACTTTTCCACACGTGAAAACACCAGCAATTCTTAAACGGCTTAACACACTGAGGAACATTTTTAAACCATGCACCCAAATGACATCTGCAAAATACACGTCAGACTGTACACGAGGCTACTGTTGGGCATGTTTGCACAAGTACATGCTTCCAACTGGATGAATAACACCTCTTGCCCATTACCTGGTGCCTGCATTGCCCTGTGATTTTGAACGTCTGGCCTTGTGTACCCCACATCAATAGAGTGTTGTATGGCAAGACTTATACACTCACATCTCCTAACAAAAGCTTAAAAATCAGCTCAAAACACAGGGTTTTCATAACACTGAGGTCTTTGAACTTGGCGATTATAGTTTCTCTTTTTCTCCAGTCTCCGCAATGTATCTCCCAGCTGGAAGCTGTAGGCTTACCCTTAAGGGTAGAGCACACATGGGGAAACAAAGACTCTTTTATCTTGTTACTGAACTGAGCTGGGATTTAATGTAGCCAGTAGTTAGCAAAGTCAAAGTTGTTCACATTCTATCGAAGTCAGCCTGGCAGCCCTAGAACAAATCCACAGTGGAGCAATGGGGCTCCAGGGGGCAATTCCATACAGGCTTTGAAACCCAAAGCTGAAATTTTTAAATTTGGGTGCCTATGCCTGGTCATCTGAAGCCATGTAAAAAGTCAGTGGGTGCTCAGCGTCTCTCAGAGTCAGTCAGCCCGCTTTTACGGATGTGATTAAATATGGGGTACACACCCCGGTCTGAAAATTAGGCCACATACACTACATATAACTTTACTGAACAATACCGTGTTTTGCAATGTTAAACAGGAGCATTATTGTAAAACTGCAGACGATATTTGACATAAAGGGCTGGGGGAGGTAAAAAACACCAAGCTTTACATCAATGGCAATATTGCCTGCAGAAAGGACTACAGAGCTTGGAAGAAGAAAGTGTGGTCCGAGCTCAGAACAGGCTGGATCAGCTGCCATCTCACAGCACTGTAACTGGGGTAAAAACACAGGCCTATGATTAGGGGTGAGGTCTCCAATAGTAGATGGCCCACAGCAGAGAATCTGCAACGAAAGTTTCAAAGTCAGCTAAAGGAGTTAAGGGCCTAACTCCCCCAGTCTTTCAGGGAGAGCTGGCCACCAAACTCCCAGAGATGTTTTTAAAAATGCCTCCCTGGGGGTTTGCCAGATTACATCCAACACACCTTTCCCTTCTTGCTTAGGCTGCTAATTTAGATATCTTGGCAACAGTTTGAATGCATAGGTCCCTTTGGAGTCAACACCGTTGACTGAGCAGACTGGTTAAGCAATGTGATCTGGATCCCTTCCCCGAAGGCAATTCCTATCAGTGCCAAAAAGCTGCTCTAAGTTTTCGAATGGTCTAGGCATCCTAAGTCTGCGCCTAAACTGTATTGGTTGGGGAAAGCATTACTACTATGACCTGAAATGATGTATCTTAGTAGGGCATTGGCTATTCACAAAGCTTCACTGTAAAGGGCAGAGATGTCAAAACATATTAATGTTTCTGAGCATTACAGATCAAAATGCTGAATAATTTGCTGCAAAAGGCAGCCCTAGGAGTTATTTACCAACCATAACTCCAATAGGATTCTCTGTTGAAATGCTAGACGTTCAGGAATTGTGCTACGACTGCCTAGTTTAAAAACCCAACATCAGGGGGTGTTCCTACTAAAACCCCCATTCTGGCCCACCTTTACAGTATAGATTTAAAAAAAATCTTGAATTTAAATTGATCCAGTCACCATTATTACTAACATTAGGAAAAAGGCCTGGCACCACACAACTTGATTGCTTTCTGCAAAGCTTCTGATTTGTTCTACTTAAATTTTGACGTAGAAAAATGCCCGGGCAGGACCATGAGATCAGCATTCACTACTCAGAAACACAGGTCGGAATGGTCAAAAGCATTTTTTGCTTCAAAGTCACTTGAGCGCTTTTAAAAAACTGCCGCATAGTTGAAAGACAGGAGGTAAATCAGACTAAGAGCGTCCACACTTTTTGCCCCAGATGACGTTAACTTTTTAAACAAATTCAACTGGTGTAGCTCTGAATATGAACAAAGCCCAATGTTATTTTCTTAAGCCAAACCTTCATTCAGTCAGGATGAATAAACCGGGGCTAGTTTGGATTTCCATTTTCTGACTAGTTACATGTTTTGCTACTTAGAAGACACCCTGCTACTAAGAAATGCCCATTTATCAGGGTTTGGTGGAATAGTTTAATTCATCGCAGGCTTTTGGAGACCAATTTAGGGGTTCAGAATTCCGAACACCCTAGTCACATGACATTCTGCCATACAGCTGCTATTTATGATGAACTGGAATCATCAGTACTGCACTGGGTCTTGAGCTAAGACAGCATAAATCCATTTCCACTCTGCTGATGGGGCCGGGGGAACAAAACCTCTGCTCAGAAACATTGCAAGCAAAAAGTCATGCAATGAACTGCCCGTGATAAAATGACATGGAGCTGATGGATTTTTAAGGCTGCTAGTAAAGTTAAATCAAAAAATATTTTTAAAATGTTGGATGCTGGTGTCTTTTCAAAGGATGCAGCTCAGTAAATAAAAACAGTCCCATTTATCTGCTTTCGACGTAGAGCAAGCTAATTATTTTTGTTAAGCTTCAGTAATATATAGACCAGGATTTGAAATGTAAATGATACAGCATGTTATGTTAAAGAGAAATTAAATCTCAGGCACTGTACAAGCCCATCTTAACATTAGATCTGATGGAGTAAAACACAGAAGAAACAAGCCATAAATCTCTTCCTTTCTGCTGGTATTTACAATGGTCAATAGCAAATGACATGAAAGCCATGCTCACAGAAACTTCCCTTCAAGAGCAGATTCAGTGGCATTTTATTAACATGGATTTGCTGTACGATTTAAAACCAAACACGAGACACATAAGTAACAGCTATGCTGATCAGTACAGCAACCTATCCACGTTTACATGGATTCAGACAGCTTAAGACAGTGTCCTCTAAAGGCTAAAGGTATGATTTTGGCACAGAAACTTAGTAAATTTCATGACATTGGGGGGGAAATAAAAGGCATGGAAAAGTCACCTGGGGGAGGGAGGAGGTTGAAAAGCGAGCCTGCCACACACTCCCCCTTCCCCCACAGGGTCATGCCCAGCTCCCTGCTGAAGGTGTCGCAATCTGGAGCACAGGGTCACAGCAGAGGTGTAGACGCACCAAACCTGAGTGGCGCTGTGGACCCATGCCCCATGTTACAACGCCCCTCAGTTTGGGGGGCCTAATCAAATGTGCCTTTTTACAGCCATTTCCAAGATTTTCCCGATTTTATTCTAATTCATGATTTCTGTGAGCACTGTGACAGAGTCGTGGCTCTACTTATTGCTACTCACACCACCTGATTTATGAAAATTCAATTACAAAACAATTATAATCGTGCTATATACGGGTGGTTTACTATGAAAGACAGTGGGGGACCTGAGGTGCTATTTATGAGCTGGGAACATTCACTACCTAAAGTGGGATTTTTAAAAGCATCTACCGAATTCTGCTTCCATTATTATTATTAGCCCAGACATGTTTCAGCCTCTCCCTATTCTGGGCTCAACTCGCGACCCTTTATATTTGGGAACAGGCATGCAGGCAAAGGAAAGGAAAGGAAAGGAAAGGAAAGGTTCCATAGTGAGACACTGCTTCCCATATTTTTCATAGTAATATTAGGATACAGTTGTGCCATAATCATAATCTATTTGATACAAGATGGGTCATGTGAGGTATCATTGGACAGGTTATGATTTACTGAATATGTTTATCCTATTTGCATGCGTCTATCATTGTTGTATCTAAAGTTAGAAATATTGACAAGAAATCTGTACTACAGAAGTGTTTGCACCTGGGGAATGCTCACCAGACAGAATGCAATCAGTCTGGCTGGCTGGCTAGGAACAAGTCAATGGACCATTAGGGAGAACAACAGGTCTCTGAAGATGCTAATCTCCAATCTTCCTGGGACACTACAAACAACCTCTGACTCATGGCTAGTTTGACATTGCAGGATCATGTGATCAAGTCACTGGTCCTCTATCATGGAGTCCAGTACCAGGTATTTTTCTACTGAGAGTCAGGGGTGGGGGGGCAGGAGAGCCACCCTGGAAAACAAAGGGTTCCCGCCCTATGTAAAATCTATTTAAGGCAGGGGAGGGACATAATCAGGGGTCATTCTTCACTGAATCCCCACCCCAGATGACTGCTGTGAACATCTAAGAAACCAAGACCAACGGAGGGAGAAGGACTGAGCCCAGGCTGAGAAGGTATCTGGTCTGTGAAAGAAATACCTGGAGTTTTAAGCTGCAAGTAAGAGAAGCTTGCCTTCAAGAACCTCTGCAATCTGCCTAAAACATCATTTAGGGTGAGAAATTACTACTTGTAACCAGTTTCTGTAGTATTTTAAGATTACATTGTGTTTTTGTTTTATTTACTGGGTAATCTGCTTTGATCTGTTTGCTAACCCTTATAATCACTTAAAATCTATCTTTGGTAGTTAATAAACTTGCTTTTGTTTTCTCTAAAACCAGTTTGTGGAATTCCTAACTGGGAGGCAAAAAGCTGTGCATATCTTACACAAGAACGGCCAGACTGGGTCAGACCAAGGGTCCATCCAGCCCAGTGTCCTGTCTACCGATAGTGGCCAAAGCCAGGTGCCCTAGAGGGAATGAACAAAATACGTAATCATCAAGCGATCCATCTCCTGTTGCCCATTCCCAGCTTTTGGCAAACAGAGGCTAGGGACACCATCCCTGTTCATCCTGGCTAATAGCCATTGATGGACCTATCCTGCATGAATTTATCTAGTTCTTTTTTGAACCCTGTTATAGTCTTGGCCTTCACAACATCCTCTGGCAAGGAGTTCTACAGGTTGACTGTGCATTGTGTGAAAAAAAATACTTCCTTTTGTTTGTTTTAAATTAGTTGACTATTCCCCCACATTAATGGAGGGAGCAAATTTTATGAGCCTACTCTGTACAGTTCTCTGTGCCATGCAAAATACAACACAATTTTGGGTTTGCACTCCAGAGGGGCTGTACATTTGAATGCTGGGCAGTTCTTTAACTGAGCTTTCCCATGCAGTGCTGATCTCAGCATCTGTGTGAAATTGCAGCTGGGTATGTCCCTACCTGTGTGTGTATGCTGGAAGGAGGCTTGAGAGCCTGTCACAGCAGCACAGTGTAAAGGAAACCCAGGCTGGTGGCTCATGCCAGCTCAGTGGGACCCCAGTTCCAAGTGGCATCCCGGGGGAACCCATCACACATAGTTTCTCTGAACCATTTTTTGATTTTGTCTTTATGTGATTCCATAGTTCTTTGCTGTTAAGCAGATCAAACCATATTTTCCACTGAGATTGTGACAATAGTGTCAGCAGCCTGTAATCTGTCAAGTCCCTCAAACTTCCTTCAAGTTGCTTTTGTAAATTTAGTGCCTCACTGCAGTCTCTTTTTGTGTAAAACACATGCTATGTTTTGATCAGTCCTCCTCATGCTTCGTGCAAATTTAAACATTCTTATGCTAATTAGATGCAGATGTGGAGAGACAATTTCCTGAGCATTCTACCAAGTGTAACTGCAATGCTAGGCCCTCAATCCGCCTTCCATCAACCAAATAAGAGGCTGATTGACGGTTGGCCGTGGAAGAATTTTTTTTAAAACTTCCACAATAGGCTGTAGGGCTGTATTAGGCAATTTCTTTCTCAATATTGTTTAAATAGTGCTGAACAGCCACACCTAGGACATTTAGAATTACTGCACCTGAGAAGTTCTCATCTTCCATGGTTTATTTTTTTGTCAGAGGAAATGGAGGAAATTTTTTTTACAGTCTCTAATCTTGGACAGCATCATCAGAAGTTGTATGCAATATTCAGACAGCTCATCAATAGCATTTAGTTACAATTCATGTTTCTCTGGTCACATTCAGGTAATTTCTTATCTTCTTTTAGTTGTTCCTTCAATTTTTCAGCTATTGCTTCACATGGTCTTCATACTCAATCTAGTAGTGGATCTGCAAGTGTAAATCTGTCTGGAGAAATATGTTGAGGACAAAAGGTGTTTTGTTGATTTCTTTACAGTGTTCGTGCTGTGCTAGACTGAAAGCCACGTGGATAGTGTAAGACACATGAAAAGAGAATCCAGAGCTCTAATGTCAACAACTTTCAAATGAATGTTAACTTCTTGTAAATATTGTTAAGTTTAAAGAAGATGGAAAAAATAGTCTGGGATTCCTTCCCCTTTAAAGATGGAACAAAGGATTCTTCTTCTAAAAACACTGGCTATTCGACCACGAGGCAGGCTCACGAGTGAGCAGAAAACAGATTTCCACCATTGATTTTTCCATCAACAGAGAGCACAACCACAATGATGCCTCTCATTCGACTCTACTAAGTAAAGCTTAGTTGTTCCTCCTGATCATAGGGAGAAAGAAAGTTCAGACAGTCAGGGATAAGGGAAATATCATCCAACTTGCTTTACATTCTCTATTCCGACTAGCCTGGCTCAAACTTGAAATGCACTTGAGCCCCCAAAGTTCAGAGGCTGAGTAAGAGTTCAAACAGCCACCTGCATTCTCACCAGTGCAGCACAAACTCAGACTCTTGCATTTATATTTGAACTTGAAGGTTTCATAATTACCCTGAAATACTTACTTAAGTGTTGCTAGCATTTGGGTAATGCTAGGGGACTGCCATCACAATAACACAAGAAAAATCTGTAACCAAACATTTACCTGTACTGTAGTTCACATCGGGAACCTTAGCTGGAGCCAGGAGACATAGGCCTTATTCTCAGCTCTCTCTGACATTAACTGTGTAAGTCAAAATCTCCGTGCCTCAATTTTCCCATTTGTGAAATAGGAATAATAGGGACCTATTCTGTGAAATTTATTTTGTTTGCAAAGTGCTTCAAACGTCTTGGATGGAAGGTGCTAAAAGAATTGCAAAATATTAATATTAGCCCTTACTGCAGAGTTCTCATCTGCAGCTTACTTACAAATGAAGAATTTGCAGCCTGTTTTGACACCTGTACTTTTTGAATGTTGAAAACATTCAACTAGCTCTACTGTACAACAACCGCACTGGCGGGTCTGTGGTACCCAGCACATTAATACTTAAAAAAAAAAAAAAGGCAAAATAAATAATTTCCTTGCAAATGTTGCAAGCCTGAGTCAGCGCTCTTATCGTGACTGTATAAGATTAACCAAAGCTCTGAATGTCACAGGCTAGCCTCTCACATGCAACAGGAATGTTTTCTAGGAGACAGCAAGTATGGCCATAAATCTGTATCGTATAATTTGATTCATAATCCAATATACAGAGAGGAGTTAGAGTTATTGACAATTCAATCCTTTTGACATTTTTGTAATTCACTTCACAAATAAATACAAATACATTATAAAATAAATGTTCAACTCTGAGAAAAGCCACAGTTAATTGCTCTCACTAACCCCAGCTGGAGGCATTACATTGCCTCAAATACAATGTTTACCTTCAGGTTTCTAAATTATTCAAGCTTACTACTGTTTTTCTGAAGCCTCAGCATGGTATTTATTTTCAGAATTAGCAGTTTCTTTTCTTAGTTACCTGCAGTTGTCTTCTAGCACTGATCCTCTTGTATGTTGCGGAGAGTAATGGGAGCCAAGGTAGGCAACAGGCATAATTTATTATTTGTATTAAAGGAGCAGCTAGAAGCCCATACTGAGACTTGGGTCTCACTGTGCTGGGCACTATACTGTTACCCACTTATAGCACCCTGCCTATACCTTACCAAGGGCTCAAGGCGTGACCCATCAATTTAGGCACCCCACCCTTTCCCTTCCAAGGCCTCAGGGTGTAAGGCACCCATCCTTACCTAGGGGGCTCAGGAAGAAACCTGGTCAATTTAAGTACCTGCCTTTTCCCTTGGGGCTCAGGGCTCTGTGGATCTGCAGAAGTTGTGCTCTAAACATCTATTTATTAGCAACACACACAGAATACGGCTACCAAGCAAATCTCTTGTGCTCACCACTCCCACCATATAGACAAATTTCACCCGCTGGCCAGGATCCACTCATCTGGGCGTTCCCGTTGACGCCTCTGCCCATCCCAGTCGTGCAGAGGGGTCAGAGTTCCAGCAGCTTGATGCTGAACTGTAGTCCAGAAACGATTCCCAGCGAGCATTGTTTTTCATTTACATTAGACAGGTAAAACTAGTTCCCTTCTTAAATTTACTAAAACTATCACATGATCCCACATTCCTAAATAACCAAAAATGTAACCAATTACGCACTGGCATGTATGTGTCCTCCTTCCTGCCCAAGTTCTTTACATTTTATTGTTCATGCCCGAACTGTAACTTAATTGGGACCTTCTCTATTTGTGCAGATGGTCAGCATAAAACACTGGTCAGAGCTTATCTTACCATTTGTTGAGTCTCTTTCTGTATCTTCCCTAATTTCCCCGCATCTTTACCACCTGGGTGGCTATAACTCTCGTTAGGGACACTCCTGAGGTGGGGGTGCTTTATCAGCAGCAAAACATTCCTTTTTTCAATTTTAGTGGTGAACTCCCTGAGTTTCACCCAAGGCTGGTATAATGCACACAGGTGAGAGCTTGATCAGGTCTCAGGCCTACAATCAAACATATGGTAAGAGACAGCTCCCGTCCTGAACGTCTACACTGATGAGACAGAGGGTGGGAAGGGAAACAGAGGTAGAGAGTTGAAGTGACCTTCCCTTGGTCACTCATCTGGGCAACAGCAGAGCTGGGTATTGTGTTTCCAGTCTCATGTCCTATCTACTCGTCAATGCCACCAACCCATTTCCATGTGCACAGAAGAGAGCTTGATAAGGTGTTTGAATATTCTCCTGACCAAGGCCTGCTGGTAGAAGTGAAACTAAGGGCTTTGTACAGAGCACTCTCTCTCTCAAGCATCACAAACAATCAAACAGGTAATCTACTTACCCTCAGTGGGGATGGGACTGACACATTATTGCAATGGCTCCCCTTTCCCCCCCGCATCCACACTAGCTGACAAAGCCAGGTTAGAAAACTCTGTCTGGAACCATATTTAAGTAGAGCCGACATGCTTGTCTATAAATAGGTAAAAGACCCAATGTAGACAGGACTGACAATCCAGCCAGCACACGAGGGCAAACTTTTACCTTGAAGAAAAGGGCCAGAGTAGGGAATATCCAGAGAGCAGGCAGGAACCTTGGTTGCTTTTCCAGCTCAAAGTACCCTACATAGTAAGCTGAATGGTCTTCAATTTAGCTGTCTTGGAAGAGAAATGGATGAACTGAGCTACTGAGATCTGAACCAGTTTCTAGAAAGTCAAATGTTCCCATATGCTGTGATTAGCCACTAAGCCATCCCAACACATTATTGTAGGTCCGCTATATTTCATTGAGAAAAATGTGGTCCTAATTAGGAAGCGCTCTGTGTTTACTCTCTCTAGCTGATTGCCACAGATTCTTCTTGTGGTCCATGCTATTTGCCTATACTTTAGCCACTGGTTGAACCTCTTAGACCTTAAATCCAGTTCTGAACTACTTACCAGCATTCAGGTTCCTCCCACTTAACTCCTTAGCTGTTAAATAACTGGTTGGTAGTTAAATTGCTGCAGTAGCAGTCTTAAAACCCATCAACCCCGCTGTCTCAAATGCTATTCAGATTTTATTCCTCTTCCAACATAAAGGTATTTTCATTGAATGCTGTGGAACGATCTGGTGGAATCTTTTAACAGCACAACACTAACCCAGCACTTCCACTGGCATTGAGAGTTTATTAAAATGTAACCCAATAACTGATGGAAACATCTTACAGAAAAAGTTAGACAAAGAGCTACCCAGCCTTATAAAAATACCCAGGGTCTGAAGGCAGTTTTAAATCCAGATCAGAAGTTTCCCGCAGATTGGGAGAGTTTATATTTTTGCTTCATTCCTGACATTCAAGGTGG
The DNA here is from genome assembly GCF_965152235.1 of Eretmochelys imbricata. Taxonomy (NCBI): domain Eukaryota; kingdom Metazoa; phylum Chordata; order Testudines; family Cheloniidae; genus Eretmochelys; species Eretmochelys imbricata. The sequence goes on along the minus strand of NC_135578.1, from coordinate 5,469,829 downwards.
TTGGGCTTATCAGAGTTGTAGAGATTGCCCCAGGGAAGGTGGTAACTATAGGCAGCCATGAGATACCTAGAGTAGTATTCCATTGTTCCCAATTTTCAGAAGTAAGTATGCCTTAACTGGTAGCTGTCTCCCTGGCTGCTTAGCCCAAGGTCAGAAGTCACAGGGATACCTTTCCTGCGGGGAGGGTGTGACAGAATGTACATGTGTGTTCACATTAATGGACACACTCTACTGTCATAATTTTTGTATGGAATATGCCTTGTAAGGTATCATTTTAGAACTCAATTTGCTGATCAGTATTGTCCTGGTAAAATGTGTGACAACTTTGTATGTGAAGTTATAAGATTCCCCTATAGGATGTTAGCACCACATGTTCCAAACCCTACAGCCTCGTCCAAACAAAAGTTGACAAATAGTTCTGTCCTAAACAAAGGAATATGTGCTCTGCTTAATTTGCATTTAAATGGTAAACAGAGTCATCATTCAGGAAGGGAAAACAAAGGAAGTTCAAACAGGTGAAAAAAACCAGCAGAGACTATCTTTCCACATAGACTCTCTCTCCTGGGTCTCAGCTGGAAGTGTTTTTCAAGAGGGGAACTGAAGTTATAAAAAGGAGAGGAAAAACACCCTAAGGCACTCATGCTCCCCACCCCCATCCCCACCACCCATTGCATTCATTGCACCTGAAGCAGCCATTGGACTCTGGGGAAGGAGTCCTAACCTAAGAAGTGGTCAGTCAGACTGCTGACAGCATATGGTGAGAAAACTTTGCTTTGAATCCAATCTAGTTTGTTAAGTTAGGCACCAGTCAGCATTTTATCTTTCTTTTTCTTGCAACTATTTCTGACTTTTACACCTCACTGCTTGTACTTGCTTCAAATCACTTTGTAGTTAATATACTTGTTTTACTGCTTGATCTAATCCAGTGTGTTCAGGTTGAAGTGTCTGGATACCTCCGTTTGGGGTAACAAGTTGTGTGCATATTATTCCTTTAAAGGAATGAGGGACTTAACCTATTTGTACTGTCCAGCAGAGGGCTGGGCCATACAAGACCCACTGTTCTGGGGGAAAAGCAGAGACTGGGAGTGTGTTGGGGACACCCTGCTGCATAACCCAGGCTGGTAAGAGCCAAGGTGCACTGCCGGCTGGAGGCTACAGCAGCAAGGCATTGTAAAAAGCACCCCAGTTACAGGGCATGGGTGACAGCTACTCACCATGGCACAATCCAGACCAGTATGTCTCAGAGGGGTCTTTCAACAGCTCCAGCTCTTTCCTGTAAGATGGAAGTTGTTGGTTCTCTTCCCCAGGTGACAAACATATGTCCAGATCCTGAGCTGTGTGGTTAAAACACCTTTGTACCCAGGGTGACCAGATAACAAGTGTGAAAAAGGGGGTAATAGGCTCCTACATAAGACAAAGCCCTGAAAATATCAGGACTGTCCCTATAACATCAGGACATCTGGTGACCCCATTTGAACCTCCCTTCCCTCACCCCAATCTTGGGCCCTCCTGGCAAAAGTCCAGCTCAGTGCCAAACCATATTAGTGCAATAGTATTTTGGCTCTGCCCCAATTCTTTCCTACATTTCCTCAGAGTACATCTACAGGGAACCACGACCCTATTTGCTAGCAGAATAAGGAGGAGCGTTTTTGCAAAAACACAAACATTTGAATTTGTAATTTGTAATAAGCAGCTGTACCTTTTGCTGTAAAAGCTACAAGGAGTATATGGCCATCATGTTTTAATCCATGTTCCTTTCTTCCAGGTGTCCGTTTTTATTACTTCATAGCCATTAAAGAAATACAGGGATTCCAAGTTCAATTTTAAACTTCTACGTAACCTTGGTGATGCTGTTAGCCTAAGGAAAGGCGACACTTAACTCCCATCCGTGCAATTCATTTCGGCACTGCAGAATCAACATTCTGCCAACCAATTTTATAATGTACCACAGCATTTGAAACAATTAGTCACACCTACAATCAAAAGAGCAAGGTTTTGCAACACAGTATTTAGTAAAGATGTCTGTCTTAAGTCAAACTAGCAGCCATATTTTATTTGAAAAGCATGTAAACAAATCTGGCACATTCATTATAAAAAAAAAACAAAAAAAACCTGTGTACCTAGCATGTTCATCACATTTAATATATTTCATCTCTCCGCCCCCATGCTCCATGGAGACAAGTTAATCACAGCTAACCATCTGGTAATCTTCAGCCCAGTCTGCTACAGAATGCTAGGTAGCAGCTGTAGTCAGAGCTATGTCTTCCATTCACACTAAATAGAAGGCAGGAACAGCTGCTTGGCCAGCATTTTTCAGTGAGGGCTTTCTCTCTTTTTAGTATTCCTGGCTTCTCTTTCCCTTCAGCTCTAGATTCTTGTTAATGAGATTTCACATTGTCACTTTTAATCCCCGCCACCCCGCACACGTGCACACACACACAAAAACCTCAACAACAAATAATTAGTGAAGCCAGAAATGCTGTTTCCAATTGCCAGATGTTTATATGATGTATCTGCTTTGAGCAGCCTCTTTGAGGGCAGGGACTATGTCCGTCTCTATATGTATTGTGTGCCTAGAATAATGGGGCCTCGATCCCTGCCTGGGACCTCTAGGAGCTACAGCAACACAAATATCAGCAAGCAAGCAGTCATCTTACCTATATGACTGCATTGTCTTCCTGCCTGTACAGGATTGTAGAATGCCCACTCAGTCTCAGGGGGTACCAGAGTTTCAGGGACTATACTGTTAAAATAGGGATTTTTTAAAAATGGGCACAATAATTTCTCAGTAAACCATACAACCAGGTTTTCCTACAGATTTTTGTTTTGTGTCAGATGCAAAGTACCACAGCATGAGTTTTCCCTCTCCCTGCGGACTGTGGCAAAGGGCATATGTCAAACAGCCTGTTATCTCCCGGAGACTGGGTTAATTCACACCTGCTTATGTTTTTCAGATTGAGGCAGTTTCTGAAAAACTTACCTTTTCCTCCATTTGAATTCTTCTAGAACTGTTCAGCTTAGGAAAGAGGAGACAGCTAAGGGGGCATAAGATAGAGGTCTATAAAGTCATGAATGGCATGGAGAAAGTGAATAGGGAAGTGTTATTTACCTCTACTTGACATACAACAAGAACTAGAGGTGACATGATGAAATTAATGGACAGCATGTTAAAAACACACACACACACAAAGAAGTACTTCTTCACACAACACACAATCAACCCATGGAACTTGTTGCCCTGGAATGTAGCAAAGGCTGAAAGTATAAATGGGTTCAACTAAGAATTACATGAGTTCATGCAGGATAGGTCCATCAATAGCTGTTAGCCAAGATGGTCAGGGGTGCAATTCCATGCTCTGCAATCCCCAAGCCTCTGACTGCTTGAAGCTGGGACTGGATGACAGGGATGTATCACTTGATACATTGCCCTTTTCTGTTGATTCCTTCTGAAGCATCTGGCATTGGCCACTGTCAGAAGACAGGATACTGGGCTAGATAGACCATTGGTCTGATCCAGTATGTCTGTTCTTATGTTCTTCTCCTTCAACATACTTCTGCTTGCACACAAAATAGATGAGCAACTGCTAGAAGGAGCTTCCAATTCCATAACAACTGATCATCCTTCCTTAGAGGCAAAAGTACCAGCATCAGCAATGCACCAATCCCAGCAGCTCCTGGTTCATAAAGCAGGTTGAGCCTCCGGAGCCAAGTTCACTCACGTGACAGCTACCTGCCAAACGGACTTTTTTTTGTAATATAGACATATACATCCACACACACACACAGGCAGTGAGTAAAGTAGGTAACTTCACTTTATGGCACACTACAGTGGCAGCCGTTAAAAAGTCAACATTTACCGAACATTACCTCGCCATTACTCCAGATCTGTCTTTAAGAAAAGAGGAAAAAACAGTGGCAATCTAAGATACCATTATATAGTCGATACTATCAAAAGCTGGCTTTTTAAAAACAACCACCACTCCATGCTGTCAAGGTTCCTCCCCCACTCCGAACGCTAGGGTACAGATGTGGGGACCTGCATGAAAACCTCCTAAGCTTATCTTTACCAGCTTAGGTCAAAAAGTTCCCCAAGGTACAAAATATTCCACCCTTTGTCCTTGGATTGGCCGCTACCACCACCAAACGAATACTGGTTACTGGGGAAGAGCTGTTTGGAAACGTCTTTCCCCCCAAATACTTCTCAAAACCTTGCACCCCACTTCCTGGACAAGGTTTGGTAAAAAGCCTCACCAATTTGCCTAGGTGACTACAGACCCAGACCCTTGGATCTTAAGAACAATGAACAATCCTCCCAACGCTTGCACCCCCCCCTTTCCTGGGAAATGTTGGATAAAAAGCCTCACTAATTTGCATAGGTGACCACAGACCCAAACCCTTGGATCTGAGAACAATGAAAAAGCATTCAGTTTTCTTACAAGAAGACTTTTAATAGAAATAGGAGTAAATAGAAGTAAATAAATCCCCTCTGTAAAATCAGGATAGTAGATACCTTACAGGGTAATTAGATTCAAAACATAGAGAATCCCTCTAGACAAAAACTTAAGTTACAAAAAAGATACACAGACAGAAATAGTTATTCTATTCAGTACAATTCTTTTCTCAGCCATTTAAAGAAATCATAATCTAACACATACCTAGCTAGATTACTTACTAAAAGTTCTAAGACTCCATTCCTGTTCTGTCCCCAGCAAAAAAGCATACCAATAGACAGAGACCCTTTGTTTCTCTCCCTCCTCCCAGCTTTTGAAAGTATCTTGTCTCCTCATTGGTCATTTTGGTCAGGTGCCAGCGAGGTTACCTTTAACTTCTTAACCCTTTACAGGTGAGAGGAGTTTTCCCCTGGCCAGGAGGGATTTCAAAGGGGTTTACCCTTCCCTTTGTATTTATGACACATGCCCTACTCTAGGATCCTGTTGTCTAGTAGTGGGTATTAAATTAATCCATATTTTGTATGTGGCACTCTTAAATCATATTCTCTTTATGTGGCCTTTTCCAATATTTAACCAAGAACCTTCTTCAGCTGAAGCGATATGCTACTTTTGTAAGGCTGTTCAGAATGCTATATGCAAGAAAATCCCCAGGTGCATCTATCCACATACTGAGTAAAAGAATCTGGCATTTTAAACCTATTAATCAGGAAGCATTATATATATAGTGGGTGCTGCATAGTGAAATGGACATCAGCCTGCTAACATTGACAACATAGAAGACTCATATTTGACTCCTGAAAGCAAAAAATGCCCAAAATCCAGCATGATCAAATGTTATAATTATTAATTATATAGTTGCAGGGAGGTAAAGTATTGTCTGTGCAGATCAGTAATTTTTCCATAATGGAAAGATGAGGATATTTTCAGTACAGAACAATGTCAAGAAAGGTTTAAATAATCCTGCATTTCTAAGCTACCAAGAATTTACCATTTAACTTCCAAGAGTTTGCCATGAGCCCAAAAAAAAATTAGATGACAGGTTAGCATTTAATCTAGCATAGAAGAAAACACAAAATATGTCAAAGTGGATTTTTTTTAAAGATTCAAAATGGTATAGAAACTTGTATAACAAAACAGCTTTAGGACAATCAATGCCGTCAAAATGATATAGTTCTTTTCTGCTTTGTATTATGTATACACATGCATAAAAGTGTAACAAACATGCTACTTTTAAGAGCTTTTAGATGAGGGAGCAATGCAATTTTAATTGTAACCTCTAAATGAATACCAATTTCCCCTGATCCCTGTAGCATCCAATGATGGCTAGAGAATCTGTTATTTTTTCTTCACAAATTAGAGAATAAAATATGTGTCCACTTGAATCCATCTTTGGACCCTGGATACAACATTTGAAATCCCCATATAGAGAGATGAGCAGATATACACATCCCCAAGTCAATAACCAGGAAGGAATTTTACCAAGACTGTTCTCATCCTGAAAATGAGAGCGGGAGGGAAAGCGTAATTGACATGCCTAGGAAGGAGTACTGCGGAAAGGGATCTGAGAGTCATAGTAGACCACAAGCTAAATGAGAGTCAACATTGTAACGCTGTTGCAAAAAAAGCAAACATCCTTCTGGGATGTATTAGCAAGAGCGTTGTAAGCAAGACACAAGTAGTAATTCTTCCGCTCTACTCCACACTGATTAGGCCTCAACTGGAGTACTGTGTCCAGTTCTGGGCGCCACATTTCAGGAAAGATGTGGACAAATTGGAGAGAGTCCAGAGAAGAGCAACAAAAATGATTAAAGGTCTAGAAAACATGACCTAAGAAGTGAGGTGTAGCTGTAGCTCACGAAAGCTTATGCTCAAATAAATTTGTTAGTCTCTAAGGCGCCACAAGTACTCCTTTTCTTTTTATGACCTATGAGAGAAGATTGAAAAAATTGGGTTTGTTTAGTCTGGAAAATAGAAGACTGAGAGGGGACATACAAACAGTTTTCAAGTACATAAAAAGGTACAAGAAGGAGGAAGAAAAATTGTTTTTCTTAACCTCTGAGGATAGGACGAGAAGCAATGGGCTTAAATTACAGCAAGGGAGGTTTAGGTTGGACATTAGGAAAAACTTCCTGTCAGGGTGGTTAAACACTGGAATAAATTGCCTAGGGAGGTTGTGGAATCTTCATCATTGGAGATTTTTAAGAGTCCATTAGACAAACACCTGTCAGGGATGGTCTAGATAATTAGTCCTGCCACGAGTGCAGGGGACTGGACTAGATGACCTCTCAAGGTCCCTTCCAGTTCTGTGATTCTCTGAGGGCAAACGAGGGTGAAAGGTGATAAGCATAGATGATCGATTTCATAAACACTGAAAATGCTTTAAAACAGATTTTTGCCCCCGAAGTAATGATAGGATAGATTCTGCCACCGTCACACTGAATAATACTTCATTCCCATTGAATGACATGGGACAAATTGCAGACTTAGGGTACTCACTCAATCAGTAAGGGACTCACGAACAGGCCCTATATGGGGAGCTTATTCTGTCTGTAGTTCAGTACTAGATTCTGCAAAATTTAGTTGAAGCATTCTTTGAGTGCATTGTTTTTTCCTGCGGTCCACCAAAAAAACAACAACAACCTACCCATTAAAAATATACAACACTGAACAACAACAACATTCAAGGCTTGAGGAGCTAATCCGGTTTTATGCTGTGTTACAAGTAAAAGTAACCCAGTTAATCTATACATTATACGAATGGCCCTTGGCTCTCAAGACATCTGCCCTCTTCCAGATCTTCAAACCGCCTAAGAACTTGGGTGTTCCACGGTTCAGTGCATAACATCATATATGTTACACCACCCTTCTATGCCGAAGCTGCACGTGAATGATTTTGATCCAAGCTACTATGAGCCAAAACAATGGCACAAAACTTTTATTCTACTGAAGCTAAGAGATTCTTTCCAATCATCCAGCCCCTATAAACTTGTGGGTGTAAAAGCTAAGCCTTAGAGCCAAAACCGTCAAACATTACCCAAAGAAATAGTTATTGTACTACTCTAATCATTGGTTGCTATTTACAGAAGAAGAAAAAGAGAGACTACAAAGAACAAATTTGTCTGCTGCTCTTTCACTACAGCACTCCACACAGCCTTGTGCCCAGAGCCAAAAGGACAGTCTCTCTTCTGATAAGGAAATGTTTCCCAGAATCTTTACTTGTGTTCCAACACAAAGATTCAAGCTGCGTTACATTTAAAACACAGACAGTGACCTACAAGACCCTGTTATATTTAGCAAAACTTTATTTCGCTTTAAAACCTTTATGCCAGGTGAAATCCATTATTTCGCAAAGCATTGAATTCAGCGTAGACTATGACAGATGTACATATCAGGCATTATGTGCACGGAAGTGAGCACACATCAACACATGCACTTGTCAAAATGGGAGCCTGGTCTCAAATAAAAAGCAAAATTTCCAATATGCAAACTCATGAGTCCCAAAGTGTGTATGACAAAACCTAAGTGATTAATATTTCAGCTCTTGTTTTGTCACCAAACTACTAGTCGTTTGGCTAAAAACCTTACCTACCAAATGCTAGGATGGTAGATATTTATAGTAATGAGTCAAGGGGAGTTTTGCAGAATTTGGCCCAAAGTAAGCAGTTCACTTAGCTGGAAACCTAAATGAATAAGTAACAGCTTAACTTCTATACATGTCCCACTAAACAATACTGTCAGCCAACTCAAAACCTACCAGATGTGATGCAGTGTGATGTTTTTTGAACCCTAGTTGCTCATTATGAAACATGCCAAATAAATAACTGCAGCATCCTTATTTGATTAAGGAAAGTGAATGTGTTACAAGACTCAAAATTTGTGCCTGGCTTTCATATACATTCTTAATCAGTTTGTGAATCACAAGTCACAATTTGCTTAAAATTACACCTTTTCTACTAATTTGCTATGATTAAGAGAGCATTTATGCTCTTTATGTCCCTTAATTTTGGTGCTACATATTTTTAGGATTGTATATGCATCTATCATAGAGTGTAGAAGAAAGGTGGTAATCTATTTTTTTTTCCTTTGCCCAATACAAAGTTAAAGATCTCGACCAAATCTGTGTGTCCTGGCTTGTAGTCTCGGCACACACCCATGATATGAACTCTCCCTTGCGCTGAAGATTCAACAACATAGAATCAGGAGCAGACAGAGGCATTTTGCCAGCCAGAGCAGAAGGATGTTTTTGGCACCTCCAAGAGCAGTTGAGAAAAAAAAAATTGGTTAAGTGGTACAGTGACCCTGGAATTTGGCGCCAGGGCAACCACCCTGCTTACCTGCCCCTAGAACGAGCCCTGCACAGAACACTGAAGGATGGATCAATTCCTGGTTAACTTGAAAGGTTGCACGGGGCTGAGGTTGGGAAGAAAGAGCTGGGACACCCCTACAATCACTCAGTCCATCAGATGCTAAAGAAAATGTCACCTGCAGGAAACTCCTGCTTGCCCAATCCCATACAACACCAAAAACTCTCTATCACCCAATGGATACGTTTCTGTCCTGCTTGTATCTGCCTCTTCCTGAACATTAAACTACACAGGGGGCTACTATTCCACTGTAGACATGCTAAGCTGTCACCTAGACTAGAAAAAGGTTTAGGCTCCTGAAGTCTCATTAATGAGTTACCCAATTGCTAATTCAAAGGTTAGTGGCTCCTAGCACTGAAGTAGTAAAAACCACACACACACCCCTCCCCTCCCCCCGCGCCCCAACCTCAGGGCCTGATGTTGCAAAACTCCCAAACATGCACATCCTGTACATGACCCCATGGCAGTCATAAGCAGAAATCGAACCCAGGACCTCTCTTGCTACAGTCATGAGCTACAGGCCTGATCCAAAGCTCAGGGCAACGGAAAGAATTCATTGGCAGAGTTTGTTATCAGATCAGGATCATTCTCCAACTGATTCAAGCTTTGGATCATGGTATTGCCAGTCCACTGCTCCTGAAGACTTGCTACAGAGCACAACGCCTTTTCAAATGGCTTCCAGACCCACCACAGTGGGCTTCATTATATTCAGCATCTGAAGCAGAAAATATTTACGGAGATATTTTAACTCCTCAGGCCAGTCACTTATATTTGCTGAATTAGACGTTGCAACTGCATTTGTGGGAGCAACTGAGGAACAGTAGTGAACAAAAACCTTGTTTTAAATAGGTCACGCCTATAAAATATTTTATAATTACACCCAACAGATATGCTTGCACGTCCAATGAGTAATACAGGTTACTTGCAATGAGAGCACCTGAATCTGCTTAATCAAAGCTTACTTTGTCCCAGCAAAGGCTAATTGGCTCCCATAATGCATCATCTAGCAGAAACTAACATTACCGCAGGCTTCACCAACAATTAGTTGGCAGAAAATCCCAATTTATTCTGGTAACAGAGGTTTTACCTCAGGGTTTTCTTTGGCCACATAATCAGGTGATTCATCAGTAGCCCATCCCATGCCCTCCAGTTACTGTCGCCACAGATAAGAAGATGGATAGCCAAAGGGGACATGAACAGACCATAATTTGAGGAATGCTTTTTTGGAACTGAATGATACAGAATGAGTTTTATGGGTTGTTTTATTTTTGAGATAAAGTATAAAATAGCAACTAATTAATAAACTGCTGTGAGTAATGCAATCCCAATAATGCAAAATAATTGATGGAAACAAGCACTCCCCCTTAGCTAGCTATCACTCTGTTTTGCAAAACTCAAGACCAATTTCCCCATTGTAACCCAAGAGAAGAGCCCTTCCTTATCTGGGCTTCATGTTTTATCTGGTGCATTTATTATATACTAAGCAGTGGGCTTTCAGCAAAGGAGTGGCCCAACCCTGCAGCTCATAGATGCAAACTGCATCCATAAAGGGTGCTCACATTTTTAGGTAATGACACATACAAACGTTAAGTGGTGACGACATCTGATTTTGCACGCGTACTCAGGTAGACCTTTACTCAGTGACCTGGGAGCACAAAAAAATACAAGTCCGGTTTGTCTCTGGAAAAGGAACTCTGACATTTTGAAACGCTCCCTTAAATTCTGTCAGTAAGCGACCAGCCTTGAATTGTACATTTTGGCAGTTGAAAGACCAAAACGTAGCTTTAAGGCCTGATCCAAAACGCAGTTCAAAACAATAAAAAGACTTCAGTGGGACTTGGATCCGCTCCTTAAAGCAGGTGTTCGAATTTGAATATCTGAATGTAATTTACATAGAGCAATACAATACAGCAGTATATTAACTAATGATCAGCCAGTAATGAACATAATATTAAAAATGAATTACAGAGGGTAATTGGTGATATAAGAAATTAATCTAACTGGGCTGCGAGAACCCTGAAAATGAAAAGGCCACAAGTTTTTCCCGGTGCTTCCACAAATCCCCTTCTGTCAATATTCTAACAGAACAGGGCGACTAGCTGGAAAGTGTATGGAAATGACAGAGTATTTGTGGGAAGAGAATTCTGAATTTAAGGGCAATGATTTGTACCGAATCATAGAAAGATGGCGATTCTCAACCTGCGTCATCTGGGACGTGAAAACCCCACCCCGTTTTCTTGGTTTTTCTTCCTGTGAGGACAGGATGAGTGAACAAACATGTGACAGATGTCTAGTCACCATGCTTAATGTGCTAAAGGAAGGTGCCCAGATACTACACTGTTGAGTGCGGTATAAGAACCTATATGAAAAAGATTATTATACAGGTGACACTGGGCCCCAGCACCCATGTACTGTGCCTCCCTGTATTCCATGTGCACAAAGGGACTCGGACCTAAGCCTCCAGGTGCTACACCAAAACAATTAGCCACAGTTCTGAAGTAAATGCTGCTAGAAGGCCCTGCTTCAGCAAGGTACTTAGGAGCATCTGTACCTTTAAGCACATAGGTTCAGGGCTCTCCTGGGAACTGCAGCAGGGAAAGGAGCAGAACGTGGGGCCAGCAGGCGGCCCCATGCTGGCAGCGGTATCACCCCTAGCCCTGTTCTCTGGTGCAGCTGGCTGCTGTACAGGTGGAGGAGACCAGGCGTGGAAGCAGCCCCACCAGGAGGAGGACAGACGGAGCCTGGCTCCCGGTAAGGGGAGTGGATCATGGGGAAGGGACGCGAGGAGAGCATGAGGGTCCTGGGCTGGGGAGGACTCACACGGAGGGTCACGTGAGGAGGTCACGTGGCCCCGGTGGGGGAAGGGCGGGGGGGGCAGCATACCAGTAAGAAATGGATTCCACTTGCACCACTGGATATGCACATGCTTAAGTTTCACACGAATTTAAGCTTCTTACTGAACTGGTGCCTCAGGTTCCTTCAGGACTCCGTGGTGACTGAGTGAGAAGGGCTGGACATCACACTATCATGATATAAAAGCAATTTAATGTTTTTCTATGTGCCATACAAATGGACTCCCAAAGAACTGATGCTGACCTCATTTATACAGGTGAGAGCCCTGGAGGACCCATGTCCTCTGGTCATCCACAGAAGGTACAGTGCAGGTCTCCCCAGACTGGCCCATTTATTGCTCTTTTTGAATTCTTTGTATTGCAGTAGTGCCATCAGAGTCACACTGAGCTAAAGACCTGCCCCAGAGAGCTTACAATCGAAACAGACAACACAAACAATGGGAGGGAAACTGAGGCACAAAGAAGAAAAGTGACTTGCCCAAGATCACCCAACAGGTTGGTGGCAGAGCCAGAAAGAGAACCCACCTTCTGCATATCTGCCCAGTGCTACATCCACTAGACCACACTCCCTTCAGGCCTGCATGCAGGGAACGGCCTCCAGCAGTCAGCAAAACTCTATCTCATTACCAGTTCTTGGAGCCATCAACATTTGTGGCCCAAGGTTTCCAACTACAAAACCCAGATGAAGTGGTTAAAAATAAATGAAAGTCTATTTTTGTGCGACAAAAGACCAGCTAAGTAAGAGTCCACTGTCTGCCTATAAATCCACAAATATGCCAGACCTGTGCGATTAAGACCATATGTTTGCTAGATGATAAGCCTTTCATTTTTTCTAGTAGACATTGGAAATAGAGCACAGGAAGATTAATCCTCCTGGGGGAAGAGAGAGACTGACTAATTTCTCTGCATTTAGATGTAATAATTGAGCAGACTGATTCTTCCACTTTGTTCCTTACCATTATAACGAAATAATTAAGAAAAGTTCAACAAAATACTTAAAAAAGCTAATTTTGCATTGTTTCATCAAATATGTTCCAGCTGAAACCCAGAAAGAGTTTTAAGCTTCAAACATATACACACACACACCCCGTTTTTCATATTTATCTAATTCATCAGAGAGGAACTTCCGGCCGTAAGAAGCTGGCACTGCTTCCACTTCATCCTCTGCCAATCACAATTTTTAAAAGCAACATACATGAGAAGTATTTGGTGGGCCTGGTATATTAATTCCTTTATTATGCTTTCATGTCAGGGGTGCTTCAAAGGGCGATTGTGGAGAGATGAAGGCCTCTAAAAGTTAAGAATGAGTAAGGCACAATTGTAATTCACGTCACGTTGCACAGGCTTTTAGGCATCCAAAAGGCCACGCAGGAAAAATATTTGTTAGATGAGGCGTTATTTCTGATTAAGAGCCTCCCATTTAGAATTCATGGATGATATTGCAGTAACAGTACTAAACTCTATTCTAGAGCATCGTGAAAGGGCAGCCACGGTCTGTGTCCTTTTATATAGGAAGACGACCAAAGGTTTCAATAAAAATGTAAAATTGTACATGAAGGGCCCAGTCCCATCTCTGGATCTGCCCAGGCAGGACTGTACTCCCAAGCACAGTTCCACTGAGGCCAATGAGACTCCTCACAGCTGCAGGGGTCTGCCCAAATGGAACAGATTAGAGAATCAGGGCCTGAATGTAGCCATCTTGGCTGACATATCAGGGATCGCCAGTGCTCAAAGCATGAGCTGCTACAGCTTGAGCAAAAGAGCCATATCCTCCGCAGCTCAGACACAGAGAGGGACCTGTAACACACACACTCACCAGTGGCTTACATATGCTTCGAATCGATAGGTTACCCTGCATTATGAGCAATATGGAGATCTCTCAGCAGCCACAGCATAATGTTTAATTGTTTTAGGGGGTGACGGAAGACATGAAAAGTGTGGGCAAAATTCTCTCCCAGAAAAACCTTTAAGTCATTTAAAATTGAAGAGCATTCCCTAATGGGATTTTATTAACATGCATCCGATGAAATACGCTATAGCCCACGAAAGCTTATGCTCAACTAAATTTTTGTTAGTCTCTAAGGTGCCACAAGTACTCCTGTTAATTCTCCAGCTTATCACAATGCTCTGATCTCTGCAGCATGGGCCAGATGTAAATAATTTTTAGCACTTATGTATCAAATGTCCTTTTTAAAATATTAATCTTGTATAAACACAGGGAAACTGTGACGCTTATACATTTTAATGTGCACTTGCTTTGAAAATTAGAAGATGAATGTAAGTTTTCATCATTCAGCCTCGCTGACCCAAAAGCATAATTTTCTACCTGCTGAGGGGCAAAGGAGATAAGAACCCAAAGCAAACAGCAAGAAAACATTGCAAAAATTATAAACACTACATATAATCCATTTCTTTAGCAGATTGTTCCATGATTCTGCATTTGTGAGAAAATTTACAGCACCAGGTTCGTGAGATGTATGGGTGTTTAGGTCTAAAGTGAGGCATACCCTTTCTGCAAAGAGGACCCCTTGCTACAGATTGCAATCAGTGGAACACCTGGACTCACATGCAACTAAATTTCAGCCTCCGGTGAATTTCTTTTCTTTTACGGAGGAAAATTGGTCCATTTACCATTTACTTATTTCTACATAGTCTATTAACTAGTGACATTTAGCAGTCATATGTTAGATCTCACGGTGTATCTGACAATAGGGACTGACATTTATGATTAAATACTTCGAACTGAAACCTTAGATGTGTCTATCTCTTGGGAGGAACAGACATCTGAGGAATGAATGTCTGTGATCTTCATATTCTCCTTAGAATGAAAGGGATATGGAATTGGTCTGTAGGAGTCACGTGCACACTTTTCACTTGCAATATTTTTAAATCCTGAGATTTAGCATTGATCTAAGTCGAGAAAGCATGCGGGCCTCCCATCTTACCAAGAGACTACAGTATACTACCATCTTTTGATATGAGCCTGCAATTTAAAGGAGCAACAGATGGGTAATGCCATTCCTCAAAATTTACTCAGGGAGGTGGAGGGGCAATTCTAGGTACTTATAAAAGGAAATAAGATTGATAAACACCTACCATATCCCCTTATTACATAGTTGCAGAAGTGTGGGAAAGTGAAAATTTAGCAGGTTGACGCAAATAGACTATATAGGCACCTTCCCCAGGAAAATAAATTGTATGTTTCAAGCAACAAAACACTAGAAAATGTCCTGTAAAAACAAACGGCAATCAAAATTAAAACCCTATCTTTTCAGAAATTCAGAAGTAGAACTGGGCAACACTTGTCAGGCAGATATTTTTCATTGAAAAATACCAATTCAGGTGGATGGAAATATTTGCTAATTTGTGGCAAATTTGCCAAATTGTTACCGGGGGTGTTAGAAAAAAATTGAGACATTTCGTAAGTTTGTGTCAAATTCTAGATCAATTTTAAATTTTTAAAAAAAGTTAAAACAAAAACTAAACATATTGGATTGAACAAAGCTTCCCGGTCAACCCAAATTCGTTTGATTTTTCACTTGACCTACCTACCACGAAGTCAGTTATTTGCACAGCTCTATTCACTCCTAACAGAATTATGTATTTTAACAAGAACTAGCAATTTGAAAAGATGCTGTCAAGGTTGTTGGGCCATAGACTTAATGCATCTTGACAGCAGCCATTGTCTGGACTGTAACCCTGTGTTTCGTCCTGCAACCAGTCCATTCCGAAGTTTATTAGCCAGCCTGTGTGTCAGCTTAACAAACAAAGCCTACACATGTGTCATGGGCAACAATTGGCCAACACAGTATGGACTGAATGAAGGACCTCCAGTGCCAAAAGCAGAGGTCGCTACAGCTTGACCTCGGGTGCCAGGCACTGTAGCTGGTCTCCAACATGCTCTGTGGATTAGGCAGAATAAAGGAGATGCAACAAATGCCGACCAGTGGGTTAGCCAGGTACCACATTCACTCTTCTCTCATCAACTACCAAACACGTACTGGCAATTTATTGTTGATAGGCCTTATCACTCTCCCATGGTTGTGGATAGGGAACAAAATTGCATTGGGACAGCAGTACAGAGGGGGGAAATAACTGCATGTAACACCTCCTCAGAGCTTACCTGCTTCCTACCCCTCCATACCTCTAACACAACATGGCCACTATGTAACACAAAGGGTGGTGGGGATGCCCTGAGCGTGGGGGAGGAGGGAAACAGCAGCCACTAAGCAGCATGCTCCCTTCCCATATCTTACGACATAATACAAAAACTAGGCAGGAGTATACTCTCCCTCTGCAGCTTCCACGCCATTGGACAGGGCATAAGTGCTGGGCAAGGATGGGGACTGGGCCAGTGCCATCCTGGCAAGAGAAACAGTCTGGCCATTGCTGGGTGCTGGGGAAGAGCACAGATGGGCTTATTGTCTTTCTGGATCTGCCGATTTTAGCCTTGTAAACACAAAAGGGAGAGTTTCTTTGATTACTTTCTGCCTTTGATTTCAAAAAGTAAATTAAGGGTGATTGATCAGTTATGAGAGGGTAAATTCTGACAGCTCCCTGGGTTACAAGGCCCTGAGCCAGCTCCTTTTAAGTCAGTGAGGGCTGGATGGACCCCGGGAGTGCTAGAATTCCCTATGAAAGTTACTTGGGTTTGAAAGCACAGACCCGTAGCCCCAGAAGCCTCCAGACTGAGCTGACCTAAATTAGCAGAGAACTGCAGCACCATCCTTAGCCAGCACCGAATTGGATTATTTTAGTTCATTTTTCCATCCAGCCAAGTTACGTAATAAAAAGGTCCTTCGAAAGCCTCTTTCCACAGTCCAGTATTTATTTCCTTCAGCGCTTCAGCCCAATGAGGCCCCTCAGCAAACAGCATGAGAACACACTTGCCATAAACAAAACCTCTCCAGCTCCAAAGAAAAAGGAAACAGCCCCCGCTTGCTGTTTTCCTTGTGATAACCAAGAGCTGTGCAAGATGCAAAATGTAAATCAGTTTCCATTTGGACATTCCTATCTGTTTCCCCTCAGCAGCTTTCAGGAGAGTGGTCTTGAAATTACACAGCTGTAGGATTTTTCTTCCCAGCTTTCAACACACAAGCATCATAGAGACCATTAGCAATTTACAGCTTGAAGAGCACATCCTGCAACCTTCACATGCCACGCTTGGAGTCAGCTCGGACATTAAGGTTACTCTATGTTGCATTATACAGTGGCAAATTAAGCATCCATAGAACCGGAAGCATATCACTGTAGCAGGAGGAAAACTGCTTCGGGGAAGGCACTAGCCCGATGTTTCACCAAACGGCTGAATTAGGTGCTTCAGATGGGCTAAACACTTTGCTTCACCAGCTCCCCGCAAATGGCCAGTCTCTGGGACAAGTGCAGTTGGGTGCCACACCACCAGCCCGCAGCTGGGAAGCCCGAGAAATACCAGCACCTGAGAGAGTCCCGCCGTGGACAGACTCAAGTAGCCAAGAGGCTGCAGCTGACAAACACAAGTGCAGTGAAATCTGTACAAAGCGCTACCCTTACTAGGCAAGCTTCTGTCTTGAGACCACCTGTAGTGGGTGGGTAGGAGGGAGCCTCACCCCACCCCACCACAATTTGGGCAGCTTACAGAATCCTTCCCCAGGCTGTGGCACACCAGGGATTCTCCAAACACGTCCCGCTCCCCCAGCCTGTGAGAGGGAGAATCAGAGTAAAAGAAAAAGACAAAAGGTGGTCAGCTTGTCGGTCAGCCTTTTTGTCTCCCCTTCAGGGTTTGGCTTATCTGCAGGCCTATCAGAGTTAGGGTCTGCCTCCAGCCCCTCCTTTATACCCGGTCCATACAATCTCATGGACAGCAGGGTCTGCAAATGTCTCTCTCTTCGCTGAGCTGTCCCTGAAGCCAGCAGTCTTCCCCTCACTCACCAGTCTTCCTGCAGCAGGCTTTCCCTTTTTAAGCCTCCTCTCTCCAGGCGGCAGGAGCCTTACAGGTGTGTCGTTAGTGATGGCTGAACCCATGAAAACTCGTTAGCCTGCTCTCTACTATTGTGTGTGCCCCCTCACGCCTCCGCAAGGTATCTCGAAGTGTACAAAGCACACTTCTACTCTCTGTTATCCTTTGATGTTATTCCTATAAGTGGTCACTAAACAGAGATTTCACTGTGGCTTCAGCCAATTTGCTGTGCAAAGCTCCCAAGTAATGTTAACCACAGACACATCTGGCAACTGATTTGCATCCACCCTCCCACTCTAAAAACAGAGCTATCAAAGGCTGTCAGTGTGTTTTAACAGCCATTAGTTTCAGAGTTAGCAATAGCTGTCAATGTAGGGTGAATGTAGACAGCCATCCTCTGATCTCTCTCGTCTCTTTCTGACGACACGCTAGTCTCTAAGGGAGGAGCTGCAGGAGATATCTTACTTGCTTGACTCTCTCCTGGTGTTATATACTGTGTACACAACCATTGTTTCTGTGGTCAAACTTTCACTGCCTTGTTTTCTGAAAAAAAAATGCAGCCAATTGAATATGATGTGCTAAAATTCTAGAAAAAGTTATTTGCTAGCTGTAGATCTAAATGTAACAAAGAGTCAGGAACAGTCTCAAAATGGAAGAGGACTAAAGAACTGAAGAGATAACAGGGATTTTAGCTTTGAGGCCATATGTACTTTTCAGAAACACCATTCCCAAGTAACATACCGGCATGCCTGTGTCTAGCAAATATAGTTCTAGAACAATACTATGATGCCTTTAATGCTTCTCCTCCACACATCGTCATACAAATTTGTAACAGTAAATAGAATCTAACATTGAGCTAGAACTGGATTGCTATCTGCTATTTAGCCAATATTTATAACACACACACGCGTAACTGCTGTCAAATTGTGTATCAATGTTAAATAAATGGCACTGTTAGAGAAACAATGACAGATGTAATGATGCTGAAGAGTGTAATCTATTCTAATTTATGATAATTTATTTCCTTCATCTGGAGCCCTATTCAGCAGAGAAGGTCGAAAACATCCCGAAGTGCTTGGTGGATGTGAAAATCGCTAGAATCTCTTTCAAACGAAGCAGACTGCTCTTATGCCCAAAGCAGAACCAAAGCTTTAGAGTAGCTGGTCTGGGGGGTTTCCCAGTTGTTTACTTAGAGAATGCTCGACAATAGAGCAAAGGGATGTGTAGGTTTAACCACATTTCTTTTGCTTGGCTTTAATTTCATCATACTTTGTGCTGGTAAAGCCTGCGGAGGCTTTCTGGGACTTTAATGCTCTCTGGGACAGAGCCCTCGTAAGCTTCTAAGGCGCAATTTCCAGAAGAGTAAAGCAAGCGTAAATGGAAGTATTCTTTCTGCGACTGAGCTAATTTTGGCATCAGTGCTAAGTGATAGCGCATCTGGGGGAACCACCAAGAGGTTTTTAGCATGTTTTAAGCACCTTAACTTGTGTAAGATCATAAACTCCCTGACCACTTGGACTTAGATGCTTAATTCTAAGTGTTGATTTACAAAGCCTAAATATACAATAAGATCAGAGTTACGTTTATGTGCCTAAAGAGAGTCCAACTGCAGCCTTGCCATGGACTCAGCTGTTTTGCATATGAGCAATATGAGGAAACAGACCAGGAGCCCACTGTGTTAGGCGCTGTGCAGTCAGTGAGGCAGCTCTGTGCCCTCCCCCTCAATCCTTGCTTGGCTCTAGAAGGCATGGCCGAAGCAGCTCTGCACTCTAGCAACCCCTAGCTACTGGAACGGCCCTTTGCGGGCTGTGGCAGACTGCACAACTTAAAGCTGCCCTCAGGCTACCCCTAAGTTGCTAACCAGAGCTGGTCTGGCACATCAAGGACCATTTTCATGTCAGTTCTGATGGTCAGATGTAGGAGTGATGAGAAGGTTCCGTCACAGGCCATCTTCTGTTGTGTAACAAGCTATAACTTACCTACCTTTATCTAACTCCTTCCCAGATACTAATACACCTTATTATGATTTGTTGCTACCTTGAGACTATCAGAATATTCTTTTATGTCATGCAACATATCAATGGACTCTTGCAGCTTTTAGTTCTGCTTCCAAATCAGATGGACGAGTTATTGGATACTATACAATATTTTATTGCTGCTAACATAAAGTATTATTTAAAAACATGTAACACACCAGGGAGCTTATATAAAGTTACTGACCTGTGGCCATAAAATAAATTAAATGCAATTCAGAATTTATATCATGTATTTTGCTTTACCTATTGGCAGTGAAGGTATATGGTCCTCCTGCCCTACATCAGACTAGCACTGGAGAATATGACAACTGAAGTTACACACCTGCTGGACTAGGATATGTTACTGTTTCTTTAGTTTCATCCCTCATAGTCATGAACACCAGAGTTACAAACTGACCTGTCAACCACACACCTCGTTTGGAACCAGAAGTATGCAATCAAGAAGCAGCAGAGACAAAAAAAAAAAAAAAGAAAGCAAATACAGTACAGTACTGTGTTAAACGTAAACTACTAAAAAAATAAAGGGAAAATTAAAAAAAGACTTGACAAAGTAAGGAAACTCTTTCTGTGCTTGTTTCGTTTGAATTAAGATGGTTAAAAGCAGCATTTTTCTTCTGCATAGTGAAGTTTCAAAGCTGTATTAATTCAATGTAGTAAACATTTGAAAGAACAACCAGAACGTTTTGTTCAGAGTTACAAACGTTTCAGTTATGAACAAGCTCCATTCTGCAGGTGTTCCTGACTCGGAGGTTGTACTGTACTACGTTTTATTAACATAATGACTGGACTCAGGGTGAAATTCACCAAGGTTGCAGAAGGCAACATAAGGACTGCCATCATATTTAAGCCCTGTATATGGGCCTGCACAATCCCTACATACTGTAGAAAGTTATCAGCCTCTCATAGATCCTGGCAGAAGGCTGAGATGGAAGGAAGTCAAGGGACAGGCCACAACATTCACATTTACCCAGCTCCAATAGCTCCAACACCAGATCCCACTGATGCAGATGGGCGGTGGTTTGACAGAAATGGTAGCAACTGGGGAACGTGTAAATCCTGTTAAACAGCCGAGGGTTGTGGGGGCAGAAAACCACAATGTCCCTTCCTCTCCCTTCTCCATCCACAAAGAGCCAGAGTACTTGGGTATCTGTAAGAGGAGTGAATTTCACCCTAAATTCATGTGACTTTTATCTTCATTCTAACATACAGCAGCACTGACTATGGTGTGCAGCTTTGTAACAAAAGTTTCAGACTTCCAAGGCTGCCATCCCTCACAATTCTATTGTGAGTCACACAATAGCTGGCGTTTTTCTTAATGCCTCAGCTCTTGGAGGCATATTATTAGATGAGAATTCCAGCTCTCTTTTACATGTATGCTCTTCCAGCCCTCATGGCTGAGAAGGAAAGCTTGGAAACAGAACCCAAACACACTCTGAAGAGTCAAACCTGAAGGCAAATAAAGAGAATGCAAAATGGATTTTTTGTTTTTAATCTCAAGATTTTAATGCCAATCTCATGGTTTTTAACAATTGGGGTTGGTCACACTGGACTTCCCCTCAATCTTTGTGCCCTCTTTCGTAAAGCTGGTGACAGTTGGGCTGTGGGAGACAGGACACAGCACACACAAGAAAGATCACATGAGACAAATTAACCACCGGAACAATTTACCAAGGGCCCTGGTGGATTCTCCATCACTGACAATTTTTAAATCAAGACTGGATGTTTTGCTAAAATATCTGCCCTAGGAATTATGTTGGGGAAGTTCTGTGATCTATGTTCTACATGATCACAATGACAGGTTTCAGAGTAACAGCCGTGTTAGTCTGTATTCACAAAAAGAAAAGGAGTACTTGTGGCACCTTAGAGACTAACCAATTTATTTGAGCATAAGCTTTCGTAAACTACAGCTCACTTCATCGGATCCAGTGACCTGTAGCTCACGAAAGCGTATGCTCAAATAAATTGGTTAGTCTCTAAGGTGCCACAAGTCCTCCTGTTCTTTTTATGATCACAATGGTGTCTTCCGGCCTTGTAATCTATGAATATTGTGTGGGCAGCTGCATGATATGAGGATTCTCCAGATTCTACTGTCCTGCTTTTTGTAACTCCACTGTGTGTAGCATGGTAAAAAATAATAATAATAAAAAAATCAAATATCCCACACAGTTTCCCCAGTGAGGCGTATGCTTGTCCTTAGAACAGGCACTAGTGGACTGCAGACAGGGGGCTCAATTACATAACATTTCTGTGACTTTCTCTAAAGCAGCAGAATTCTTGTTATGTGGCAAGCTGAGCTTTCCCCGCATATGTTGGCCCGCCCTGAAGCCAGCATCGATTATCTTTCAGAGCTAGACCAATCTGAAAACACAGATTCTGTGCTGGACCTGGTGCTCTTATTGTAGAGCGAACTGCCATGAATGAGAGCAGTGGGAACATAGAAAACCCAGTGAATTGAGGTAACAGGCCAGGTAGTATCTAACACAAGCAATTCCCTTCTATTGACTTTGAATTATGCTGGTTCCATAATGCTCTGAAAAGCACCTGCTCTGACCATGTAAAGGTTGGGCACATGTTACAGTCAAAGATCTAAAGCATCTGAATGCAATTCATTCTCCTCTATAGGCAGGTGTTCCTAATCTCCCATGATGCACCATGGTCAGGGATTCCCATGATATACCACCTCCCCTCTCCAAGAAGAGAAACCATCGTGCATCATGGGAGATGTAGTCCAACCAGGGAGCCTAGAGAGAACAGGCGCATGACACACTCAAACTATGAGTCCCACTGCAGCAGCATTCCCAAAGTAAAAAATTTCAGTTTTGGTTGAAATATTGTGTTCCAGTGGAAATATTCTGGTACTCAAATTTTGACCAAAAAACTGACATTTTCCATAGAAAAATCTAGACAAAAAATTAATTATTTTTCAGTTTGTTTAAAATTTTCCAGCTGGGGGAGGGGAGGGAAAAAACATTTACCAACATCCCTTTTTAATCCAGCTGGAGCCTTCATGCCACTGTGTCTAGTCCCTAAAAGCCAGTTACAGGCCATATCACCCCACCCTACCCTACCCCACTCCCAAGAACTTTTTCTTTCAGTTTCCACATTCCCCGTTCCCCTGCCTCTCTCAAACCACAGCCACTTGCAAACCCAGCTCATGGAAACGGGGAAACCCATTATAATACAGTTCTTTGCTATTAAAGTTTAACACATTGCTGGAGGGCTTATTTCTCTTCCTTTATTTGCAAAGGCTGCTCATCAATGGAGCTGAGGATGCAGGGTACTAACTCGTCACTTGGTGAATTTAGCCCTTTTCCGCCCATGTGCACATCATCTACAAACAGATTGAGGTTTTTACTAATTGGCTCACAGTTTGAAGTAGCCATGTTAATTTTTCTGTGCGAACAAATTCCAGCCTGTGGAATACCCTCAAACTGTCCACTGAGAGTATTCAATAGACAAGCTGGTCATCAAAGTCACATGGTGTTGTTTCTGTCCCTCACTTGGATGACCTACATTTATAAATTGCTTCCACTGGAAATGAATTTTGTTTCACAGATAAGCCAATCTCAGCTCTGGGCCTGAAATCTTTTCACAAAAAATCGTATAAACAGAACTTCTTCTTCCAGCAACACTCATAAAAAGAGGACCAAATGTGGTCAAAGTGAATGTCTACTAAAGCCTTGTCTACACTACACAATTTTGTCAACAAGTCAGCTTTCATCGACAAAACAGTGGAGGTGTACACACTGAAATGCAGAGCCATGAAATTGAAAAGAAAGCCATCTCCTGGCTCCCCAGCCAGGTTCCCGGCTTGGGCTGGTGCCCAGACTCCCTGCTCCCCGGTGGGAACCATGCTGCCCCCTGGGGTCCCGGCTCCCCACTCCAGGCTGGGAGCATGGCAGCCAACCAGACTCTGGGCGCAGATCTCTGTGCCGGAGACAAGAAGCCCCAGGCAGCTTCCCACTCCCCCACTGCCAGCCGGGAGCAGGAAGGCGAGAAGCCATGCGGGGGGTAGCTGGGCTCCTGGTGGGGAGCTGCGTTGAACTGAGGGGACTCCCAGTCCCCCCCACTGCCCCTCTTCATTCGGTGGAAGCGCTCCTGGTGAGGACACACACCACTGACAGAAGGGTAGTGTGGACATCAGCCACTGCAGTAATTAATGCGGTCGCTGTAAGTCGACCTAACATAGGTCGATTTAAGACTGTAGTGTAGAAATAGCCGTAGAAGTCTCCAAAACATTCATGAATAGTTTCTCTGTATGCACCTATCTCTAGTCATCAGTTTGAAAGGTCATTTTGTGCTACAGTCAATGCTTGGCAGAGTGTATCTTCTGCACCTTAAGAACCATTCACACTCAAATGCATCCCCGCTTCTTTATGCAAGATTAGCATAAAATACTGTTCTAACACACTAAGTGACACTGCATGTATCAGCTCGCTGAGATCAAAGAGACACAGCAGCAAAGAATTTAATTAAAATGTTAAAATTAAGCAGGAAGGCGCCTATTGTTTAATCTGTTAGCAGGCATCTTATTTGAAAGTGGGATAGAAATTTGAGTCATATGCTCTTGCCCTCCTTGTAGATGATAATCATGAGGGCTTTGCTGGATTTATCAGAAGCTGGATTTAAAAAACACACATTTGCCTTTGATTTTGGAGGGATATATTCAAATTACAGGCCCCAAATAGTGATTGTGGAAACTGCCTAATTTTAAAACACTTTTCATTCATTAATAAATATTTATATGGTAGCAGCAGCCAAAGCCTCCAAGGAAGATCAAGGTCCCATTGTACAGGGTGCTGTACAAACACAGAAGCAGTCCCTGATGCAGAGCGTTTGCCGTCTCAAACATGGGGCTGTGACCCTACTGAATCTAACTCTCCCCCACAATCTGAGGTGTAGTTCCCTCAGGATTGTACACCCCCCGCCCCCCATCTGTCATTGACATGAACATCCTCCCCTGGTGGTTCTGTACAGTCCAAACTTCTAACCACATACCACTCTTGCTCTGGGCTGGAGTGTGGTGGTTGAATACCCGTTCAGATTCAACACTAGTTCACTGCCAGAGTAAACGTGATTTTTTTTCTTTTAATCTCTACCTAAACACCCAGCTAAATGCAGGAAGCGTTATCCCTCAAGGCAGGATATTTCTCTCCTTGTGCCCAACACAGAAGATGTGTCCTCAGCTGGATAATTCCTCATCACAAGGGGCCCCATCCTACTTGAATCAAAGGACTCACTGGTTTGGGGGGTGAGCTTCATTGTGGGCACCCACTCAGCACTCAGAGAAGTGCCTAGAACCTTCTATGAACAAGACCCCAGTACAGACTGTGCATGTGTGGGGTCAAGGTTCCCTTCACAAGTTGCTCTTGCTTAGAGAATGGGGGGGCCGGGTGGGAGGTCAAGGCTCCCTTCACAAGTCGCTCTTGCTTGCACCCCGGATGAGTTTATGCCAGCTGTCGGAATGCGGAACCATTTCTTCACTTAGACGTTTGAATGACAGTGATCAAATCACTTTCACACATTACAGCCCTGGCCCTGCACAGCCATTACTGTCACATCAGAGCCTTATCCAGAATTTTGTACCATGCTACGTCCAGTGCAGAGTTTCATTAAAGTGAACACTAAGACAAAGGCAAAAGAACAACAGTAACCATTGTGCTGCTGGTGAAGAGGAGAATAAATCCTGGTGGAGAGTTATATGGATTTATGGTGGACGCAAACTACATCTAATGGCTTTAACTGGCTGGAGATGAACTACAAAGCTAAAAAAAAAAAGTGTGTTTGTGCTCTTGTTGTGTTTATTAATGATGCAGGGTCCACTAGACACTTCCCTACTCTGCCAGTGACCTACTGTGTGATCTTGGGCTAGTCACTTGTGTCTCTATCATTTATTGTCCCCATTATGCAGCTGGGGAAACTGGAGAGATAAGCTGGGGGAGGTAATATATTTTACTGGACCAACTTCTCTTGGGGAGACAAGTTTTCGAGCTTACAAACAGCTCTTCTTCAGACAAGCTCGAAAGCTTGTGTCTCTCACCAACAGAAGTTGATCTAGTAAAAGATATCACCTCACCCACCTTGTCTAGTATCCTGGGACCAATATGGCTACCACAGCACAGCGGACAACAACGGGGATAATGCTACCTTCTGCCCTTTGTGAAGCGTTTTAAAAATCTAAGGATGAATAAAGCACTATATAAAAGCCCTTGTTACCAACACGTCAAAGTGAGTCACATCCCCCTTCAGTGCCCAACGCACAGATGATGCGTGTATTATAACCCCCACATACAGAGCCTGCTTCTGACACTCTAGCTGTAGAGGCTGATGCGTGTTGCTACAGAGGGCCCTGGGTCAATCCCTGGGCATGGATAACAAGGCGTCTGTCACGCACAAACTTCAACTTTTTTATTTTGTAATTTTATTTTCTCCATTTTTTTTAATATTAAAAACATCGAACCTTGATTTCCATGTTTTATTTTTGCAAGAGGATGCTTTGGCAGTAGGAGGGACTAGGTCAACATAAAGTAACTTCTCCAAACTGACAGGGGAGGTTAAACCAGCACCTTCAGTACCAGAAGCATGAGCCTCTACCACTTGAGCGAAAGAACAAACTCCCTGCAGTAGAAGCACGAGCAGACTCATAGACCTCTGCTGTGAACTAGCTAATATAGTGGACAGAAAGAAACCCACATTCTTTTAGGGCAACACCACAATATGACACCACAGACTGAAGCCTGAGCTACAACTTTCCCAGTCCTCCTCTGAGAACAGAGAAGACTGTTTGGAGCCCATTGTTTTGAATGTGTATTTTAATTAGAAACCTCATCGCCTCCAATTCCCAAACAGTTGGGAGAAAAACTCTCTCTGAAAGACTCAGAATCCCTCAGGCTCATTTGGGGGCTGAGAGCAGTGGCTCCTCCAGTTTCAATCCAGATAGATAAAACCATCCCACTCCATTTCTTCTGTGCTCTAGTGAAAACAAGGAAGTCGGGACTTAATATTGCAGCTATTTCTAAGGCTAAACACAAGGAGAAAATAAACTTTGGAACAAAACGTTTGAGTCCAACTCTATGCACTGTAAAGGAGCGGAAAAGGGCACGCTAAAAATGTTCATTTGCTGTTGACCTTTCAGCCAAGGAGCTTTAAACCTGTCACACGCAGGGGAGAAAAAAGCATAATATTTAGTGCCTGCCGCTAGAACAACAGCTGCTTCTGACCATCCGACTTTTATTCCACGCCCCACGTGCAGTTCCACTACTACTGACAAATGTCAGACCAGGAGGGGCTGGGCTCGCAGTCCAGCGTTCCTGGAAACACGATGTTTGTTGGCCCTATAGGAACGTAAAGCACAAGGTGTTTCTTGGAGTATTACAACTTGGACTCTGAGCACAACTTGGACTCTGAGCATGTGCATCGTTAGCAGGGACAATAATAGGTGCCATGTGTCAGCCACGAGCCACCTACAATCACAAGAAAATAACAGCAGTGAAGACTGCCTTATGGGTTTTTCAGGAGGCATAACACAAGCTAATTAACTCATGGACTGGCAAGGAAGATTAATACACTTCTACTATGGGCCTTGATTCCATCAGGGGAACATCTGGATGCAGATTCCCCAAAGCCCACCTCAAGCCAGGAATGCAGTGGCTCAGGTTGCTCACCACCTCTCTCTCTCCAGGCATTACAAGAATGCACAATAAAGAGAGATACCTGAATAGAGGTCAATAGTTAGGCAATAGATAAGGTGCCAGCAGAAGGCACTCAAGGACATCGAGTGCACAGCGTTTTACATATACCTGTTAATACCTGGCTCAAAGCTGACTGAGCCCGGAAAGGAAGAGACAAGGTGAAGGCGTCTGGCAAGTCTTCTGATACAGCGGGTTTCCCACTAGCTTTCCACAGTACACGGCAAATCCTGCTGCATCCCAGTTCAGAGATGCTGCTCCCACGAACTCTCCTACATCCGGGGTGTGACTCAGGAACTACATGCTTGCCTAACTCCTTACGGCAATAAAAAGAGATGATGGAAACAATCAATATGTAACAAACACATACAGCCAAATCCCACTCAGATATCCAATTGCTGCATAAGAAGATCTGAGCTTCGGTTTATAATTTCAAACCACAGAAACGGTAGATTTGCATCATCCAAGGAATTTCACATTAAGGCAAAGCATTAACATTAGCAGAAAAGGAGGCTAAAACGCCACTAGAATATAACCAATATTTTTTTAAAAAATTCAAAACTCCACTGGAGTGCCACTGTAGATCTTCCTCTCAGGTATAAAAAAATCTCAAGGATTTTAGACAGGATTCCTCTCTTGGTGAAATTCTGGGGGAATTTTCTCCCTCAATACTTTGCTTTCATGTATTTCTAAAGGAATATTCTACTTGAACGTCTGCAGTGCTTTCTGGTATTTCTCATGGAATAAAGATCGAGTTGACAGGCCAGCAGTGTCGCAAGGCAATCAGATCCGATTTATTTCTAACTTTGGTTCTGGATGTGTACACTTCCTGTCTTCTGAAACGGCCTGAACCTAATGAGAGCTTTATGTTCCACAGATTTCTGCTCCCGCATCTTGGTCTAATGCTCCAGGTTAAATACCATGTCATTCAAGAGATATGGGGCCTGATTCCCCTTTCACATACACTTAGGGTGACCAGATGTCCCTTTTTTAAAGGGACAGTCCCATTTTGGGGGACTTTTTGTTATATAGGCACCTGTTACTCCCCACCCTCTGTCCCGTTTTTTCACAGTTGCTATCTGGTCACCCTACATACACTGGACATTACACCACTGACTTACACCTGTATAGCATAAGCACCATCTCACGTACTTGGTGGACTTGCTAGACTTCAGTTTGTTTAATATGGTACCTAGGACAGCACGGACTCTGAAGGATGTAAGCATGCAACTATTTAACTCTGCCTTGGAAAGCTACGCGCATTAGTGCGCATGGACCTCCAAGCACATGCTCAAGCTGGGCTTTGTACACGCACCTGTAATCCATGTGCCTAATAGGGAGAATTGTCTCTAAGAGACCCATTGTGGGGAGGTAGGAGTGAGTTGCGTCTGGGTCATTGTTGCTAGGCAGATTTAGCACTCCACATCCAGAAGCTGCTGGATTTGGATGTGGCAGTTTTGGGTCTGGTCCAATAGGTTCGCTGGTGCCGGGGTCAGGCTCTGTGAGAGCAAACAGCCAGGGCAGCTGCTTTGCAGAAGGCCATGTGTCCTGTGTGAGTTGGAAGAAGCTGAGCGCAGGAGCAGGAAGCAGGCTGTTGTCCCTAACCCTGAAGCATTTTGCAGCAGGGTTTTCTTTAAATCTATACACTTAATTGAGCGGTTGGTTAATCGTCAGCTGACTGGCTAGCAGTGATTTCAGCAGAGGAAGAGTCTGCCTGGATTCCATGAAGATTCCTACAAGCAAGTAGAGGGAAGAGGTTGTTTTAGATTTGGTGGCCAAAGACTCTAACTGAGACTTAGATGAACTAACCCTAAGCTTTTGGGAACTCTCCGTTTCTTCTCACTGTGTTTCTGTGGGGACTGAACTGTTCAGATTTTAATTTGTTTTCTTTATTTATGTTTATGTATAACTGTGAAGATACTGTGTGTGGATTATAAAATAGCTATGTTATGCTGTGAAAATTAGATTATTAATTTGTTTATCATAAGACTTTATAAAGTTATTTAATTGAATTCATTTCTTTAGTTCCTTTTGGGACTTGAATGTGGGGAGACTGACCCTGTGCAGTCCTTGCTGAAAATCCTTAAAAGCCCGAACTCTGGGTCTCCAGCTACTTTTCTTATGGGAGTTGGGGGTTTTAGGCATCGGCGAAGGGCGATGAAGCGAACTCTAGCCCACTCAAAGGTTACTAGCTAGGATTAGGAAAATAATACGTGCACAGAAATCAGACACTCGGCTGTGCGTGCACAGTTACGCATGATCTGCTAACGAAGAAACAGCTAACGAAGAAATAAATAGTTCTTTATTTATACTGTGTGGTACTTCTTTGGAAAAACTTCCTTAGGTGAATGTATCCTATTGCCAAACTTATTACAATACAATATTTTGCATCACAATTAGAGCCACTGAAAAATCCATAATTATATACGCACTCTAAGCACCTGCTCAAAGGGGGCGGGGGGAAGGTTCCAGTCATTCTGATTAAGAAAGTAAAATCTTCTAAATGTGAAAAAGCTTCTTCTGACAAAATGGTGCCCAAAACAGCCATAAGAGTAAATAATGCAGAGTAAATGAAGCAACAATTTACAGTTTGCCAAAGTTCAGCACTCTGCCAAATAAAACCACGCTGTCACGACCTTAGCAACTACGTCACGTTTTGCAATACATATGCCATTCTTAACAAGACACCTTAGAAGCAGCACATCCACACAGCATGTTGTGTGATCTTTTGTACTTTTTACAGTAATTTTAGAGACACTAGCGGAAGATTAAAATATATGAGTTATATGTACCCTTGTTTCGAAGTTATGTTACTGACCAAACAGAAAGGTGGCTATGCGCTATTTTATGTATTGTTTTACAGTCCTGTTACGATGTTTAATGGCCTCTGATACAAAAGGGGAAAGTCTGAATTTGCCTGTGTGTGGAACTGAATGTTAGGATGCCCACAGTACTGTACCTGGGACAGTATCACGTGCTTTCTGTACCACCACGTGATTGCTTCATCAAAAAGGGACTAGAGAGTTCCTTTCTCTAGGACAGATGTACATACAGAGGCTGGGGGAAATGATACCTTCTCTTTGGATTGCTAGGTGACTCACTACACAAAAAACGTTAACGTAACCAGAGTTACCACGGCCTTCAAGTCAGGGATCCAGAACTCAGGTTTCAAATCGTAACAGTAGCAGCTTGCTCACTGAGCAAAGCTTCTCTGGCATCCCAGCCTTCCCCAGCCCTTTGTGCAGGATCTGCACCTACAGAGGTCAATTTGTAAGGCTTTTTACCCAGTGGCTGAAATCATGCAGACGTCAATGTATAGGAAAGAAATGGCTGAAGCATCTCCCCGATACAAATTGGCAAGAATACTTCTGATACACATTACTGTAGTGTGTCTAATGACACAGTTCTCTGCCCCCATGCCTCTTCATTGAAAGTCAAATCATTTTTGCTCTTCCCTTCACCGACTCTTGACTTGCATATATAATAAACATTTAGCATTAATCAGTCTCTCTCCCCAGCCCCTATTTTGAGTGCTTAGAACGTTCACACACACATGGTGATAATACCAGCTTTTCTTCCGTCACAAAGAAGCCTCACCAAAAACCGATCTCACCCGTTTCAATGACAAATGCCTACCGAAGCAAACAGGGACCACATAACTCCAAAGAGTTTCCTATTTTGTGCAGCAGTGTTTCATGGCTCTGTGGTTATGGCACTTACTGAGATGTGGGAGACTCAGATGAGTGTTTCAACCCTCTGCCCCAAATACACTTCATCCTGGACCTGAGAAACCTTCTTAATGGAAGATTCATCAAACCTGATAAGACCCCTCAAAAAATTCACAACCAGCTCTATTTATAAAGTTATTAGGAGTCACAGGGGGCATTATTATAGATGATCTGGTTAGTTCTGTCATTAAAGGCAGGGAGTTAGCTATTCAAAGAAATGCTTATTATCAGCTGCAATGCATTTCGTTTTAGATGCAGAGCATATCACCGGTAAAGGATGATCTTTCCTAGTCTTTATTTGATTGATTATTTCCTTACATATGGTTGCTGCCTACAGGTTATATCCACAAAAGGAAAGAGGAATGTAGCTAACTCTAGCAGACTGTTTGTCTCGGTCCTCCCATTATACGTTTTTCTGTTGGACGCTGAGAGTAATATTTTGACTCTCTGATGAACACTATCAAAAACAGTTTCAAAGACTTTGTATTTCAAGACAGAAAGCAATAAAGTAAACAACTGTGCTCTCCATTGATTAAAGCACTTTAAGTTCCCATCTCAAGACAGATGAAATAATATAGCAAATACTGAAGGGAAAAGGCATCTGTATCCAGACAATTTTAATTTTAGTCTCTGCTACAAATATTCCTCGTTGGTTTTAATTTTAAAGTTACTGAAGGAATTAAATCAATACTGATCCCACTGTCTCTTGTCAACCGTACTTTTGTGTTTAATTTAATTAATTGATTAAATGCTAAAAGACAACCACTCAGACCAGAAATCACATGCCTCCAATTTATGTTCAAGTCATCAAAAAAAAGAAAAAGCATTTGAAATCCATAAAACCTATTTTGTCCAGGCTCACTTTGTAACACTAACTTTCAGATGAGAAAAAAATAGCACAGCTCTTATCGGCAAGATCTGAGTAAAGTCCAACTTCTTCCCTTCAAGTTAA
Organism: Eretmochelys imbricata; assembly: GCF_965152235.1. Lineage (NCBI taxonomy): Eukaryota > Metazoa > Chordata > Testudines > Cheloniidae > Eretmochelys > Eretmochelys imbricata. The sequence continues at coordinate 5,437,820 of NC_135578.1, read as the reverse complement.
TACACAGAGTTAGACTACGTTAACATGTGCAGTACTGCCAGCCCCACACATTCAAACATTGTGAGATTATCATAGAAAAGAGATTATATCACTAATGGATTTGCAGTTCTTTTATTTGTCTTCCAGTGTTTGAACCTTGAGAGTTTGCATCTTCAAGTTTTTCTCTGCTACCATGAAGGCTAGAAATGTACTATTTTTTAAAGTGAAAGCTGAGACTCTCATGTAATCACATGACTCCAGGAGCTGAGGCTTTAAGAAAAGCACTAAATATCCAGAGAGTTGGCAACCCTGCATGTGTTCTTATTGCTTTTACCTCCTTTACCCCAATCCTATCTATGGACTGTAACAACAACTTGTTCCAACTTGTCTTAAATTAGATTATGAGCTCTTCATGGTATAGGTCAGGGGTTCTCAAACTGGGGTCGGGGTTGCGAGGTTATTACATGGGGGGTCACGAGCTGTCAGCTTCCACCCCAAACCCCGCTTTGCCTCCAGCATTTATAATGGAGTTAAATATATAAAAATGTGTTTTTAATTTATAAGAGGGGTTGCACTCAGAGGCTTGCCATGTGAAAGGGGTCACCAGTACAAAAGTTTGAGAACCACTGGTATAGGTGGTCTTTTAATGTTCTTTGACACCACCTAGCATAATAGGGTCCCGATTTTAAATGGAGAACCCAGCTACCGGCCCCTCTCAAATAATAAAAATAATACATGTGGAAGAGTGTCTACCCGCAGGCCACTGGGATCCTGGTTTGAGCTTCGGGTGAAGCTGTATGCAAGAGTTACAGCGCCAATTATCAGGACTAGGTCTGTTCTTAGGGGCTGGTGCCACAAGAGGCTGAGTCTGTGGCTCAAGACATTCAACGTGCTTAAAACCTATTGAAGTTAATGGGATTTGAGGTTTCTCTCACCTTTAACGGTATGTATAAAGCTTTGGTAAAATAACTAATGATTTTAGGGTGTTTCCATAGCAAAGGGTGACAGTGCTGTCTAAATAGCAACAGCAGGTGGCTACTAGAACAATCGGGCTCAGTTCACAGCTCTACCAGTGACTCACCGTGTGACCTTTGTCGAGTCATTTAAGCACGCTAAGAGAGAACCCTTAGTACATTCTTCAATGCTTTACAGTCAACATGACATTATGCCATGCTGCCTATAAGCAATCAACCAGGTAATGATGCTTAGTCAGAGCGACTCATGTGACACTGACATAATTATATTCAAGTACTGTACATGGTTTCATAGTCACTTTTAAAATGGAACAATGTAACACTGGCAAACGAGGTGCCAGCTTATGCCAAGGTCCCTGTGCCTCACCTGGATACTGACAAACACATAGCTGGAATGAGTCTGGCTCACCCAGGTATAGGTATTGTTAAAACAGGTATTAGAATTATAAAAATGTGCTCATTGTTTAGACTTGATTGAATGTTTGTAAATTGCTGCCTACATTAATCTCACTTATGACATCTGTATCCCACGTTACAAGGTAATAGCTGAGCATTTGCATTGTCAGCCTCCGTGACGGGGCAAATCACTAGACCGCAAAGGGGCATGAATGAGTGTGAAATGCTGGCTTTCCAACAGAAGGCATTAGGTCCTGCCCCACACAAAAGACCCATCAACACCAGACAAACTATTGCTGAACATCAGAGGACAAAAGACTTTGTTGATTGTTCTTTCTCCCTGAGTGCTCCCCCCGCCCCATGAAGAGGAGAGGTGCAAGTGGATTCTTCCCATCCGCTAAGTTTGCAACGCAAAACCGAAGGAGGGAAGGAATAAAAAGCCCTAACAAGGAGGAACTGTATCTCTATACTGCTTGGACTCTCCAGGGCAAGATTTTCTAGGCCTAAACAAGAGATCCTCAGTGTTAAGCCTGGGGTAGCCCTAGGACATAGAGTTTGCTTATTATACAAGCTTCTATTACCTTTTGAAACTTAAAACTGTAACTCATTTGTGTGTGCATGTTTACCTGCTTTAACCTTTAAAAAATTCTTACTTCCTTTTCCTAGTTAATGGATCTTTAGATAGATTATGATAGGATTTGCTACAAGCATCATCTTTGGTGTGAGGTCTAAGGAGCAACTGACCTGGGTAAGTGACTGGTCCTTTGGGACTGGGAGCACCCTGAATAGTATCGTGACTTTTGGTGAAAGGGACCAGCCCTCAGAGAGACAAGCTTACTTGGGTAGCAAGATAGACCGGAGTACCCCAGGGGACTGTCTGTGACTCCACATTAAGGCTGTTATAGCATGTGAGGGATTTACACTTGATAATTGGTTGGTGAAATCTAAGTGTAGAACTCACAACCAGTTTAGTGTTTGCACCCTGCTTCTTATTACTTATGCTTTTGAGCCACTAAAGGACAGCTTGACACATGTTCTATTGTATCCCTCTCCCTGACCCTGCCTGTGTCAGATCTGTGGGGAAGGGGCCACAGCTTCACAACCTTTAGTCAAGGCCTAATTCATAACGGAGTATCTGGCTGCTAGTGTAGTGTAAGCATCACCAGGCAGACAACAAGGCTACGTTAAAACCTCTGCTCTAAATGCATGAGGGTCAAATATCCCTCTTCTGGCCCTGACTAGGGATGGATTTAGGGGCAGACGACTGCTATTTTTGTTGTTAGCGACAAAAGGGAAAATAGAATGTTTGACATGTTTCCAGTATTCCATATGCAGATTCGTTTGTCACTAACCTCCTAGAATGTTCTGGACCTTTATAGAACCTTGTGAAACCTTCCAGACTTTGAGAACTACATTTTCCCTGAGCCTCCAATGTTGTCAGCCAGGCCCTCCCGGGAATTTAAGGTAAATGGCTTCACCAATCAGTCAGTGAGATATAAGAACGAAGTGATGTGAGAGCCCAGCTGCGATATTATGAACCTTGTTTTATTGTGTAATTGTGAAAGTCTACTTGTGTTTTAAGACTTGAAGAGTGTGAGTAGCTACTAATAAAGGACATATTTAATGAGACGCCAGAGATCTCTATCGAACCCCTATCTATGCAACACTATAAAAGAAATACCGCTACTTCTTGGCATGAATAAATACAGATTAACAGATTCTAGCGTGCAAATGTATGGTCTTATATGACAGTGATAAATCATACATGTAAAAATCATGCAAAGTCGTGAAATGGGCTACAAATGCAATAAAAAGATAAGGTATTCAGAAGTTTAACAAATGGGCGGTGGGGGGCTGAAGATGCTCCTCACTTGGTATGCCATTTGGCCTGGCTCCAACCCTGGCAAATCCCTGCATCTATGTGTAGCCCTGCTGACCTCAACAATTCTGTGCTGCAGTCCATCTGACACAGTTCCCATTACAGGCCCTCCATTTGTAAGTTCCCCATTTGCACAGATCAGGTGGTTGGATAGCTTCCTTACTGGAAGGCAGAAATCAAACTCGCACAGGGAAATGTAAAGGATGGCTTGAGGCTGCTTTAAAAACTATGGGTCTATAATACAGTCTGTAGAATAACTTGCTATCCAGAAATGTCTTAATTAAAACAGATGCTAACCTTTACCTCATGACCCAAAGTATCCAGGATGACATGTTTTTCTAGGCCCATCTCTCCTGATGGCTTTTCAGGACACACTTGGTAGCATTCAGCTCCGATGTCCTTTCATATATCAAGCAAAACAATCTGACTAAAACACTCTATGGGTCAGCTGACTAACAGCATTGAGCAGGGCTTAAATTCTCAGAGTATTTCCTCCCCCCCCTTCTATACCCCCCCCCCCCCCCGCATTCCTCCTGCCCCCAGCATGCTATAAAACTCCACAGGGGTTGAAAATATTTACCGGCACTCCGCTTTGGACAGCTTCAGCTGAATTTACGTCTTGTCACTGAGACAAAAGCAAGGCTGTTGCTACCAGTCTGTCAAGAGCTTTAACTTTGTATCATAGATCTATGTAATGTTTGCAAGGCATAATCAAAAGACTACAGAGTCAAGGCAAATGTGACTTGTGACAGACTGATAGAAGCAGCCTTGCCCTGGCTCTGCATGCTGACCAATCAGCTGACCAATGGAGTGCTGAAGATGTCTTGGGAATTGGAATGCACAATTCCCATTAGAAATTGGGCAGTTTGGATGTCCAGTTGCCCTGTACAGCTTTGCAAATCTCAGCCACATATAATAAAGATGCTCATATATAATGATTATCTAAACTCATAAATCCTGTACTTCATTTTAAAGATCTCAGGTTCACTAAACATTTTAATGTCCAAATGCCAATTGTCTCATCCAAAACACCTAGTGATCATTTTTCAGAACATTACAGTGTGGGCAGATTAAAATACCCATTCTGATTTACATTGCAGGGTTTTCTGTCATAAATTAATAGGCTGTAAAAATACCAATTAATTAAACATCGATGTAACCCTACCAGTAACAATGTTGGGAGGTGGGTTTACACGCTGAGCACTTTTGAAAATCTGGCCTTATGATTTGTCCTTTAGTGTAAATGACTTAGTCCCTCCCTGGTAAAAACAGCACCTGCTTACTCTAGGGGAGTATCGACACCAGGCTTTTTCTGTCAAAAACGGCCCCACTGTTGCCACCATATGAGTGTAGAAAGGGCTCCAGGTAGCCAGGTGCTGTCTAGATCCTATTCAGATCAGGAAGGTACTTAGCACCTTCTCTACATTAGGGCTCTTACGTGGGAAGCTGAACTGGTGGGAAAACTCAGAAATAAGCCTAGTGTAGACAAGGCTAACATGACACTTGATTCTCCAGACTTGAGTTTACGACGTCGGCTTTAAAAACAACAATATAAATGTGAAAAGAAAAGGAGTACTTGTGGCACCTTAGAGACTAACAAATTTATTTGAGCCCAAGGCAATCATAGCACCCTGGGCTCCTAAACCTGCAGCAATTTCACTGTTTGGGTGTAGATATTAAAAATGATACTTTGACTCATACTGTTTTTTATAGATAGAATTATAAAAAAGTCAAGAAGTTACTTCACGTTTGAGGATGAACTTTTGCATGCGCTGTAGCAAATGACAGAGAAAAAGCAGAAATCCGTCAAGACTTGGCTAACATTAAGAAGTACTTTGGAAAAACCTTGTATTTACAAATAATTCTGCCTACAATAATGCCATATATTTTTGTGTATATACACATGCACCATATATATGGGTTTGAGCATATATGTGTCTATATCTATATAGAGAGAAAATTCTGCTTTTCCTTGCCTCCTAACTTGTTGTTTGTTGGCAGAAACACATGTACGAGAGCCATTTCTCAGTTGACTGGCAATGCTCTGTTTGTGACATCGCAACTGGCTGCTGAGGCTTGCAATGAGAGAAATAAGCAGCAGAAACAGATGAATCTTTAAGAAACAAATATCCTCTTTTCATGCAAATGTTTCTAACAACAACAAACAAGGGAAGAAAGAACAACAGACAGAACTGCTTTTAGAGAAGTCTTTCCAACATTTTGACACTAGCTCAAAAAAGTGAAATATATAAAATCCAGACAGTGCAACTCTTAATTGTCTTACTACACAAAGAATTATATATCTGTCAATGTTATAATGTTAAAAACTGTTCTGTACTGGCAGTAATATCCACCTCCATTGCTTAATAGTTAAAGTCTCTTGCAAACCTCTTTTCTCATCTTTCTTTTATTGGACCTAAATCAATTTAGTCTCTAAATCCCCTGAATCCATAATTTTGCTTGAAATGAGATTACAAAGCAGCTGATGATGTACATGAGAAATATAAATAAAAATATATTACACACAGACTTGCATCGCTATCCAGAGAAATCAGCCCTTTTTAAAATGCTTCCTTTTGCAACATTATCTCTTTAGATGTTTGGTGCTGATCAAAAGATGATACTGGAAAACAGAGAGAAACCACACTTCAGTACACTTTGGGTAAGTTTCTCCTGCATCAGTCTGCTACCGCCCTGCTTTTCAAGGTCTGTGTCCTCCTCTTAGAAAAGATTGGCATGTAAGCTGAATTTTGCCCAGCTGTGTGGTGTTTTTTTGATGTGGACATAGAAGGTTGTGACGCTAAACCCATTCCACCAGTGACCTAGATTTATAAATATTTGTGCTTACTTCTCCAGTGGTGATGGGGCTGTAGGTTTGCTAGCCCTTCCAAAAGCTCTGTGGCAATCAGTATTTATAATAAATATAGTTACTGATTATCATGAATTTAGCCTATAAACTGTTCTCTCTAGGGGCCTGACTGACAGCAATGAAAGGCTGTGACTGGACTACATTTAAAATGTGCTCATCTGAACTTTTGACTGCTGTATCTGGCACAGTAAAACAGAGAGGCCTGTTTCTAAATATCAAGGGTGTTTAATTCCCTCTGTCTGCCGTAAGATCAAGACAAAGTCATCTCAGTAAATAAACGTAACACCTTGTGTTTCTACAGCACTGTCCACGCTGAAGGATTCCCAAAGCTCTTTATGAACAGATAGACAGGATTGACTTCCTATATCAGCGTGTTATTCTTTTCTTTATCATCTTTGTTGTAATAATCAAACCCCTTCCCCAGAATGCAGACGCTTCTGCAATGAAACATGGCAGCTGCTCAATATCCCACAGCAACACCACACGATCAGTAAGAGCAGGAAGCGAAGAACACCATTTCTCCACAGAAAAAATCATATGCACAAATGCAATTTCTGGCTCGAGTGGGACATATTTAGGCAGAAGGGGCGGGGGGGGGGAAGGGAGTTTGGTACTTTTTTTTGCTTCTTTATGATATATAAAGAGCTTTTCCCCACCTCGGTATGTTTCCTACTACTTTTTCACTTTAGAAACTGAAACCTGGTCTCTCCTGGAACACCCCTTCTGACTGGAAAACTAGTGGGATTATGACATCACAAAAGAGGAACAAACGACAGGGGGAGTGATTTGCTAGTCAGGCTGCTTAAAATTCTATTTTCAGAATATTTCTTTAAATAAACACACGCCTACTTGGCTAATCTGAGCAACATTTTGGGAGAAAAGGATGTTTGTGGTTAAGATTCCCAGTGCCTGTTCAATTCAATGGTGAGAAAGCTCAGCGCACAAAAAGATATCTGATTCAGCAAAATCAGGAAAGAACAGACTTGACATTTCTTAATATTGCTAAGGTTAAAAAAAACAACACAATCAGGAAAAAGCTATGAGTTTTGTGGTTGCTGAGAAAAAGTTTAGGCCTACTTTACACGTCATAAAGGAGCAAAAAGGCGGCATCAGAAAATTATTTAAATTTTCTTTTGAAATCTTTAAAAAAAATATTTTAAAGTTCAATTTATTGCATTACAATTCCACTATCAAATCTCCAACACACAACACTGGATAGGCCTCCTTATAGTTTATGACTATAAAGTCCTGAAAAACTCATCACTACCAACATGAGCAGCTTTGATGAATTCCACTATGGTCAGCACTTTTTGCATAAAACAAAAATCACTCACACGCCATTCAACATCCAAAATGAAACAGCTGTAAATCCAGCAATTAGCGCTGTACTTTGACTGTTCTGATCAAGTGCCGCTATGGAATTTGAGAGCTGCCACAGAATCTGCAGGAGTGCTTGGTTTTAAAATTAAAGTGCTTAACAAATGAATGTTCAGAAGAGGTGGGGAATAAAAGAGAGTGCAGACGCACTAGGAGGGCAGGGAGAAAGGACTGCAAGGGGAGATGCAGAGAGGAGCGAAAAGATTTGGGGGGGGAGGCAAACTGGGAAAAGCAGAAAAATGGATCATATGAAAGGTTTTTAAAATCATCCACACTCTTTTAAACATCAGATACTGAACAGCACTTTCAGTTTCACATACATCTATTTAGAATGAACAATTATTTCCCAACCCCTCTGACATGTTAGCAAAAGATTACAGTTTGCCCACTCTCTCAATGCATAAAGCTCCCTTTAATCCAGTGTACTTCAATGGACTCAAGAGATGTCTCTCTATAACACTCATATGCTGGCAAGAACACAGGATACCAGGCAAAGAGTTCCACACCCTTGTTTTGCATGTCACCCGTGACCACAAGAGCTTGCTGTCATATGTTAGTGCTGGCTGGTTTGCCCTAGAGAATGAAGTCCACTCTTTAGTCATAGCACAAATTCAGCACTGAGAGCAGCAGTGCCACTGCCCGAAGAACCTAATGGATGGAGAGGAACCGTCTCGTGAAACTGGGAGGCCCAGTTTCTAGACCGAGTTGGTCCTTGCTTGGGAGCTGTACGGAGACCGCCAAGAAAGGGGAGCAAGTTTTATGATGAGGACACTTGTCCATAAGGAACTGGACGAAGAGCCCCGACTCGTTTCCCATAGGCCTCCAGACAGCCATCAGAGGAGGGTCATTTTGGTCAATACCACAAGGGAAGCTGTAAGCTGTACACATAGCTTAGATACCAATGTTTCCAGTTCACAACTACAGTAAGCTTTGAAAATAAGTCGTAATGATTGAAAGCACCAAAAGCTTCCCATTGTTTATCCCCTGGCTGGCCTAAATTATCCATATAAAAAATGGGGTCAGGAGTGACATTATAACAGGGACACACAACCGCCCATTACATTTAATACCCATTCGGCAAGAGAAAACACCCTTTCCTTAAAAATTTCAGAGGTGCCCAGGCCCTGCTAACAAACTGATGCAGGCAGGACTCCTGACCCTGCCATACAAAACCTGGTGTTCCAAGTTCCCCAGAAATCCAGAAGCACTAATGCTTAGCGTGGCTGTTACAGACACATACATACAAGAGCAGAGCGCCTCTTGAGAATCATTGCAGAGAATGTCCCCAAGCAGCACAGAGCAATATGAATACATATTCTTACAGCACATTGAAATGCTGGGCTCAGAAACACTATATCGAATTTGCAATTTGAATATAAAAATGCACGAAACAGCAAAATATACCTCTTCAAAGGAGATTGATATATCCCACTACATGTTAATCTACACACACGTATAACACACAAACATACATGTATCTGACATTTACCAGCCACTCAGCGTTAGGCGAATGTGATTAATCCTACATGACATGCTCTGAACTTTCCCTTCAGACAGCCTCTCCTCCTCCTTCAGACCTACTGGCAGTGGGTGTCATTTGACCTGCAGATTTCACTCTGAATAACGATCAGAGAAACAGTGGCCACTAACCCATTATTTGCCTCCTTTGCAGCTCAGCCTAGAGACAAATTTGCTAAATGTACAATAAAGATTTTTTTTAATGGAGGGATGGAAAAAAACAACACAATTCTCCCTCCCCTTCTATTTGTGTGCAAGGATCTGGGGGGCAGGGAAGGGGACGACAGCCAAAGAGCGGAGTCAAACGGGAGGGTGCTAGAATCCAAAGAACTTTGCAGCTAGGGTGACGGGGGAAGCTAGCTGGGATGGTGTGAGCTACCCCAGCCCAGCCCCTATTTCCTTTCCCCCTTGCTGTCTCCCCCTCATTTCCAAGTCTCCTTTGCCCATCGCTACCCGTTTCCTTAGCTCGCTGCGAGGGGGAACATGTGCACGCAGCCGCCTGTTCTGTGTTTACACTTTTGGAAAGTCTCTGCCTCCACCCTCCCACTCCAGCATGGCTGGAGGAGGCGATCCAGGCTGTGCCCCCCCAGAGACAGAAGGGCTTCGGCGCATATACACACCGACCACTGCGCCTTCAACATGGCCAGGAGTCCACCAGGAACTGGAAGAACACAACAGCACTCGGCGTGCCAGGGTCGGAGCTAGCTGATGAGCACCAAGCCCACCGCCAAGGCACGTCTCTCCCTCCCCAAGCCCCGGGGAAACCGGGAGACCGCGCGGCAGGGGCTTCTCCAGCAGGGGACCGGCCCCCGGCACACGAACCGGCACCAGCGCCGGCAAACGCCTCGCCCGCTCCAGACCGCTCCAGGCACTTGGGAGCCAGCTGCAGCCCCCAGCCCCATTGCAAGCCCCTCGCCCAACCAGGGCGCATCCTCTGCCCTGCGCGGCGCGCCCCAGCCAGCTCCTCCGACTCACCCATTCCAGCGCCCGCAGGAAAGCCAGCGGCTCCTTCACCGCCCGGAAGGTGCCCGTGGAGGCGAGCTAGGGAGAAAGCAAACACAAGACGGGATCATGGAGCAGACCGAGAGCCAGCCCCGGCCCGGGCCCTTGCCCCAAGCCGCCTCTCCCCGTACCTGGTTCACCGCCTCCATCGCTGCTCCGAAGCCTCTGCCCCCGACGCCCAAAAGTTCACTGCCCTCCCCGGCTAGCGCGTCAAGGCGCCCAGGCGCCGCTGCGCGCAGAGGCCGCTTGGAGACCGCTGCGCGCCCGGAGAAGCCACCCAGGAGCCGGGGCTGGAGCCGGGCGCTGCGCTCCCTCCACACGGGCACGCCGGGCTGTGGCACACGCCAGCCGAGCGCGCTGGGCGGAGGCAAGGGAGGGGCTGGCCGGGCGCCTCTGCCCCGCCTTCCCGGGCATGGGCGCGCTGGGCTGGGGAGGCCAGGGCGCGCCCCGGGGCCCGCGCGGGGAGGCGAGCAGCTAAGGAGGGGCGCTGCCCGGCAGGGGCTGGGGTGTCAGTGGGCATGGGGCTCAGAGGGGGAAGGAGCCGAGCTGAGGAGCGAGGGGAGCCGGGGTGGGGATGTGAGTTTGGGGCGGGAGGCTGTCGGGTTACAGAGCCTGCGGCAGGGTGGAGGGAAGGGCCCCCGCAGGGCTGAGAGGGGCTAAGGGGAGCCCGAGCGATGGGGGCACGAAGGGATGGGGTGCAGGGGACCAGCCGATGGCTTAGGGCACACTATGGAGTTGGGAAGCCGGCGAACGTGCCGGTGGCTCTGAACCGGGGAGTTCCAACCGGATGGCGAGGTGCAGCCCCGTTCCAGGGGACCTAGAGGGCACCTGCATCGATGCCGACAGGGCTCTGGAGCTTTGAGACATTTGTGAGGCTCCTTTTCAACCCAAAAAACCCAATCGCAAACTGACCCGTCTATTAACCCCCCAGGTTTGCCAAAGAGACACGGCCCACCTGGTCCCCGATCCTGCAAACGCACAGCGGGCTTAGTCCCCGGAGTTCAACGGCCTTACAGAACACCATTCTCCAGCCGTGGAACTGGCTGAAAAATTATTTAAAAAATGGTTTTAAAATTAAAAATATTTTCACAAAAACATGTTGAGGGATTATTTTAGCTGTCCAGTTTGTGTGTGTTTGGGCGTTTGTCAGAACATCCCTCCCATTTTTAAAATTTGTTTCTCTAATTGTTTTTCTCCTTCTTCAGTCCCCCCGCAAATCACTCGACATGCATTTTTACTTGCAAAAGGAGAAAAGGTGAAGGGAGGGGAAGGTAAAAGGAGGAGGAGGCGGAAGGGGAAAAGGAGAGAAAAAGCAAAGTGAAAACAACCACCTTCAGTGAGTTTTGTCAGAAAATCTGACAATTATTTCTTTGCGTGGAAAAAAAATCAAGAAAAAACGTTCCCAGATCTTAGCATCTTTCCACCAGTTCTAGCCCTCGGTATTAAAAATCTTCAACGAACCTGCTCCCTTAACACACAATCTGACATTTAAAAAGTGAGATGCAAGATAATTCCCCACCCCAGAGCACATTCTACATTAGACCCCGTGAAACATAAATTTATGTGGCAACTGAATTGTTATGCCATCCTACCAGTTGCAGAGACCCACACTGGCATTTCTGTAACATTTGCTTGACAGCAGAACAACGGCTTTGGCATCATTTCCTAATATAGCCTTAATAATATATCATTGCCATAACCTGGCATTGAGAGCATTTCCCATTTGTCTTTCCTCCTTTACATCACCCTCTCACGCTGACAGAGTTTCATTTCCTTTTGACATGAAGAACATCACAGTGGGAACTTTGTGATGGAATTATGTCCTGCTAAAGTGAAGGATAAAGAGAAGGTGGGGCAGGGTGGGGGCGAAGCATCTTATTGCATAACAACTGCACGTGCTCTGCAGCTAGCATTTCCAGGTATAGGCCCCAATCCAGGAAACATTTATGCACATGCTTTATTTAACTACCACAAATTGTCTCAGTAGTAATGCTGGTATAGTTAAGCACATTCAGTGTCTGGGCCTCCATCTGGGCCTTAAGTACATTTCCAAGCATTTTCATTTTTTAAATACCTGAAGCTGTTACTCCACATAAGGAGCTAATCATAATCAAAAGTTTAAATCAGTAATTTGGTTAGCCTTTTCCAGTCTAGAGCTGTAAAAAAACAAATAAATACAGAAACTGCATTAAAAACATAGTTTTAGAAAGTCTAGGAATCAAGAACAGTTTAGGGGGTAACTGAATTGCTCAGAGCCTAAGGGTAATTTTACACAGAGTCTTTCATCCAAAGGTCATCAATTTATATCTGAGCCAGATCTGTAGCATGCAACAGAGGTGGGAAAAAAAATTCATCAAAACATTTTTTTCAAATGCAAAATAACTTTTACCCAAATTAAAATTTTAAAGAAAAAAAATGTATATATACACACACTTCTATTCTTTCTTCCTAGGGAAAAAAACAAGGAGAGAGAGCATGTGTGTGAGAGGTTAAAAACTGAAAAAGATTTTAGTTTTCTTTTAATAATAAAACTGAAAAATCCACAGAATTTTTTTTTCATTCAAAAATTTCAATGAAAAATATAGAGCAAATCACAATCACAATTTGACCTGGGTAATTTAGGCTGGGATTTTCAAAGGAGGGAGTTAAGTGGCCAACTCCCATTGACTATCAGTGGAATTCAGACACCTACCTTCCTTAGCCTCTTGCAAATCCCATCCTTAACAGACACTCCTGTAATTTATTAGCAATACACTTGGCTACAGTTTTCAGAGATTATACATGGCACATTGAAGAAAAGCTGGGCCATCTTGAAGTAACACAGGATTATTTTGCTTCCTGCTTTTTAATTTTTTATGCTTGCATTTTGATTTACATATGCAAGTGCCTTTGTCTTTTTCTTTTCTTTTTTTTTTAATTTTCTTTCCTTATGATCTAATGGCATTTGTGGCTCATGATCATTTGATGCTATTTCAGCACAGAGCCAGCTCATGGTCAGATCTCTCTTTGAATGGAAATCCTCAGATGAACATGGCACCAATGGACCAGTCTGGTTATGGACCAATATCTGCCCTATCCTTTACTGAGTCTTCCAGATGGCTGTTAGCACATTCTGCCACATTGAAACACAAATGCTTTTTTTGGCTTTCACAGCTGCTCTCTTTGCACACAGAACCTTAGACATCTTAGCAGTAGAAATGTCTCACTGGCTTTAAAGCTCCCAATCTAAATCTTATTCTACTAATGACACCTCAAATTCAAGAAACAAAGACCCACGCCTTTTGATACTACATAAAAAAAAAATCTCAAACCTGCATTCAAACAAGCAAATGTGCAAGGTCTGCAATTGGAAACTCTGAAGGGGAGAGTAAGGATCTAGAGACTAAAATTAGGTTTGTGCTAAATTATATTCCACTGCGTTTTCACACCTGTATGACTGTGCTTGGTAAGCAGTGCCTCCCAAAAATGCAGAAGAGGTGCAATTATAAATCTTTGTGATGAAGGGTAGAGAGACTAAAGAGGTTAAAAAAATGTTTCAGAGGGATGAAACCTCTTTCACCGGGTCATCAAAACCATGGAGCGCACCTCTCAAAGACTACATTCACAATACAGGGACAATTCTTGTGCTCCACCTTTCTTATCCAACCAATATGCTTGTTCGCTCCTTCACAAAGCAGAGTAATAAGAAAACTGACAATGCCAGCTTGCAATTACCCTGGGTGTAGAAAATCACAATCAGGTCATTGTTTTCTTCTCTCTCTTCTTTCTTTGTGTAAGAAATCAAGGTCAATTTAAAATGGCAGAAATGCAGATATTAGCGGTTTAAGAGTTAAACATACCAACTTAAGAACCATTGACTTGTTTGTCTAGGCAAAAATAGTGATCAGCCCCATATACAGAACTCGGCAAGCCCATACCTCGTTCTCTTGAATGGCAGAAAACACAATTTCTTAACACTAATTCAGGAAGAATTTTTTAACGCCCGGCTTGACAAAGCCTTGGCTGGGATGATTTAGTTGGTGTTGTTCCAGCTTTGAGCAGGGGATGGGACTAGATGACCTCCTGAGGTCTCTTCCAACCCTATATTCTGTGATTCTATAAGAACTTCCCCAACTAATGCCATTATAAGACAATCCAAAAGATGGATAAACAAGTCAAGAGAGCCCTTTTTGTCAACATGTACAGTGATGTCTGACTCCCACACTCCCACCATGGCATGGTTTCCTCCCGCAGCTTTATTCCTTCCATAGGGCTGCCCAGAAGAGGAAGCAAAAGGGGCAGTTTGCCCCAGGCCCCCCATTTGAGTGGGCCACTGAACCAAGTGGTGTTGCAACCTGGCACAAGGGGCAACGCTACTCACATTTGGCCTGGTGGCCCCTCCATCAAGGGGCTACCAAGCCAAACCTGAGTGGTGCTGCAACTCCACCCGCCAGGTCACAATGCCCAAAGTGGGAAGCCAGACCCAGCCCTGTGGGACAGGAGCAGCTGCTGCAGGGTGCATGCCATGCAGGCTCATGCTTCAATGGTCCACCTCCCCACAGTCATAATTCTAATGGAAGGGCAGATTCAGACTTTGCCCCGGGCTCCTAAAAACCTCTCTGTGGCTCTGCCCTGCAGGATCACGGGCTAGATCCCCACATGTCCGGACTTCCCCTTGCTGCCCCAATGGTGTGTGTATTGCTAGCAACCCCTTTCTCAGCAGCAACGCAGAAGAAGCATGCTAGGGTGGCCGTAAAGGGAAGGCAAAGCACACAGGTGTCGTGGGCTGAAGATTGAAAGACGAGAAGACTGAGGAAGCAACGGAGAAGCTGGTGGAGAGGACAGCTGTGATGCACAGTTTACAGCAAAGTGGATTCTTGACTAGGGTGACCAGACATCCCGATAAAATCAGAACTGTCCTGATATTTAACTCTTTGTTCCGTGTCCCGACCGATGTACGGTCGGGACACCATTTGTCTCAATATTGTAGGGCTGCCAGGCATCCGGTTGGCATCAGGCTGGCAGGTTCCCTACCCGGATCCATGGCAACATCTCCCTCTGGGTCCTAGGTGCAGGTAGGCCTGGGGGGCTCTGCGTGCTGCCCTCGCCATGAGTGCCAGCTCTGCAGCTCCCATTGGCTGGGAACTGTGGCCAATGGGAGCTGCGAGGCGACTCCTGTGGGCAAGGCAGCACACAGAGCTGCCTGGCTGCGCCTCTGCCTAGGACCCAGAGGGAGATGTTGCTAATTCTGGGGAGCTGCCTGAGGTAAGCGCCTCCCAGAGCCTGCACTACCTCCCGCAACCCCCTCCCCCTGTCCCAGCCCTGAGCCCCCTCCCACACCCAAACTCCCTCCCAGAGTCAGCACCCCAACCCCCCGCTGCAGCCCTGAGACACCCCCCTTGCAGCAGGGGACGGAGCCAGGGCCGTGCGCCCCTGACCCATGGCTTGAGGGGCAGGGCAGAGCTGGGGCCATGTGCGTCCCCCTCCTCTATGGTTCCAGTGGGGGCTGTGAGCCTGTGGCTGCTACCCTCCCCACATGTGTCCTGATATTTTACTCTTGTGATCTGGTCACTCTATTCTTGACTGCTGTGCAGCGAAGTGCAGAAAGCAGGTCAGACAGGCCACCTAAGCAGTTATCAGTGTGGGATGGTAATGGGAGGATTATCTGGGGCTTGAGACAGAATGGTACTTCACTGAGAGGGTTAACCAATTGGCCAGTATTTAGTGGAGCTTGATTAGAGGCCTGCTAAAGTCTTTCAGAGCTGGGTCTGGGTTGGGATCCAAACTTTGGCAGAGGCCGGCTCCGGCTTTCGAAGACTTCACCGGGAACTGAAGTTAGCTTCAGAACCTGGCCTAGGCAGAGGCCTCTTCCAAGCTGCAAAGGCTGTGTTCAGCCTGGAGACATGGCAGAGAGCTGCATCAGCCTAGAAAGATTTTTTTTTAACCTGGAGAAAGGCTTGTTCTAACTTACTTTACCAGGGATCTACATTGTTTTGATGTTCCAAAGGGAATTTTGGTAACATTAAAACACTATTTTTGGACCGAATATTAAAAGTAGCAGATGTATATTTTCCCTCTATTCTTTAGATGATCCTGAGGTCTTTTCTGCTTTTTTTTTTCCTTCCCCGTATTCCTGTATTTCCAGTATTGAATCTATGACTTGATTGCTATGTGATAGAGCAAATCCATCAACGATCGCCATCCATAGTGGCATTGCATCGGTAGAGACGGGCACTGAGGAAGACCAGATGGTTATAGCAAGCTGAAACTCACTGGTGGATGTAATATCAGTGCTGTGTTGGGGGCAGTTGTGTGTGGTCTGAGGTCTTACACACACACATTCGGGGAACCATATGGTGCTTAGCACACCAGATGGTTCTAGTGTAGACTAGGACTAAGTCTCACACTCTCTCTTGTCACTCTTTTCAGGATCCATACTGATGAGGATCATTATGCCCTTTGTGGGTCTCAGTTATCAAATTTGTTCACCATATATTATCTCTTGGCAGATGCCCAAGAAGGAAAGGAAGTTTTTTTTTTTTTTTAAAGCTGTACATCTAGTCGCTATCAGAAGTGATTAGATTAAAATATTTCTCTGTAGCATGTTCTGCCTCAGCAATAGGAGTGTCTGAACCTTCACCTCATGCCCCAGCAACGAACAGATACATTTGGACCCTGTTTGAGCCACAGGAGTTAGAGACGGATCCATAGATTGCAAAGCCAGCAGGGAACATTGTAATTGTCTAGTCTGACCCCCTGTATGACACAGGGCACAAAGCTTTCCCCAACTAATTCCCAGGAAAAGACCTGTTAGCCCACTCACCCATCTGACTGTCTTTGTGGATTGTTTCTATGGCTGCGTTTTGTCTGAATGACAAGTCCAGTCCCAAAGCTACCTGCAGCCCCCCACAAACATTTGCTTTTGGGGCAAATAGGAATTCCACCTCCAGTAGCCAAATAGGGCGCTTGGGCTGCTGCACAGGAGGTTGTGTAGAGACTTCAGTAACCTCTGCTCTGGCAATCCAAGAAAAACTCATGTGAAGAGACTGAGCCGGTGGGAGCTGGTTATAGCATGGAAGTGGCACTCACAGCTGTGGAGGTTCCATTCTGCAGCCTTTCTTCATGAAGGACCCTCTTCATGCTGTGAGAGGAAAGGTAACAGGGGACGGTTGCCCATAGTATGAATATACGCTCTAGCTCAACCAGACATGATTGGGCTTGCCGGCTGAGTCGATGCATGGGGTTCTTTGGCCTGTATTATGCGGGTCAGACTTAATGATCATAATGTCTCTCCCGGGCTTAACGCCTGTGACCATACGAAGTAAGGAATAGTTGCTCCAGTATTCGTTTCAAGCGTCTTTCAGTAGAAATACAATGACTCCAGAACAGCTTCAGAGGGTTTTCTCTTGATGCCATGGTTGCTAAGGCCAAATACAAGCCCCCCCCCTCCACCCCCTTACAAAATTGGATGTGCTTTTGACAACAACTCAGTCACTCTAAGTAACTTTTTGGAAAATTATGTGAGGAGCCGTCAATAGTTATACATTTGTATTCAATATGTGTAACACAGCAAATACCTGTGTAAAATAGAAGGTGTCTTACTATCACGGAGACAATCTGCAATCGGAAATTTACTAATACCAACCGACATCCTGTAAATACTGAAATAGGAAGATGCAGATTTGCCAACATACCTCTACAAAAAACAAAAACAACCAAAAAAACAAAGCCAAAAGACCACCAGCAATACAGATCTGGTAGGAAACCATTGTTCGTTCCTCAGACATAGTCACATATCTCTGAATTTAAATAATTCTCAGTAAAGTGTTGTTTTCCAATAAAATGCTTTATGCATATAAAATGGGGCCAAATGGAGTCATTAACTGCCTTCAAGTGGAAAGGTGTCCAGTGAAGTAAGAGACCCCAAAGTATTGCAACATAACAGCTACAACTTAGAACTAGAAACAGTCAGAACACGGACAAAAGTTGGCTTTGGCGCAAAACAGCTTGGAAAAAAGGACTAACAGTAACTTAATGAATCAGTGGTTAGAATTCAAATGGGTTAAATGACAATTAGTTTGGAGCAGAGGAGGAAAAGGCATCTTTAGCATGTGGCATGTGCCATTCTGGCACCTCTGGCAGAAACTAAAGCATTTAATTTTCATTGCTATATTCAGTATAGCTTCTTTTAAGTAACATTACAAGGCAGTCAGATTTCTCATGATGTCTCTTTATTCTGTTTCATGATGTATTTACAGGCAAACATCATTCTTACAAGAGTCTCAGAGGATACCCGAAGCATTTGTAAAATTGAGGGCAGATGCCATTGCTTGCTATTAGCCTTAGGGATACCAAGGTATTTTGGTTATCAAGGAGTTGATTGGAAGCTCTTTGGGTCACAGAATGTCTGTTTGTTCTGTGTTTGTACACACCTAACACAACGGTCCACGACTGGGGCTCTGGGCACTACAATATTATAAATAGAAAATCAGCACTTGAACCATACCCAAGTGCACAAGTTCAGAGCAAACATTTTCAAAAGTTATATAGCAAAACTTGCCTATTTCCTTATAGCACGGAAAACAGACATTGCAAGTGAGATTAATGCATGCAGCAATTTACCAGCATTTCGTGGAGTGTAAACACTAAATATATTCTTATAAGACGAATACCGATTTTGAGCAAAACTAACATACAGGTGAACTGGTCTGGTCTCCAACTATAAGTGTCCCCATTCTTCGCTAATGCCTACAGCCCGGGCAAGAGCTGGCCTCTGGCCTGCCAGTGTCACAAATAGTCTCAAAAAAAAAAAAAAAGAAGGACTTGTGGCACCTTAGAGACTAACCAATTTATTTGAGCATAAGCTTTCGTGAGCTACAGCTCACTTCATTGGATGCAAATAGTCTCCAGATTTTTTCTTCTTCCAACTGCATAGGAAAACCTAGAATAGCCATATCAGTTTTTCTTTGGTAACTCAATATACGGTTCAGGTGAAATTAAGTGGAAAGTGACACCATAAATCATTTTTCAAAATCCAAAGAAGGCTTGCTTGAAGTTTAGTTTTGGACAAAGATTGAGGTCAGTTTTTTTTTTTTTAATTCAATTTCCCCTTCCCTATTAAAAATCCAACCCCTTGTCTAGATCAATCACATCCTTTTAGATATTAGCTCCCAGATTATATTATTCCAGTACTTTAAACAGGAGCATTCTGTAATTAGTAAATTTCAGCAAATTTAGCTAAAAAAACCCCTCTACTACTGCAAAGCAAAAATTAATGCTACTATTTCTTTTTAGTAAAATCAGGCTAAAATTTCAAACTAAGCAATCACAATACCACTGTATAATTATCACTTAGCAAAGCCAGATGCCGCAAACACAATGTATTACTGTTAATCAAATGCCCGCATTAAAGGCACTAGAATATAATTGACCACCAGCTATATTTAAGTTGGGTTAGGTTTTCCATATCAGAATACAAAAAACAAGAGCAGTGTGTCTGGGCAAGCAACCCGTGAACATAAACTCCAATAACACAGACAGTCATATTCTCTTTCATTCCAAAATGTTTCTCTGAATTCTCAAAGGGACTCTGTCAAGGTTGGTAGCCTCAAATGTGACCTACTTTTTTTTGTTTAATCTCTTAGTCAAAGCAAAAGTTTAAATGCTATGCTTTCTTTAAAGAGAGAAAATGAATTTCAGCAGACTAGCACTGAGAGGCAGCAGATCCGCTTGTGCAATGGAGGGAGCAAAGAATTGTTCATTTGCACAGGGCTAGGCACAAGAGGATGGAGAGTGCACAGATCTTTGCTTCCCTTGCAGTCATGCAGAGGCCAAGCATTTCCCCTCAGTCCTTGCTCACTGAAAACAAAACACAACCTTGTGTGGGAAGCCAGCATAAGGCCTTTGCATTATTTTAGCCTTGAGGCTGTGGTCATGCAGAGAGCTCTGCATGGCAGGACCTGCACACATAAATCATCAACAAAGCTCTTCCCGGGATTTGGGTTTAGGTGGCGGTGGTCCTTTGCACAGGGCTGAATTCAATGTTGGAAGTAGGACTGACTAACACTGGAGCAGGGCCAAAGCCTCACCCTTTGCTCCCAGCCCTATCAAAGGGCACAGCAACAGCCACCGCTGTGGACTTGTTAAAAGAATCAGACACAGATAA
Source organism: Eretmochelys imbricata (assembly GCF_965152235.1). Lineage (NCBI taxonomy): Eukaryota > Metazoa > Chordata > Testudines > Cheloniidae > Eretmochelys > Eretmochelys imbricata. The sequence goes on along the minus strand of NC_135578.1, from coordinate 5,417,682 downwards.
AGCTGCACGCTCTCCCCTCAGCACCCCAAGAGAATATGTCTGATCTCCCAAGCTGCGACCAGGGTAATCCGCCTCAGCCACCCCTCCCATCTGTGGTTTGAAGCCAAGATCTAGACCTAAGATCTGGACTAGGGACTTCCAGCTATAGCAACGGAGTGAGAAGAGTCACAAATCGCTTGGAGGCCTTTTTGTTAAACTATTTTCCAAACAGTTGCTTATTCTATGGAGTGCAGCACGGAGAGCACAGGGCACCTAGCAAGGAATTATTGTATAGGAATCTGATCTTCACTCTTTGGACAAGCAGACACCTGTGGTCAAAATTCAGCTCTCTGTTACACTCATGCAACCCTGAGTCCAGCGTGGTTCCACTGGTATAACAGCAAAATTGGTGGCCCAGTGCTGAGCCTGGGACTTGGGAGACCCCATTTAATTCCCTGTTCCTCAACAGATTTCCTGCATTACCTCGGGCAGGTTACTTAGGGCATGGCTACACTTGCAGGTGTACGGTGCTTTGAGTTAAACCAGCCTTCGTAGAGCGCAGTAAGGAAAGCGCTGCAGTCTGTCCACACTGACAGATACAAGGCCACTGGCATGGCCACATTAGCAGCTCTTGCAACGGCCAGAGAGCAGTGCATTGTGGTAGCTATCCCAGCATGCAACTGGCTGCAAAGTGCTTTTCAAATGGGGGATTGGGGTGAAGTGTGACAGGGAATGTGGAGGAAGAGAGAAGGGGTTTGGGGGGGGGCTGAGAGCATATCAGCATGTGTCTTGTAAGTTCAGACAGCAGAAGATCCCCCCACACACAGCATTCCACGCTAATGGTTGCTTTGTCCCGGAGCAGATAAGCAGCCGGCTGTCAGAAACGGAGCTTTCAAAGGGCATTTCCGCATTCCTGCAGCGATTCCAAAACAATGACAAGAGTGGCCACTTGACTTAAGGGGATTATGGGAAGTTTCCAGAGGCTGATCGGAGACCAGTAGTGCAACACCTCGATCACACTGAGGCCCGGGTGTTTCAGCCAATGCGCAACAAGCGTTCATCTTCTCGCCGAGGTGGAATAGCCGGAGCGCTCTAGCCGTGGAGTCAGAGCGCTCTACGAGCCTTGCCAGTGTGGACAGGGAGTGAGCTAGGGCACCCGGGTCTGCTTTAATGCGCTCTAACTCTCAAGTGTAGCCAAGGCCTTAGGCTCTGATCCTCAAAGGTGTTTAGGCTCCTCACATCCATTATTTCACTGCAAGTTAGGAGCCTAAGTGCTTTCAGGATTTGGGCCTTCATGCCTCAGTTCCACATCTGTAAAATGTGGATAACAGTATTTCCCTACTTGTTGCGAAGATAGCTTGTGAGGTGCTTGGAGACTACAGTAATGAAGGCCGGAGCAGTATTTAAGATAGGCAGGTAGAAAGGATTTGGCTGTTGTTGCCGAGTTCTGTTGTCCGCATTATCCAGTAACGCTCAAATACACAATTAGCTTCTTTTCAAGTGGCATAGGGCAGCACGGAAAATGGACTGCAAAAGGGAAAAATCATGGATTTTGAGAAGTAAGGTTTCAAAAACACTTGACAGGCATGTTAGGCGCCCCACCACTGTGGCCTTAACTGTATGTAATTAATTTGTTATGAGACAATGCTTCTATTTCTCATGCATCAGCTACAGTTTCCCAGCTGCATTCACAAGCCTTTGGTTTCATGGAGCAACTAACTGCTGTATGTCTTCAGGTATTAGTAAGTAGCTCTGCTTGATTTAACTTCAGATTCTGCTCACAAACTGAATTACTTGCCCGTTCATCTAGAGGGCAGATGATCAGCAGTGCCTCAGAACTGAAGACTTATTATCTATCATGGGGAAAATTACTTAACCAATAGACGGCTGCTAAAAAAAACCACCACAAGAGACGTTCCTTTTCATATGAATTAACATGACATTTCGTTCTCTCTGAACTGCTCATCCTGACTGCCCATCCCTTCACTGTAGCTAAAGCTATAATCCACTCAGCTCCAGGAGACAGGAAGACACTTAATTTATTTACATTGAGGAAGGATGGTCTTGTGGATAAGGCACTGGGATGGCACTCTGGGGTCAAGTCCTAGATTTGCTACTGACTGTGTGATCTTTGGTAAATCACTCTGCCTGTCCCCATTGGTAAAAATAGGGATAACACTACTTTATTTCATCATGTAATCTGTCTTGCTTTAGTTTGTAGACTCTCTAGGGCAGGGACTGTCTCTTATAATATTTGCACGGAGCTTAGCACACCAGGGCCTCACCTCAGCTGGAGCCACTAGGTGCTACTGGAATTCAGATAAAGAATACCTTGGAAGGCGTGCACGGTGGTTTGTCATTTGTATAATGGGTAGCAATATTTTTCTGAAGGAAAGAAACTTCAGCTCTGAGAATTCCTGTAGAACAGCATGTAGCAAGGTATGACCAGAGGTAGCACACATGAAAACTAGTCCAGGGTAGCAGGAAAGAGACAGCTTACATTTTTTTTTGCACGTCATATTAAGAGCATGAGGGTGAACAAGGAATCCCCAATTGCCTGACCAAACATTTTTGCAAACTGTAGAAAAAGGGGTAGAAAACTTGCATGATTTGCCATGTTAGTAGTTTTAAATGAAGGTGAGGTACTTACTAGGGTAAAAAAAAAGATGTAAACAAAGGAAGATTGATCTAATAGGGACTTATTTTGTGCTCTTAGCACAAACATCAGAGGCCTTATGGATGGAGGAAGAGGAGGGGTCAAACTTTGCCTCACTCCTACTTAATTATCTAAATTCATCTGAAGCTGGATGCTGGGGGACTGTCTGCAGTAAGATGTATTTGTGATCCAACACTGCTCTGAACCAGTATTTGCACTTTGCCACAGCAACATTAAAGCCTTGCAACTGGCGCATGGGTTCACAAATCTTTTCCAAACTCAGTATGTCCAGTCGTTGTTCCACCTGGGGCCACTGTCGTAACTAAGGAAACGAGAATGGAATTTAAGTTGGGAAAACATTTTGGCGTGCAAGAGTGAGAGGCAAAGCCTGAATTACTCTGTGAAGGGGGTTTGGGGCACACGTGCTCAGTAAGCCTTGAAAGATAAAGGGCCAAAAAGTCCCCACCAATTTATCTATTTACAAAGGGGCCGAAAGAAGAGGAAAACTTGCTCCTTTCACCCAAGCTTCATCAAAGGGAGGAAATTTGAGTCACCATCACTTCTTTCAGTGAATCCCTTTGTGCCAGCAGTGGGGCTCCAGCATGGAAGGGGGTGGGGGGAGGGACAGCTGAGAGCCCATCATCTTACACCAAACCTGCCGGTTTAAGGCAGCACCAACCCTGTCAGCATTATTATTTCTGTTATGGTGGCAATTAGAGGCGTCAACCAATTGTACATGCACAGCAAGACAATCCCTCCACTTCAGAGTTTGAAGCAGACAATACAAAAAGTGGGAAAATGGAATCATCACCACTCCCATTTCACACTTCGGGACCCAAGGTCACACAGGAAATACATGGCAGAGGCAGGAAATGAACCCAGCTCTTTTATGTGCCAAGCCAATGCCCTGCCCACAAAGCTATCCCTCCTCTCAGGCAGGAGCCTAGTATGAGAAAGGCCTTACTCGGAATTAGTTTCTTGATTCCATTAAGCTAAGTCAGTAAGGCTTTGAGGTTGGGATTTAATGGATGTTCACAGAAGATTTAAAAAGGAAAAAAAAACATAAGGAGAACAAACCAATTTATCACTTTTACTTGTCAAATGATAACCAGATATTTGTAGCAGGTTCACTGAGAGGGTGATTAATTAATCAATCAAGCATACACCACAAGATTGTCATACAAAACACCCCATCTGGAATTCAGCTAGATGGAAAATTCAGCAACATGGCTCAAAACAGTTTCCAAAAGCCATTTCCTATTGGTGGGAGCTCAGTGAACAGTCATTTGTTTAACAAGATTGGAAATGGCTTCTATGATTTATTTTGAATGGCCTCATTCCCTGACTTCGAAGAAAAAGGGATCTTACCTGGAATCCCATCTAGCTGCTGGGGGAGCCAGGGTGGTTGTTTAGAGTAGAGGCAAGGGCGTGTGCACAAATTTAACTTTGATGCCTTTTGTGGGGGCAAGAGGGTTCTGTGCCCCCCTGCTGGGCCTGAGGCAGAACTCACTCTTCCCTCCCTGCCCCTGACTCCAGCAGGAAATCGCTCCACCCCCACTTCCCTGCAGCCTTGGGGCTGGAGGAGTTCTGTGCCCCTGATTATTGGGGAGCCATGTGGCCCCCATATGCATGCCCCTGAGTAGAGGAGAAGCTGAAGTGAAAGCCACAAGACGGATGGTTAAATGAAGCAAGAGATAGTAGTACAAGGCATCCTGGGGAGGAGAGATGAGTGAAGTGAAAACAAGGAGGCAAATGGATCAGAGACGAAGAAGGTACCAGTAGAAGGGAAGGGAGACTGGAAGCAGGAGGAAGGCCCAGTCTAGAGATTGTAGGTGCACCATTAAAAGCTACAGAAGAGCTTCAAAAATGAAGGATGGAGTTTTATAAAGGAAGCTCCACCCACAAGTAGAGCTAAGGGGCAGAGTTAAGGACTTAATATATATATCTCTGGGGAGGGCAACCTTTGGTTTGGTATGGCAGGGGGGAGAATGGGGAATTGCTGGGTGGACTTGGAGAAGCTAGTTTTCAGAACAGGTACCCTGAATCCACAGAGCCATCATTTTGGAGGGGCCTGTTTCATGGTCTGTTGATTATGTATTCATTACTTAGGACTTCCCCTTCACTCCTCTCAGGTTTAATAGGTTCTTTTTCCAAGATAATGCCCAGTCTTATTAGACCGTCTCTTCAGTTGGGAACTGCAATATGCATGATTGAAATACTCACATTTAGGAAAAGCCTTCTGCCTTTGCAATAGTTTTATTGACACAATTAATAAAGTTACAAACAGTCCAACCCAGCAACATTAAGAGACAATATGGAATGTGTGTCTGAGGATCCATATACTCACATCATCCCTTCCAAGAGAACTGGAAGTGTTAGTCATCCTCACCATCATTATTACCAGCGGTCACCATCCTGGCATCTCCCAAGGCACATTGGTTTGGATAGAAGGTTACTAGGCCTTTTACCTTACCTTATTAGCCTATATGTCAATTAGTTACCAGGTCACTCTTCTGGCCAGGTATCTACGGACGTTCCTAACTTGAGATATTTTAAGTTAATATAAACTGGCATCCTGTAGTTTCCTGTAGTCAGCTGTTTAGTTATTACAGCATTATATCTTGTGATATAATATGATTTAGGTCAGTGGCTCCCAAACTTGTTCCACCGCCTGTGCGGTGAAAGCCCCTGGCAGGCCACGCCGGTTTGTTTACCTGCCGCGTCCGCAGGTTCAGCCGATCGCGGCTCCCAGTGGCCACGGTTCACTGCTCCAGGCCAACGGGAGCTGCTGGAAGCGGCGGGGCCTGCTCCAGGCCAACGGGAGCTGCTGGAAGCGGCGGCCAATACGTCCCTCGGCCCACGCCGCTTCCAGGAGCTCCCATTGGCCTGAACCACGGCCATTGGGAGCCGTGATCAGCCGAACCTGCGGACGTGGCAGGTAAACAAACCGGCCCAGCCTGCCAGGGTCTTTCTCCTCACAAGCAGCAGAACAAGTTTGGGAACCACTGATTTAGGGTTACCTCTGGTTAGCTGCTTATGCTAATGGTTTTGGGCCTTTTGCCTGGTTTAGCTAAACTATTGTCTTACAGGCCTTGTAGGCTCATTACATTCCTGCCTTAACTTACCCCCCAGCCTCACCTAGCAAATATTTATACTTATAGGCTGCCAGTCAAAGAGGTGAAGACACAATGGACCAAATCAAAATACATCTGGACTTCTCGAGTGTCTCTCACTTTAGTCCCAGTGACACCCATTTCCCTAGACATCCATTTCTAGGTATCACTAGAAATCATTTACCTCAGAAATAAAGAATCACAAAACTGAGGCTCTAGAAAGAGTTAACTTATACTACTAGAGGGAACCCCATAGCATTTTAATTTTTCTTGCATGAATTTGTTTGGTCTCATTCTGGGTCTTTGTCACCCATTGCCTCCCATGTCTGGGCCTCAGTTTGTTGGGAGGAATGAAAAACACCTTACCTTCTCTAGGTCTGGATGGAGTCTAGAGGAAGGGAATTCTGATTCCAAAAGCATATGCAAACTTGAAAAAAAAAAAAAAAAAAACACACCACCTCAGGATTTTCAGGCTGGTGTCTACTGCTGTTATCACAGTATCTCAGTCAGGAGGGAAACCACTAGAACAGGGTCTAACTTAGACACCAAAATTTGGTGGGCCTGAGGGGACAAGAGAAAGTAAGGTAAGCGTTGCTCCCTGCTCAGCGGCATCCTCTTCAGGACAGTCCTCATCTGCTTCAGGACCCACCAGCAGTGCCCATCGCTTCAATCTCACCCCTATCTGCTTCCCCAAGCCTGTGCAGCACTGCTCTGTCCAAGGTGCTGCTCCTTTTGTCAGGAGCCAGCCTGCCTTTCTCCCTTGCCGGCCAGGGAGTGATTACCTTCTCCCTAGCTGGGCAGCCTTTATATAGGACCTAGCCCGGTCCTGATTGGCTCTCCCCAGGCATTCACTGATTGGCTGCTGGTCCAAGCAGCCTCTCTGACCTGGTTCAGCTCTTTTTCTCAGGGGGTGGGGCTCTGCCCCACCACAGGGACGCTTTCAATATGTACAGATTTTTCTTTTTTGCAACATGGATTTTAACATGAATCTCCTCCTCCTCTGTCCAGCAGCCTGCTATAGTATTGTGAGCTAGTCATGCAAAATAGTCATACTCGAATGAAAATTTGCCTGGTTTGGGGTTTTGTTACAAACTTGAAGCTCAGTCCAGGTTAAAGGAAATTGAAGTGAGATGAGCAACCTCAGGACACTTTATACTTTCATCAAGTTCAGGGGTTCTCAAACTGGGAGTCAGGGCCCCTCAGGGGGTCACGAGGTTATTACGTGGGGGGTTGCGAGCTGTCAGCCTCCACCCCAAACCCTGCTTTGCCTCCAGCATTTTTAATGGCGTTAAATACGGTAAAAAAAAATTTAATTGGGGGTGGGGGGTCACACACAGAGGCTTGCTATGTGAAAGTGGTCACCAGTACAAAAGTTTGAGAACCACTGATCAAGTTGAAATTATATGATGAAACTTTGAATGTTTCATGATTTCACCACGGGGAGGTTTTGACTGTGTTTTACTGAGCTGAGAGTGTTTAAACCCAACGCACGTGACCTTTTTATGGACAGAAACTCTCTATGTACAGTCTACCAGGGCGTGTGTGTCAAATTCTGGCTACCCTTGGCAATTCCTGAGTATTATTAATATAAACAGAGGCACAGACAGTGGATGCTATATCATCATGTTAGAGGGTCCTACATTTCCCTGACCTGATGGCTCTATATTCCCTTAATAAGGCCCCATGTTTAGCACAAAGCACTTTGTACTTCTGGATCCAAAATTATATATGGGAAAATATATAGGCCAGGTCTAGGATTCTCACTCCATTTCCTTTGTAGCACTCCTGCTGTGCAAAAGATTCATGTGGTCAGATTTTAGCGTCAGAAAGGACCACTGCAAACAGACTAGTCGATTTGCATTGTGTAACTGAACAAAATGGAAAAAGTTAAATGAGCGTAAATTAGATTTTTTAAATTCTTTGTTTTAACAATCTAAGGTATTAACAGCAACAAAAGTAAGGAAATGGACACATGTGTACATAATAGATGTAACATTTTACTTGTCTTTGTTCCTTTTAAGTCCATAAGGAAAGATAAATAAATACTGATCTCTGCCATAGCCACAGAGCAGAGAAAGGACTCATACGAATGAGCTCCCACTCCATATTACTCTTCATTCTCAGTGCTTTTAAACTTCCCCACATACAGCCTCATAGACCACATGACTTATTTCAGCTCAGATCTTTGAGGTCATGGTAATTGACATGAAAAGGTTGACATGAAGTGCATTTTTGGTATGATGTATTGGTTTAAACGCACAGCAATATAGGCTGCTTATCCGAGAACTGAGGAGAGCCATGTATAGTAGCTATATTAAATGTTCCATTTATTTAAATAATTGGATTCATTTAGAAAGATATTGTTTAGGCAATTAAAAGCACTTCTAAAAATTATTTCAAAACATGTTAATTTTCCTTTATCTGAAATAACAGAGGACAGGTTGCTTTGTTTTAACAAACTCTCTAAGAATTATCAGGCACTTTAATAAATCTAAGCTATTTAGTGAAGAAAAATCAAATATCCTCCTCAGCGTTTCTAAAGGGTATATTGTTTCTTTGATTAAACTTGTTAACAATAATGGGAATTACATGCATGCAGTGAGAAAAATCAAGACATTTAAGGAGCATTTTCAAAACGTTCTACTCATCAGACTAAGATGAAAATCCTGTTCGTAGTGTCAATAGGAACATAGTATGAATATTTTTCTTGTTTGAATACCTTGTGGATTCAATTCTCCCAGATCAGCTAAACCAATGTCGAAGAGGACCATGATTTTATTAACTGATTAAAAAAGAAAAACATTGTGGAATGCAAAACAAAAACCAAACAAATAAAAACCACTTTATCCAAGAGATGTGCTCTTTTTAGACCAAAAAATGGTGTTATTGGGGATTGTAAGAGTTGTATTTAAGATATTTATATTTCAGATATTATTCCATGTGTTTTCAGAGTTTTTTTAGCTTTGCAAAAGTACAAATTGGGTCCACATCCATAATAAATCAAAAAATAAGGTTTTAATATCTTGCGCTTACAACAAATCAATACCCACAGCATTCTGGAATTGCTTTCTACTGTCTGTGTCTTTTAACAATAATCCAAAATGAAGATGAAATGCTAATTCCATTTTAGCAATCAGCTATTGTGACTGAGTCTTGTTTATGCTAAGGTCCCTTTACACCACTCTGGCAGAGGGCCTTTAAATGGGAGTAACTTACTGGAGCAGTGTAAAGGGAACTTAGTATATCAGCCCTTATAGCAAAGCATAGCAGTAAGAAAAAAACACTTCTTGTTCCATGGTGACGAGAGTAATTTTTGCATATAATTGCCTGATTATATGCATATTTACATGTTAATCTGGGCTGGCAAAACTATCCAGTGTGCACAGTGAAAATCAGGGACGCCTAAGCATTTATAAATATTCATTTGCTGTTTGAAACTAGTATAATTTGTCATGGCAGCTATTTTTAGTTGAACTTCCTCTAAATTGACATCACATTGACTTGACAAGCCTGGCAACAAATAATCATTATCGGTCTTGTTTCTCTGTTGCTCAGGAAAACACTGCAGGGTTGGAGAGATGCACTTTTCACCTTTAGTTTCTAAATGGTCTGTGTGTTTGCAGGGGTGGGGGCACGTGTATCTAAGAGGAAATTAAGAGATGGTATTCCCTAATGCTGGCGATAATGAAATCTGGGGCCGAGAGGCTGTCACACAGGGATCGCTTTGCAGCAGTGTCCTCTGAGCAGATATGATATTGCTTTGCAAACACTGTTTTTAGACTGACTATTAAGATCGCAATTTGCGATCAAATTTCCCGGAGGGCACTTTTGGCTTTAGTCACTGCCAGGGGTAGATGAAGGTACACAGGGATCTGGAAGCAGACACTTCTGTCGCTATCGTGTTAATTTCACCAGTAAAAACCCCCCCTCTATTGCCTTCATCTAGTCAAATGCACTAGGGGCCTGATACAAAGGCATTGAAACCAATTAAATGACTCCCATTGACTTCAGTGGGCTTTGGATCAGGCCCTATATCCCCCCCTCCCCCCCAAGACCTTTAATTCATATTGTTAAAATGCATCAGGGTAAGGTATTTAGACTTTAAGCAATTAGTGTCAGGGACTGCCTCTTCCAGCACATTTGGACAACACCGAGGACAGGGTCCTGACCTTGATTTGGGGCCTCTAAGCAAATCTGGATTACAAATAGACCAACCCCCCATTTTGAAAATAAACAGCTGTTTGCCTCATGGCCCCTGATTGTGGCTGTTAGTAAGTGGTGACATGTAAGAAAATCGCCTCCATCCCAAGCTCCACACCCCCTGGTTATCCTCATCAAAACCAAGAGTTTACGCCCTACTGCTACATGGCTGTGATGTGCGAGCAGGATGGCAGACTCTTTGGCTCTCCCTTGAGGATTCATAGTCTTAAGGAGACTCCAGTCAATAGCACACTGAATCCTGCTTTCTCTTGGGGAGAGGCTGCTCGTATTAGCATTCTCTCTAGCCCATTCTCTTGCTCTCCTTATTCTCTCATTGCCACTGCACTGAAGGGTGCAGAACCATAACCCCAAGCAGAAGAGGGAAATACAGCAAGGCCTGATTCTGATCCCAAAAGGGTATAAATCAGGAGCATTTCCACTGAGATTAATGGAATTTCACTGGCATAACAGCAGTGCAAATGAAAGCAGATTGTCCCAGGCCTGATGTCTTTTTCTCTAACAGGCAGTGGCTCAGTTATGAGAGGATGCTGCTGCCTGTGGACAATGCAAACTTCTTTCCTCACCAGCCTGCTGCAAATGCCTTGGCTTTGGAATGAATTCCCATTCTGATCATTGCAGGGCCACCTGCCGTGACTAGTAGCCTTGAAATTTTGTTTTCCAATTTCAGTACTGCCAACCCTAAGTATTCAAGGGCAATGAGTCAGGCAACCCAGAATCATGAGAGGTGCAAAAATAAAAATAAACCAGGGGTTCTTTTTATTTGCCTTCTGGTTTGGGAGCATTTAGGATGCACTGGAGGTCAAGTTTAAGCTTTTTTTTTTGGATCCCTGGGGGCTAGAAACTGAAAGCAGAGATTCTCATTGAAATCATAGAATATCAGGGTTGGAAGGGACCTCAGGAGGTCATCTAGTCCAACTCCCCGCTCAAAGCAGGACCGATCCCCAATTAAGTCATCCCAGCCAGGGCTTTGTCAAGCCTGACCTTAAAAATTTCCCTTCACTCCAGCATCCGGGGCTTTCAGAAAAGCATCAGATATCATGAGACTCGTGATAAAAGGGTAAAAACTGAGTTCATAGAATGTTTCTACCTGAGGTGATGGACACCCCTCATGAGCACCTCCTGTTGGTTGGGTGTGAACCTGCACTCTCTCTCTCCTTGTGGTGTGAGCTATCACCCTCTGGCTAAGTCACACAGTCAAATGCACAAATGAACAAACCCTTTCCCAGGTAAGGGGTCCAGCAGGGCCTGTCCCTTTGCCATTGGTAACATCTGCAGCCCTGTCTCTGGCTCAGTTCTCAGCCCCTTCTGGGCTAGCTCTAAGTCCGTGTCTACCCTGGTATAGAGCAATGACCCCAGAACTTTTTCCGTGGAGACTCTAAGTCCTTTAGCCATTCTCTGGTGCCCCTTTAAGACCTGCCCGTCACTTGGCCTCTAAACAAGCCTTATCCCCTTCTTGGGCCTTTGGCCACTCTGCCAGTGGGGGGTCCTGACCCAGGAATCCTATAAATAACAGCCACATGCTGCTTCCTGCAATAGGTGCTGCTGCTACTCCCTGGGACACTTCCCACATAGCCCCTTCCTTCTCTTGGGTTCTCTGTCTGTTCCCTGTTTGAGCAGGGTCTCTTCCAGGTCTCCTTGCCTGGAGAGTTTCTTAGTCTCTGTCCTGATTTCTCAGGGTCTTCTCTCAGGCTTCTTTGCCCGCAGACCTTGTAACAGTCCTGTCCCTGCTTGACCAGGGTTTCTCCCAGTCTCTTTACCTGTGGAGGTTCACAGTCCCTTAGTCCTTCTTCACCCTTCTGGTCCCAACCAGCAACTGAACTTCTCAGGCTCCGCAGCGCCTTTTAACTGAGCCTGCTGTGCTCTGATTGGTTGCTTCCCTGCAGCCTTTCTAGGCAGGCCTGGAGGACCCACCTTCACTGCTCCTTTTCTGGGGGCCGGGTGTCGTAGGACCACAATGCCTCCAGCAGAGGGCCTCTAAAAGGCATTCGCAGATGACACCTGCACTTTTGCACCTTTGTAACAAGCTGGCAGTGCGCGTGTGCAGCGCTCTGCCCTGTTAGCGGAAGCTGATATTCCTGGGGAATGGTTGATGGGTTCTGCTGTCTCAGGCAGATTGCACCATCTTTATCCAACCTGAATAGAAAGGAGGTGGGCTGACCAGTCCCGACTAGGGAGCGCTAGGAGCAACCACGCCTGGGGAGAAAGCTGTCCATGTTTTTGTGAGTGACTTTGTTAGCAAAGCTAAGTGCCAAGAAGGGTGGCATGCTGATTTAACACAGGAAAAGTACCTGCTTGGAATGCCCTTATAAGGAAGCAAGGGATGATGGTCTAGTGCAGGGGGTCTTTTTCTTTCTGAGGCCCTGCCCCAACATACTATAAAAACTTCAGGGCCCAGCGGAGGGGCCTCGGAGCTCCTGGCTTCAGTCACCGGGTCGGGGGACTCGCTCAGGGCTTCAGCCCTGTGGGACTCCGGGCTTCAGCCGTGGAGGTTCGAGAGGCTCAGAGCTCCAGACTTCAGCCACTGGGTGGGGGGTCAGTTGCTCAGGACTTCTGCCCCATGGGGGCACTGGGGCTCCAGGCTGTAGACCCACGGGGACGCCAGGGCTCTCTGCAGCTCCCCCTACTTGTTTCAGCCCTGTGGGGGTGCTGGGCTTTACCTGCGAGGCCCCACAGCCCTCTGAAGCTGGGTCTTGGCCCCCTGGGGGCCATGGACCCCAGATTGAGAACCACTGGTTTAGTGGTTAGGGCCCTAGCCTGGGCCTTCAGAGACCTGGGTTTAATTCTCTTGCTCTGCCACAGTCTTCCTTACAAAAGAAGCTTACAAGAAGTGGAAGATTGGACAAATGACCAGGGAAGAGTAAAAAAATATTGCTCGGGCATGCAGGAGTGAAATCAGGAAGGCCAAATCACACTTGGAGTTGCAGCTAGCAAGAGATGTTAAGAGTAACAAGAAGGGTTTCTTCAGGTATGTTAGCAACAAGAAGAAAGTCAAGGAAAGCGTGGGCCCCTTACTGAATGAGGGAGGCAACCTAGTGACAGAGGATGTGGAAAAAGCTAATGTACTCAATGCTTTTTTTGCCTCTGTCTTCATGAACAAGGTCAGCTCCCAGACTACTGCACTGGGCAGCACAGCATGGGGAGGAGGTGACCAGCCCTCTGTGGAGAAAGAAGTGGTTCAGGACTATTTAGAAAAGCTGGACGAGCACAAATCCATGGGGCCAAGAGTGCTAAAGGAGTTGGCGGATGTGATTGCAGAGCCATTGGCCACTATCTTTGAAAACTCATGGCGATCGGGGAAGTCCCGGACGACTGGAAAAAGGCTAACGTAGTGCCCATCTTTAAAAAAGGAAAGGAGGAGGATCCTGGGAACTATAGGCCAGTCAGCCTCACCTCAGTCCCTGGAAAAATCATGGAGCAGGTCCTCAAGAAATCAATTCTGAAGCACTTAGAGGAGAGGAAAGTGATCAGGAACAGTCAGCATGGATTCACCAAGGGCAAGTCATGCCTGACTAATCTAATTGCCTTCTATGATGAGATAACTGGCTTTGTGGATGAGGGGAAAGCAGCGGACATGTTGTTCCTTGACTTTAGCAAAGCTTTTGACACGGTCTCCCACAGTATTCTTGCCAGCAAGTTAAAGAAGTATGGGCTGGATGAATGGATGATAAGGTGGATAGAAAGTTGGCTAGATTGTCGGGCTCAACGGGTAGTGATCAATGGCTCCATGTCTAGTTGGCAGCCGGTATCAAGTGGAGTGCCCCAAGGGTCGGTCCTCAGGCCGGTTTTGTTCAATATCTTCATAAATGATCTGGAGGATGGTGTGGATTGCACCCTCAGCAAGTTTGCAGATGACACGCAACTGGGAGGAGAGGCTGGAGGGTAGGGATAGGATACAGAGGGCCCTAGACAAATGAGAGGATTGGGCCAAAAGAAATCTGATGAGGTTCAACAAGGACAAGTGCAGGGTCCTGCACTTAGGACGGAAGAATCCCATGCACCGCTACAGACTAGGGACCAAATGGCTCGGCAGCAGTTCTGCAGAAAAGGACCTAGAGGTTACAGTGGATGAGAAACTGGATATGAGTCAACAGTGTGCCCTTGTTGCCAAGAAGGCCAATGGCATTTTGGGATGTATATGTAGGGACATTGCCAGCAGATCGAGGGAAGTGATCGTTCCCCTCTATTCGACATTGGTGAGGCCTCATCTGGAGTACTGTGTCCAGTTTTGGGCCCCACACTACAAGAAGGATGTGGAAAAATTGGAAAGAGTCCAGCGGAGGGCAACAGGGGACTGGAACACATGAGTTATGAGGAGAGGCTGAGGGAACTGGGATTGTTTAGTCTGTGTAAGAGAAGAATGAGGGGGGGATTTGATAGCTGCTTTCAACTACCTGAAAGGGGCTTCCAAAGAGGATGGATCTAGACTGTTCTCAGTGGTAGCAGATGACAGAACAAGGAGTAATGGTCTCAAGCTGCAGTGGGGGAGGTTTAGGTTGGATATTAGGAAAAAATTTTTCACTAGGAGAGTGGTGAAACACTGGAATGCGTTACCTAGGGAGGTGATGGAATCTCCTTCCTTAGAAGTTTTTAAGGTAAGGCTTGACAACACCCTGGCTGGGATGATTTAGTTGGGGATTGGTCCTGCTTTGAGACTAGATGACCTCCAGGGGGTTGGACTAGATGAGGTCCCTTCGAAC